>NC_143557.1:77455000-77795000 GCF_054136105.1 Typopeltis vanoorti
CTGGGAACATGAACTCTAGAATGGTTTTTCACGAAGTACATATCACTCTGCATAACAACATTATATTTTGCAGTTATCTGCACCAATTCGAACCGTCCATTTATCAATTAAATTTTTATTCTTTCTGAGAGAAAGAAAGATTAAACAGCACCGTATTGTGTCCAGAAACGTGGAAAATTGTTATTTCAACTTTTTTTTTTTTTTCAGATAATGTATATTTATGAAATATTTTACTTCCTATCAGTGCATTTATAGAGCACAAAAGTATACTTAACTTTCCAGTTCATAAAATCAAATTTTCGAATTGTTATCATGCCAAGAACGCTCCATTTTCTTTGTAATAAAATATTCCCGAGACCATAAAAAAACATGTTTAAGATGAATACACGAATCGCCCAAACAATACAACAGAATAAAATCATTTTTAAATGGATTATTCTTACTATTACATTTCCAGCAGCGTAACCATAAGTACTGTGATTAAGTATGAATCGGATGGATCAAAAGCCACTAAGTTGTTAAAACATTTCTAAAAAACAAGAGTTTTCTCAATAACTTCACATCGAAATTAATCAGAAGAAACTGAATATATTACGCTGCTAAATATAATGAGACAGCACAAAGTAATTTATACAATTTAAAAAAATTGTGTTATCTAAACCTTTATGCTTAACTATTGACAGACATCACGGACTTCGGAAACATCTACGCAAGTTCAAAACAGGTTTACAGACAGCTACAATAAATCGACTACCATTAAACTTGGGAGGGGGAATTTAATGAGGATTCAAAATCTAAATACTTAAAATTACCTCAATACATACTTCAAAAGATAGTTGGCTGTTTAGATTACTCCAAAGCAACTATGGCTATTGACACGAGTATATTGTCTCCTAATTGTTCAGCGTACGGGATAAAAAACACTCCGATACCGTACGGGGACCGGTTAACTTACCTATTGATGAAAAGCCCGTTTGAACTTTAATTTCTTACTACAACAAGAATTAAGTCTTTTACAATCAAAGAGAGTCAGTAAAGATTGCGCTTAAATAAATAAATAAATAAAACAGTGCTTCAAAGTAAATGCATTTCAGCTTATTGTATGTAATAATCATGTTCAAATATATTTAATACGAAGTGCAGAAAATCTGAACAAACTGTCTATAGCGTTTTTGTTAATAATGGAATGCGCATCTCGACAGAAAATCCAAACATTTTGGATGAGAGGGTAGAAAGAACAGTAACTGACGTCATGACTTATATAAAAGATTAGGGCTGTATTATTTCAAAAGAAACCAAGAAAGCTCTTTTCCAGTCACTTCAGACTTCCAATATGCAAAGTAGGCGTCTCACAATTGTCGATGAAAAACTTCTTCTACCTTAAGACAGTCCCAAACATCCATGCCCAAGCAGGATGAGTGATTGAAACTTGGAAATAGTGTGAATTATACGATTATGAATAGCGATACGTGGGGGAGGTAAATAGGTGAAGAAAGTGTTTCTATCGGCTGTTTCTTCATACGACCATGAGATGGCACCGTGGAGGCACCATCAATTGCAACATCGCAGGACTGGAAACATGGTCACACGTACAAATGACCAGCATGAAGTAATTTCTGTAATGAAGACGTATCAGAAGAAATTCATCGCCAATCATAGTACTGTGAGGAAAAATGTCTTCCAATCAACTTCCCTCTTCAAAAAATTTCGAAGCAATGACATCGGCAGAGAAGAGATCTCAGTAAAGCATCTTTATAAAAATGGGCATGTCCACTTCCTGCAATTAACGATTAACATAACTTTTACTGTATACCAAAAATAACGTAAGTGAACTTTAAAATATTGACCTTTAATGAGAATCCCACCAACAAAACATTGTGACGCATAGTACTAATATACTATGCGTCACAATGTTTTGTGACGCATAGTGAACTAAAGGTTTAATAATCCAGAAAAAGGTTCATGAGTGAACTAAAGGTTTAATAATCCAGAAAAATCAAATTAGGAAACCTTTTCATCAAGCCTAGTATACAGGAGTCCACTGGCGTCTTGCGACAAAGGTTCACATTTCTATGATCGAACTCATTCTCTTGTTCAATAGAGAATACCTAGCTTCAAAACAGAGCCTCCTTAGCTCGGTTTCGATGGAGCCCTTTGGATGGAAAGACCTGGGTTCGAATCTCTTCTATGATTCGAAAAATTTTTATCAAGGAGTTTTATCTGAAGGTGAGTTAGCATGTCTTATACGGAGGCAGAGAGTTTTCTCCCAGGAACTCACGTTTTGCATCCTTCAAAAAAGGCAAACCTGCTCCGTGAACACATCTTCCTGATTTATGGTCACGTGTAGACCAATACTTTACCATGCAGGTGTTCGAAACCAAATTCAACGAAACAGAGTAGTTAATCTTTATTGTCCTAGTACCCAGTTTGCCTGTATTGAGGAATGAAAACTCCGAGTTTCCGGAAGAAAATTCTCTGCCTCTGTATGCGACCCGCTAACTCACAATATCATTGAACACACGTAATAAAAGTTCCTTACGTCACGGGATTCCAACCAAAAGGACTGGAAAGACCCATTTTATATCTACAGACATAAAATGATCGCTCTTAGAAGTGGCAAGCAGGCTGCCTTAATTGCCTAAAACCCCTAATTAGGGAACTCAACCCATCTCGAGGGACGAGAAATGGATGGAATTTCAAAGAATTTCGTGGGAAATCAAACAAATGAAGTGCTACTGGGGAAAAAAAATGCTTACCATTCCTGAAACAAATGTTGATAACAAAACTGTACGTAGGCATGACTTCACAAATGACATATTTGCCTACACTTACTGTCTGAACGTTTCGTCGATAATGGGGGGGGGGAGCGATTATGAAGAACTCTGTTGGGGAGATAAACTGAAGATCTAATTAAATCAAAGTAAAGCGTTATTTTTGGACTCCCTGGAGCTGTCAAATAATAATAATATTATTATTATTATTATTAATAAAAATAAATAAAACGTTCTCAAAATATCCGACTTAACTCGTGGTTCAATGACATGTAGAATTATGGAACCGTTACTTTTATTTTTGATACTTCTCATTTGAGAGAGATCTATGCCGTAACCTACTTATGTGGAGGTTCGGTACTGATTCCTATAATGGTTTTCTTAAGCACTGCTTTGAAATCTGTCATTAACTCTACCAAGTTAAGTTTTAGTGTTGCCATCCGATAATTTCAAAGTATTACTGCTACTTTGATTTCGAGTATCAATGTACTCCAAAAAAAAAAAAAAAAAGTTTCCACTGGCGAAATGTCGGGAGAAATACAAACCCGTTTCATTATTATTTTTAAGATTCACAAAATCTACGCAATTACTTCAAAGTCTGATTTAAACGAACATATATAATGCATTATGTGATAAGAAATCAAACAGTACTTACAGTTTTTGAATAAATTTCTGATTCGGTTAGGTACAAATGGTGAGTCTCCCATCTTCTTAAAAACTTAGAGCTTAAAATTTTACTTATAACGGTCCGAGTGTGGTTTAAACGACACACTTGAATATCACCTTCGTGAATAAGTTTGAATTTTGGACCAGTAGGACTACTAGGCACGGAACGGCACGGAGAACTACATGATGACAAGAAACCTAAGATATCGCCACCGGCTAAACCATCGCTAGAGCTGGATGATGATGATGAATCGACTGAATTTTGTCTTGAACTTGATTCAGATGATGAAGAATACATATCATGAACATTATTCCTTAATGTCAAACAGTTAGTGCTGGGGCCAGCAATTTCATAACACAAAGTAGAATTTCGGCACAGGGCATTATTTTGTTTTATACAATTTTCTTCGTGCGACCCATCATCTAGATTTGTGATCTCTGTATTTTCCGATCCACTTTCGGGCAAAAGTTTAACTGATACAGAAAGATTCTTTGAAATATTCTCTGTGTTATTGCCCTCGCTACCAGCCATACTCATTTGTGCAGGGTATGCTTATGCGCGATCTAAGTTCGCGACCGTTGAAATAAAAATAGGAATAAAGTTTTATTAGCAGAACAATCATCCACAAGGCGGCAATGGAAAAAAGCTATACCCAAGGCGTGGCAAACGTGAACATACATAATACAGACACGTACGCACACCACCCTTTTCTTCTGACGAAGTGTTTAAGATTTCTACATCACGAATTTAGGAAAGGATTTAAAACCCATTCAGAAACTGAACACTTCTAGCCCTCATTCCCAAGACATGCAACTTAGTGTCACGCAGAAGCTTTCCGGCATGACACTTACAATAGCCAGAACACTGTTAGCGATAAAAAATGTTACAGTGAGAAGCCGCTCATGAACTAAACGTTGTAACACTATACCTTCAAGTCCCGCTGGTAATACTAACAAGCCTGTAATCCCAAACGTCTTCACGGAAGCTCACCAACTGTTCTTAAGTTGAATACGAGGCACTAAACAAGACAAGACACCGCTTTTAATAATTTCAGCGTGAGATTCAAAGTGAATCATGCGCACTACATGCAGCCTTTTCTTACTCATTAATAAAAAACAATGTTTGCATGAAAGACAATATGCACAGAAAAATACATAGCTGCAGAACACTAACAATCACGCACTGAGCAATTTCGATTACCACAAGACTGCTACGTACTACAGGAAATGACGTTTGCTGACGTCATTGAACCTAACAGCCTACAGAATGTAGCTGGAAAACAGATTTAGAGAAGGAAATAAATTTAGTGTTCTATTAGCAGGTAAAGAATTATTAGCAACTGACCACAACATTTGCGCATAATAACTGAAAATTTTATTATAACACTAGATGACGCTTGTGATGAACTACATTACTCACGTGATACAGCTGCAATGAATTTTCTGCGTTCTAAACCGGAAGGAAATTGGTTACTTTTGGCAAAGTGTTTTCTGTGTTATTTAAAATCTTTCAACCTGAATTTGCTAATTTTTGTTACGGTTATTTTCTTCTGCTTGAATACTAATATTCCATATGCAAATGCGGACCAAACAGTATATCGGTAAGTCATGCGTTTGTTTCAAGTTCTCTTTATCAGAAAGATAAAGTTGTGGACACTTCAATAATTAGTATATTTTTATTTCCGGGATTATCTCAGAACACGTATCGCGGACGGTTTAACAACTTATTTTTTTTTTATTAAAAAAAAAAAAAAAACATTTGTGAAATGAGTAAGAAATGATTTAAATGAAATGCTTATCGTAGTCTGGATAAAATGGAGCCGAATTTTTCGTCTTAAAACTTAAAATTTCCCTAATTATGTGGTTGGAAACTGAGCATGATATCCGGGAGTAATGTCTAGAAGAAAAAGTACTATCGAAATGTAAATCATCTAAGAAATAGAAATGTGCGTCTTGTGGTATAATTTTTCTTTACTGGTGTCATCACTCGTTATCACAGCAATTTTATTTTGTCACAAACCAGCAATGCCCTTATTAAAATCGAGAATACTAGAAATTGTTATATATCATAATTATCAAAATTCATTCTTTGTATCGTTTTGCCAGATTTTACTATTAAAAAGGATTTTAGTAAGGACCAAATGCAAAAACTGGAAATAAAATCCTTCCAGCCAGATTAGAGTAATGCATACAGCCAAAAGAGGGACAAACAAATCATATGAAGCATTTCAAAAAAATACCCCCCCCCCCACCGGGCAGTGAATTGGTTCTTCAGAATAAATGCACTGTGTCACAAATACTACTTGCTAACACCTGTACAGCCTTTGGTTTGGAGTAAGCTGTTATCTTAGCTGGCCAAAATTTATTTGACCTTTTAACAACACCATACATGTGAGAGGTTGCAAAATCTATACCACAGGTTTTGCATTAGCATTTCTTGAACAAAACAACTTGTGGTTATGGCCATCATATAAACAATGGTTAAAAGGAGGGGTGAGGACTGATCTGGATGATAAGAAGTTGGTTTAGTAGATGTTTAGCAGTTGCATGTGTCTTTTATAGTTGGTAATGAAAGATCCCCAAACAAAAAGCCTGGCTTTATCACTCTGCAAATCCAGAATGACAAAATACACAGACCTTATAGATTAATTGCTTTGGCTGCAATTTTAAGCAACCCAACCTTAAGCATTTTTGTTACAGGGTTAGAGTAATGATTTGAGCCATTAATTTCTGGTGACGTGCAATGAGTGTGTGTGTGTGTGTGTGTGTGTGTGTGTGTGTGTGTGTGTGTATATACACACACACACACACACACACACATGTTGTTCAAATTTCAAAAAGATACTCTTAAGATCATCCAAACTATGCACCAAAAATAAGTCATACTGATGAAGAAATTGAAGACTTCTATCATGATGTATCCCAACTTTACAATAAAGGAAAAGATCATTTTAGAATTGTAATGGGAGACTTTAATGGTAGAATTGGTATATAACAATCAGATGAAAGATCCATGGGAAATTTTGGATATGGCATGAGAGATGATAGAGGAGCAAGGTTAATAGAATTTGCAGAAAAAGAAAACCTGTAAATCATGAATTCTTTTTTAAATAAAAAAAAAAACACATAGGAAGTGGACATGGAAAAGTCCAAATGGAAAAACTAGTGAAATTAACTTTATCCTCACCAATAAGAAACATTTTTCAAGATGTTATAAACACCTTCAACGTTTGAAGTGACCATCATATGGTATGCAGTAAGATTCAAATAAACTACCAAAAAGAAAGAAGATAAATGTTTCGAAGATCAAAGCATAACATAGATGTACACAAACTCAACATTAAAAAAGAGATATTCAAACATGAACTAAACAACAGATTTCAAAATCTTATTATAGATGACAATGCTGATCCATCAGAAAGTAATGACATTATTACCCAAAACCTTTTACAATGCTCATTTGAAATAGCTGGTACCACAGAACAGAAACAAGACATAATTCCTGAAGAAACAAAACAGCTTATGAAGAGAAATGAAACAATCAAATAATCTACAAAATAAAATTGAATACACTGAATTGTGCAAAACGATCAGAAAATTTATCCCGAAGAAATAAGAAAATTCAATTGTAAATTCATACAACAATTGAAAACAATTGTAGCATCAAAAAGCCAAACAGCAATAAACAGATAGTTGCAGTCAAACTACAAGATGGGACCATAACCAGAGATAGATATGTTATAGCAAAAAGATTTGAAGAATTTTACTCAGTATTATATCAGGATGATGAATTAAATGAAGAAGACAACTATAAAATAGCTTAAGTACCACAGATTCTACCAGAAGAAGTTATGTGGAGTATCCAGAGCTTGAAAAATGGAAAAGCTGCAGGTGAGGATAGAGTTTTAGTCAAACTTCTAAAAACAGGTGGAGAAATGATTTATAAAATCTTAGCAAAACTATTTACCTTATGTCTAAAGGAAAAGAATGTACCATGAACATAGAAGAAGGCTACCCTAATTCTTATACATAAAAAAAAAAAAAAAAGGGTGAGGTAGAAGACTTGACGAACTACTGATCCATCACTCTACTATCAGTGGTTTACAAAGTGTTTACAAAAGTCTTGGCTCATAGGCTTTAGTTCAGTGTTTAGGGCCTTGTCATTTGAATAGATTAGTTTAGCCTTATTGTATAGTGTTTTCACCACTCCATATTGTTGTGAGGGGGGGGGGAATTGTTGGTGAATGTACCTGCCTGTATGGGTGGGTTTTCTATAAACTGAGAAAACCAAGGTTCCATCAGGGCTTATGGGTGACTAGTGTGTCTAGGAAAGGGAGGCTGTTGTTTTCCTCTTTTTCCAGAGTGAACTTGATTCTGGGGTGTTGGTTGTTTATAGAAAACCCACAGGAGTGTATCGGAGCCATGTGGCCAAATAGCGAACATATCGTCAACATAGCGAAGCCATATGGTTGGTTTTTGTGGTTCAGAGGCTAAGGCTTTTTCTTCAAAGGTCTCCATAAAGAAATTAGCCAAGGGTGGGGCGGGTGATGAACCCAAGGCTGTCCTCTCTATTTGTTTGTAGAAATTTCCCTGCCAAACAAAATAGCCCGAGTTCATTGTGAACTGAAATTGGGCTGAGATATCGGGAGGAAATTTAACGTGGATTAGCTCTCAAGTTTTCTTGAGAGAAAGATTTGTGAATAAGGAGGAGACATCAAAAGCTGACCATTATGTCAGTATGTTGGAGTGTAAGGTTTTCTGTGGTGGCTTTGAAGTGGGCTGAGTTTGTTATGTTTAGCTAAACACTTGGCCAAAGCACTCACACTTGCCAGTATAGTGTGTGAGTGCTTTGGCCAAGTGTTTAGCTAATTTGTATGTGGGGGAATCAATGCCATCCACTACGGGACGTAATGCCACATTTTCTTTATGTATTTTTGGGAGTCCATAAATACGGGGGGGGGGTATAGAGTTAAATGGTTTTAATCTGTTAATAACTTCTAGGCCAAGAAGTGACCTTCTTAAGGAGCCTGTGAAGTTTTTGATTTGTGAGTTGGTGGGATTGTATTCGATAGGGAGGTAAGTAGCCCAATCTAATAGAAGAGCTTGAAGCTTTCCTGTTTAGTCCATTTGCTTAAGTACTACAGTTGCATTTCCCTTATCTGCTTTGGTGATAATTATTTCTTTATTATTCCTCATTTCCTGCAGAGCTTTATACTCCTTATTGGATATGTTGGTTTTTGGTGGTTTTGCTTTGGAGAGGACACAAGCTACATCCAGTCTTACACTGTTGGCAATTTGATTCGGAAAGTGGCAGATTCCGCGTTCGATCTGGATCATAATATCTTCACGAGATGTTTTTCTGGGAGCAATGGCGAAATTGTGGCTACGTGAAAGCGTGTTGAGTGCTTCAGGGTGACTGAAGAGAGGTTGATTAACGTGTTTGTAGGAAGTTTTGGATTGACAGTAGAGTTCGTTTTTAATTTTTCGAATTTTTTGATATGTCGACCCAGTATTTTCTCAAATTCTTTGTCTGCTGCGGTACACGAGACGTCATGCAAAATTGACCAAAGCTTGTGATTTAAAGTGCACGAATAGCTTTGTTAATGTCAGCTAAGAGAAACCGCATGGTGGCAATTTGTTCCCGAAGCAAAGCGTAGCTGGCGTGGTTATAGATATGTAAAACTTTTTGTGAAATGAAACGGTGCTTGAATTTTACACAATTTGGGATTACCTGATTATCCTGGCAGCATTTTAGGAAAGTCAGACGATTTAGTTGTCTTGATAACTTCAACTTCATTTTACCGTATTGGCAGCCTTCCGTGTGATGGAATCTCCGTGGATGATGGTAATTCTTGTAGACAAGCTTATACGTTGGTTATGCATCACTAAATCGCTTAAGAAATTGACAACATATATAAATTAAATTACACTTTAAGAAATATTTCTGATATTTCATAAACACGTCATGTTGCCATCTTCAAAAGGAACTTACAAAAAAAGGCGTGCACGTAGGCACTACAACACAGTAACTGAGAATGAAGTGAGGAAGCTATTGTTATCCTAAAAGTCCTGATGGTGCCTCCCTAGCGGGCTATGTAGGTGTTCTTGGCCGTTGGGCTGAAGGTCTGCTGATGTAAGCCTCAACAAATTTGGGGCAGTCCCAAATTTGTTGAGGTTTGGAGAGTTTCTTAGGGCCGAGGCTGATTCCATGAATAGTCTTTCGAATTTGAACTTGCAATGGTGTATTATTATTATTATTATTATGAAAACCTCCATGAAGTCAAAAGACTCATCGCAGGAGGTCCACTGTTTTACACACACACACACACATGCACGCACAATTTATCGCCCTGCGCCTTAAATATGTTCACTATCCGCATTCACCATTCTCTCAGGCAATGCATTCCAATCACTCACGACTCTCCATGCAAAACAAAACCTGCTCCTCACTCCCTTGCTCACACTCCCCTTATACCGCTTCCAGGGATGACATCTTGTTCTATTCCTATCTTCACCCATTCTGTGCAAAACCCCCTCGTCATTAATCTGGTAATAACCTCTTAACAGTTTATATGGCTCAATCATATCCCCTCTCCTTCTATCCACCAATTTCTGCAAATTGCATTTTCTCAATCTGTCTTCATTCTCAACATTCCAGAGACCAGGAACCACCTTAGTCAGTCGTCTCTAGACCACTTTTCCCACATATCTTAATTTTTTTGGTGACCAAATCTGCGTACAATAATCCATATGTGGCCTGATCAAAGCCCTTATACAAGGGAACCATGATATCCTTACTTCTACAAGTCAGTTCTTGCTGCATTATTCCCATTATGTGCTGTGCTGTCCCCAAAATTTTAGGTACTTGTCTACAACCACTCCCAATAACTTACATTATTGTAGCTTTCTTCCACCGTATTCTGTGGCGTGTATCCAGAGCATGGTCTGCAAGACCAGCGTGGCTGTACTTGTGAAACCGGATGTAGTTCTTGTGTTCCAAAATTCTAATATTCGCTGTCTTGCCTGTTTGGCCAAAGTAAGACAGTTTACAGCTGCAAGGGACCTGGTATACACCAGGTAAGTCTAGGAGAAGTGGTTGGTCTTAAGTGGAACGGATAAGGGATGCCAATTTTCTGTATGGTCTGTAACAGGAGGTCAAGTCATGTTTTTTTTAAGATTTTTGTAATTTTTTCAGAGGTGCCTCGGATGTAGAGAATGGTGATGGATTTAGAGTATTCCTTGTTGTGAAGGTGGGGGGAGAGGGGTTGTGGTTTGTTGGTTTCAATATTTTTTGGATTTTATGTGGGGGGAGTTAACCATTGACTGAGAAAGTGTTGAGGATGTGATTTAGTTCAGTGTTTAGGCCCTTGTCATTCGAACAGATTAGTTTAGCCCTGTTTACTCTCCAGGAACTTCCGATATGCTTTAACTTCTTGACCAGGATTTGACTAAGATTCAAGGATTTGACTGTAAATTTTGTAACCCATATATAATAAACTTATTCCTCTGTAATTTCCACAATCATCTGTCTACTTTCTTAAATATAGATAAAATCTTAGCTTTTAACCAATCTGATGGAACTTCACATTTCCTCCAACAATTATTTATTAATTTTAAGAATCTGTGATGTGAATATTCTCCACCATACTTCCAAAGCTCTGTATTTATGCCATCTAATCTCATCGATTTTCTATTTTTTGATACGTTTATTGCTTCTTTTAATTCTTCCAATTTTATTGGTTCTATATCAGTACTGATTTCTTCATTATTATTTTTTGTTATTAAATTTGGGTCATGCCATAAATTCTTATAATGTGCTGTCCATTGTTTCTCTTGTAATATGCTGATTTGTGCTGTATCTCTTTCTTTGTTGTTTAATTTCCTTAATATTTTGTAGGCTATACCTTGTCTTCCATGTATGTCTTCTTCTATTTTATTAATAAATCTGTCTGAAGTGTCTTGGTGAGCTTTCTGTAGGTTTTAGTTATATATTTTTTTGTTTTTGTATATTTCTTCTGTTTCCTTTATATGCATTTGTTTTTCTTTTATTGCATTTTCTGTGTTCCAGATTTTTAATGTTTTTCTTTTTAACATTTTTTCTTTCCAAGGACTTCAGAAGCTGCTTTATGAATTAACTTTATTAAACTTTTCCATTTTTCCATATCTTCACTGATTTGGGCTTCTTTTAAAAAGGTGATCTGTTAATCATGATTGATATAGCATTCTAATACTTTCTTCTTGTAATAGATATAATTTGTATACTTGTTCTATTTCTTGTTTTTTTCTTATTTATTTCCTTTCTCTATTTTGTTAGTATTTCTGTGTGATCTGAATAAATTTCACTTTCTCTGTAAATGTGTACATCTCTCACACGTGGAGATAGTTTCTGATATAATCAGAAGTGCTTTTAGTAATCCAAAATTTTAGCAATGATATAATCAATTATAGATCTTGTTCCTCAGCCATTCCAAGTATATTTATTTATATTCTTTAAAAAAAAAAAAGAAAGAGAAAAAAGTATTGGTTATTTTAAAATTATTGCAAGTACAGAAGTCTAATAGTTCTTAATTATTTATTATTCATGCAAATTTTCCCATATTTTCCGGAGACATTTGGGATTGGATTATTTCCAACTCTGACATTAAGATCTTCTTCTATTAATAAATGTAACAAATTAAATTAAATGACAATAATAAAGTAAATAAATGTAAAAACAAGAAATAGAACAAGTATACAGAGTATATCTATTATAAGAAGAAAGTATTAGAATGCCAATGAAATAAGAGCATAAAAAGGCGACATAGGAAAGGAGTCAACTCTGAGTACATCAAAAGAATACCATTGGGATGAGGAGACTTTATGGTTTCTAATTTGGATAAGATTCTTCTGACATCTTTTTTTCTGAAAGGACAGAACGCATTGAGTGTTGAGCATTTGGAATGGTTGTGGGGCATTTGACTAAAAACAGTTATATAGGCAAAAAAAATTTTATCAGGAGATTGGCTTCATAGATAATCTTAGATTTCAACAATCATAATTCTGATAGCCCTCCCATCTCTAATTTCACAGACCAAGCTAGAAAAGCAGCTGAATTGTAATGACCTAATACAAAATTTTAACCTACCTACTAGAATCCATATTATTCTGATTATTCTCCCAACATCCTGGATCTTTTCTTAACCAATTCTTCCTTTGTGTATACTGTTAATGTTAGCTCTCCTCTTGTTAACTTGAAACATAATCTTGTCTATGGTTCTTTGTCTATATATCATCCTTTTTCTATATATCATCCTATATATATATCATTTTCTATATATAATGTTAGCTCTCCTGTTAACTTGAAACATAATCTTGACCATGGTTATTTTTCTGTATATCATCCTTTGCCATATATTGTATGTCACTATCATGACACCAGTTAGTGACCTTGAGGATTTTTGTGTCTTTTTTTTCTATTGTCTAATTATTGCTTCCCACTTTCCTGATCCAATCACTTGCTCTAATGTAAAACTGAAATTATTCTGGTTGGGCTGAGTACCTTAATTCCTAACTCCAGTAAAAATCCCACATTCTTATCCAAGCCTTGGTTTTCCAACAATGTACTAACAACAATAGTCCAGACTTAACATGCAGCATTTTAGAAGGGAGATGAATTTCATCATTTGGTAAGAGACCACCACCACCCCTTAGAGGCCTGAAGTAGTTTAAAAAAGTTTCATGTTTGGTCTCTAGAGCCTGGTTCTCTGGCTAGGTTAAAAAAAATCAATCAAAAATAGAAAAAAAAATCCTTAGCCTACCCATGGTATGTACTATAGCGTGGCCCACCAGCCATTTTGAAAAAATAACTACTTAACATTAAAACATGATTAAATAAAAAATAATTTCAATGAAGCCCACGGGCCACTAAGCTATACTGCGGTACTTAGAATTGTAACATGCTTTCCAGATTCACAAAGAATGCTGTGCATTTGATTATCTTGATTGGCCCATCTTTGTGCAGATCACAAAGATGCCTCCAACAATCTCGATCTTGAGCCTCTCTCTTCCATGTTATACCCATAGATTTCACTAGTGGATCTTCCCATCTTGTAGGTGGTCTTCCTGGTTTTCTCTTTATTCTTGGTTGCCAGTTGAGTATTCTATATATCCATCTGTTATCCTTGAGTCTGGCTATGTGACTTGCCCATCTCATCTTGCTTTCATATACTGCAGTTACCACATCTTTTATGCCTGATCTCTTTCTTAGTTCCGTGTTTCTAACATGTTCCATTTTGTTATACGTGTGTAGAGGCTTAAGTGCTGTGAGGACATTATGTTGGAGGCTTAATGGATTTTTTACAACACTCAAAAAGAATTAAAATAGAATTTAATACTTCCTATATTTTGTCCTAGTCACTAGGACATCTACGGGGATTACATAAACAATTAATGTAACATATACACAAATAACAAACAATACTAAGCCCAACCACGTGGGTGACACTAAAGTCCTATCTAGGTAGAGCGCCCTCTATGGGCAGTAGTAGGTGGCCTGGAATGTAAGGTGGGAACTCTGGTGATGAGTGTTTCCCAAATCTTCGGAAGCTTAATGCAACCGTATTTATTGAGATTTGGTTGGTTTTTGAGAGCTGCTGCTGCTTCTAAGAAAAGTCTCTCTTTCTTGAATTTGCTGTGGTGGAGCATGGTGGTTTTCTTCCATGATACCCTGTGGGTGGTGTCCAAAACATGGTCAGCCAAGCCTGAATGGCCATAGTTGTGTTTGAAGATGTACGACTTGTGTTCCTCTAGACGGATGGATGCTGATCTGCCTGTCTGTCCAAAGTACGCCAGCTTACAGGAACAGGGAACTTTGTAAACTCCAGGCAGAGAGAGAGGAGGGAGCTGATCTTTCGTAGAACGGATAAGGGTAGCAAGTTTGCGGTGGGGCTTATATGCTGTGTGTAGGTTGTACTTTTTTAGTATCTTGGCTATTTTTTCGGATGTGCCACGGATGTAGGGTATGGTGATGGCATTTTTAAAATCTTGTTGACGAGAAGGACGGGGAATGGGGGAGGAGTTGATTATTTTTTTGATACTGTGATCGCTGTAGCCATTGGAGAGGAAAGTGCTGTGTATGTGGTTAAGCTCAGTAGTGAGGGCGGTTCCACTGGAACAAAGATTGTGGGCTCTCTTGGTAAGGGTTTTAATAATGCCATATTGTTGAGAGGGGTGGTGGTGGGAGAGTTTGTGAATGTATCTGCCTGTGTGTGTGGGTTTTCTGTATACGGTGAAGGTAAGTGTATCATTAGGCAGGCGTGTGACTAAGGTGTCTAGGAAGGGTAAACAATTCTTCTTTTCCTTTTCCATAGTGAACTGGATTCTTGGATGTAGACTATTGAGATGACTTTGGACAGACAGGCAGATCAGCATCCATCCGTCTAGAGGAACACAAGTCGTACATCTTCAAACACAACTGTGGCCATTCAGGCTTGGCTGACCATGTTTTGGACACCACCCACAGGGTATCATGGAAGAAAACCACCATGCTCCACCACAGCAAATTCAAGAAAGAGAGACTTTTCTTAGAAGCAGCAGCAGCTCTCAAAAACCAACCAAATCTCAATAAATACGGTTGCATTAAGCTTCCGAAGATTTGGGAAACACTCATCACCAGAGTTCCCACCTTACATTCCAGGCCACCTACTACTGCCCTTAGAGGGCGCTCTACCTAGATAGGACTTTAGTGTCACCCACGTGGTTGGGCTTAGTATTGTTTGTTATTTGTGTATATGTTACATTAATTGTTTATGTAATCCCTGTAGATGTCCTAGTGACTAGGACGAAATATAGGAAGTATTAAATTCTATTTTAATTCTTTTTGAGTGTTGTAAAAAAATCCATTAAGCCTCCAACATAAAGTTCCATTTTGTTGATATTACAAATCATGCATTCTGTTGCACGCTGAGTTATTCTGAGAGTCTCTTCTTCTTTTCTTGTCGTGTTCCATGTTTCTGATTCATATGTGAGTGATGGAAGAATATCACTATTAAATAGTTTTGCCTTTGCAGAGATGTCAAGATTTGGATCAGTAAGTGTTTCTTTTAGTCTGTTGAATGATAGCCATGCAGCTTTCTTTCTTTTTGCTAGTTCTTCAGATAAATCGTTATTCATTTCTATTGTTTGTCCTAAGTAATTGTAGGAATCAACTTGTTCTATAGGGATGTTATCAATACATAGGTGACTGTCACTTGTGTAGATGTTTTTGATCCATTTTGTTTTTTCTAGATTCATTTCTAAGCCTATCTTACTGCTGTTTGTGTATACTTTTTCACCCATTTCTTCTAGGTCTTTTGGGTTGTGGCATATCAGTACTAGATCATCGACAAACATAAGGATTTGTAGCTTTTCACCATCTATGCTTATTCCTTCATTTGGTGGACCCCTCTCTTTATATCTATATTTATAGGTTGATCAAATAGGGTTATTTGTGTGGTCTGAATTTTGTTAATTTCTTTTATCATGTGGATGTAAGTAGGGTCCACATTTATTTCTAGTAAGGCACTGATGACTGCATTGTGTTCTATGGTATCAAATGCTTTTTTTTTAAATCAATAAAGAGAAAACATAGAGGGAATTGGTGTTCTCTGCATTTTTTTGTTAGTTGTGAAATAACCTCGATATGATCTATTGTGGAGAAGCCTCTTCTGAATTCTGCCTGCTCTCTGCTGGAGTTGTCTTTGAGAGTGTTTTGGATTCTGTTCAGTATTACTCTATTCATGATCTTATATATGTGAGAGAGTAGACAGATTGGACGATAGTTTTTTATGTCTGTCTTGTTCCCTTTTTTGAATAGAAGAATGGTTTTTGAGGTTTTCCATTCCTCTGGAATCTTTCTTTCTTTGAAGTACCACGTGAATCTGGCAGCCAAGGCTTTGAAAATACTGTAATTGGTCCACCTTGTTGGATTTCTTCAGCCTTAACATGATCAAGTCCTGAGGCTTTACCTTTACTCATTTTCTTAAGGGCATGTTCTATTTCTTCTGGAAGTACATCTGGTATATTGCTTGGTTTTGGAATGATAGGTTCTGAAACTTGGCACTTAGTTGCATAGAGATCATTATAAAAATTCTGCACAATTTCTTCTATCCTTTTTCTATTAGTATGTTTTTCTCCATTTTGATCCTGTAAAGCAGAGGAATTGACTTTAAAATTTAAGTCTTTCTCTATTTTTTTCAGGCTGGTTTTTGCCTTCACTGCTTCTCTTAATTTTTGTATCCTGAAAGCTTTGTAGTCTTCTGGAATTCTTTTTATTAGTAACTTACAGATAATTTTGTATTCTAGAAAATTTTCTTCAGATTTCTTCAGTTCTTTTCTCTTTTTCAGTAGTTCTATAGTTTGAGGTGAGAGTCGTTCTCTTTTCTTTTGTTTCACAGGAATTTCTGATTTTTTCTTGAACTCATTGAATTTATTAATAAAGTCAATATAGTCATCATTTATGTAACAGTTTTTAATAGTCCATTCGGTCTCTTCTATGTACTTCCTGAACTTGTGGTAGTCTATTTGTTTGGGTTGTCTTTTATGGTTTGATGTTGCCCTGATATGTTTTTTTTTTTTTTTTTGTGGTCTGTTCTTATAATGGCTCTGAGGAGTCTGTGGTCAGAATCTGTGTTGAAGTATGTTTCACCTATTGTACCAACATTTTGTACCAGTCTTTTACAGTCTTAAAATGTAGTCAGTTTCATTTTTTGTCTCTCCATTCGGTAATTGCCAAAGGCATTTGTTGAAAAAAGTGTTCATGATAAAGAGTTGTTCAGCTGCAGCAAATTCAGCTAATCTCTCTCCTCTTCTATTTCTTTCTCCCAGGCCATGTGGTCCTATAAACTTTTTGTTTTCTTTTCCGCATCCTATTTTGGCATTATAGTCACCACCAACGAATGTGTATGTTAACTTGTAATTTAATGCCTGTCCAAGATTCATGTAAAAATTTTCTATTTCTTGATTATCAGCTACAGATGTTGGAGCATAGCAGGATATTAATTTTATTGTTATATTGTTCTCTATTCCAATTAAGAGTACACCTCGTGGAAAGGCTTAGACGTTGGTTATGCATTTTTACTAAATAGCTTAAGGAAATTACAACTTATACTAGGATATACATTAAAATAAATTTTGCCATTTTCACAAGAACTTAAAAACAAGACACATGCACGCAAGCACAACAAACAGTAAATGAGGACGAAGCAAGAAGCTATTCTTTCTCCTAAAAGTCCTGATGGTGCTTCCTATCAGGCAATGTTGGTATTCTTGGACGATTGGGCTGAAGGTCTTCTGATGTAGGTTTCCCAAATTTGGGGCGGTCTCATGCAACCAAATTTGTTGAGATTTGGATTGTTTCTTAGGACTGAGGCTGATTCCATGAAAAGCTTTTCGTATTTGAATTTACTATGGTGTATTATCGTGGCTTTCTTCCGCCGTATTCTGTGAAGGGTATCCAATGCATGGTATGCAAGACCAGAGTGGTTGTACTGGTGAAACCAGATGAAGTCCTTGTGTTCTGAAATTCTGATATTAGCTGTCCTGCCTGTTTGGCCAAAGTAGGACAGCTTACAGCTGCAAGGGACCTGGTATACACCAGGTAGGTCTGGGGGGGGGGAGGTTGGTCTTTAGTAGAGCGGATAAGGGATGCCAATTTTTTATATGGTCTGTAACAAGAAGTTAAGTCATGTTTTTTTTTAGGATTTTTGTGATTTTTTCCGGGGTGCCTCAGATATAGGATATGGTGATGGATATAAAGTAATCCTTGTTGTGAGGGGGGGGTTATTGGTTTCAATATGTTTTGGATTTTTTTTGGAGGGGGGGGTAGCCATTGGCTGAGAAAGTGTTGAGAATGTGGTTTAGTTCTGTGGTTAGGGCATTGTCATTTGAACTGATAAGTTTAGCCCTGTTGTGTAGTGTCTTAATGACACCATATTGTTGTGGGGGGGGGGGATTGTTGATGCATATATCTGCCTGTATGGGTGGGTTTTCTATAGACTGAGAAAACCAAGGTACCATCAGGCTGGCGTGTGACTAGTGTGTCTAAGAAAGGAAAGCAGTTGTTTTTTTCTTCTTCCAGGACAAATTTGATTCTGGGGTGTTGGTTGTTTAAGTGTGTTAGGAAGGAGAGGAGTGCATCGGAGCCATGTGGCCAAATAGCGAACACATCATCAACATAGCGAAGCCATACGGTTGGTTTTTGTGGGGAAGAGGCTAAGGCTTTTTCTTCAAAGGTCTCCATAAAGAAATTAGCCAAGGGTAGGGAGAGTGGTGAACCCATGGCTGTCCTCTCTATTTGTTTGTAGAATTTTCCCTGCCAAACAAAATAGCCTGAGTTCATTGTGAACTGAAAAAGGGCTGTGATATCGGGAGGAAATTTATCTTGGATTAGCTCTAAGGATTCTTTGAGTGGGACATTTGTGAATAAGGATGAGACATCAAAACTGATCATTATGTCAGTGTGTTTGAGTGTAAGGTTTTCTATGCTGGCTTTGAAGTGGGCTGAGTTTTTTATGTGTGAAGGTGTGTTGCCAGTATAGTGTGTGAGAGCTTTGGCCAAATGCTTAGCTAGTTTGTATGTGGGGGAATCAGTGCCATCCACTATGATACATAATGGCACATTTTCTTTATGTATTTTTGGGGGTTCATAAATACGTGGGGAAGGGGTATGGATTTAAATGGTTTTAATTTGTTAGTGACTTCCACAGGCCAAGAAGTGACCTTCTTAAGGAGCCTGTGGAGTTTTCTAATTTGTGAGTTGGTGGGATTGGACTCGATTGGGAGGTAAGTAGCCCGATCTAACAATAGAGCATTCAGCTTTCCTGTGTAATCTTTTTGGTTAAGCAATACTGTGTCATTCCCTTTATACGCTTTGGTGATTATTATTTCCTTGTTTTTCTTTAGTTCTAGTAGAGATTTAATTTCTTTACTGGGCAATTAGTTTTTGGTGGTTTTGCTTTGGTCAGAACACAAGCCTCATCCAGTCTAATATCGTTGGCGACGTGGTTTGGAAGGTGTCGTAAGAGTACACCTATTCTTTCAGATATGATGTTACAAGAAAGGATCGACTTGGTGAGCTTAGATTTAACAATGAAGCCCACTCTGCCTTGTTTGCCATTGTTTGAAGATGCTCCGAGGAGTATCTGTGAGCCATTGTACCATCTTGCTGTCAGTTCTTTCAATCTTTTTGTTTCATTCACTAGCAGGATATCCAAGTTGATATTGGTTAGTAATTTGATTAATAAATCTATTCTGCAGTCTCTTGCCAAAGTTCGAATACTTAGGGTACCGATTGCCATTTTTATAGATTTAAGAGGCGGCCTGTTTTCATCTGCAAGATTCTTAGCACCCCTGGCCACGTTCGGTGCCTTACTGCTGCTGTAGAAAGGTGAGTGTGGGCTTCGCAGCACTCGGGGCTGTTTCTGTTGTAGTGGCATCTTTGCTGTGGTCAATATACACTTCTCCTGAATTCTGAAGTGTTTGCCAGAGCTCTGTTAGTAATGTTGGGTCCAGGTCCGATAATGGTTAGGATTTCCACCACCCCAGGGTGAACCACGGGGAGGTAGAATTGGTGCCTTCCAGATACATCTCAAAGGTTCTCGATACTTCGATATTTTCATATAAAAATGGATGCAAAGTTGGGAAGTGCAATAAGAAATCAAGCTGATGTTGAGAGTTTGCAGGATGATTTAAATAAGCTGGTAAAATGGGCAAAGGGTAATGGATGTCAGTTCAATGTGGAAAAGTGTGAAGTTATGCATTTTGGGGTTAAAAGATTGCCAGCTGTGTACCACGTTGATGGAACGGTACTCCAAGAGATTGATGAGGCTAGGGACTTGGGGGGGGGGTATTAGTGGATATGGAGTTGAAGTTCAGAGGACACATTGCTAAGGTGTCCAAGATAGCACATAGTATTACTTGGTTATTGAAGAACACACTAACATCCAGAGATAAAGAGGTTATTATTCCTCTTTATAAGGCATTGATACTTCCACATTTGGATTACTGTGCTCAAGTCTGGTTGCCTGGATTCCTTGGAGATGAGGAATTGGTGGAGAGGGCTCAGAGGAGAGTGACTAAGTTGGTGAGTGGCGTAAAAAAAATGCTCCCTACATTGATAGATTGAGAGCTTGTGGATTGCAGAGGTTGGTTGATAGGCTGAGAAGAGGAGATATGATAGAAAAATTTAAATTACTTAAAGGTTTTTATAAGATTGATGCAAGGAAATATTTCAGCTGTGTGATAGTTATGGAAGAACCATAACTATCACACAGCTGAAACTATCACCATAACTATCATCCCTGGAAATTAAGGAAAAGTGTGGTTAACAAGGGTGTGAGAACTAGATTTTTTGCTTGGAGAGTGGTAAATGAATGGAATGCATTGCCTGACTCAATTGTGAGTACTTCATCTGTAAATGAGTTCAAGAAGAGTTATGATAGATATTGTTTTGATAGTTTGGGTCTCCCGCGATGAGTCTTCTGACTCCATGGAGATACCCATATAATAATAATAATTTTGGATAATTTTTTGGGTTCACCTTCCATCACTATGGCATCTATGAGTAAAAAGCATAAATCAAGTGATTCTTGTCAGGTTTTTAATGAAACGTGGACCAATTTGCACTTTTTTGTGCCGATCAACGATAAGCCAGTGTGTTTAATTTGTCATATATCAGTATCAAAAGAATACAATATAAAACGATACCATGAGACAAAGCATACATCCAGTTTCGATCACCTTCAAGGGCAGCTTTGTGTGGACAAAGTGAACAGTCTCCAAATTGATTTAAAAAGCCAGCAGGGTACATTTAAAAGCTAGAGGAGAAGGGAGCAAAGCATGCATCAAAGTAAGTTATGTAATAGCTGAAAAAATTGCTAAAAAATCAAAAGCCTTCTTGGACGGCGAGTTTGTGAAAGAGTGTCTCATCACTGCTGGGGATATTCTGTGCCCAAATAATGGTGTTTAAAAAAACGAGTTTGTCTGGGATAACTGTAGCACAACGTGTCGAAAAACTTGCCAATGACATTGAAGGAACTTTTAAAAAAAGAGTTGTCTGAATTTACATCATATTCACTTGCTTTAGATGAGAGCACAGATGTGAAGGATACAGCACAACTGGCTATCTTTGTCCGTGGCATTGATCAACAATTTGATGTGACAGTAGAACTGCTAGCGCTCGTACTTATCAAGGGAATGACGAAAGGCACTGATATTCTTGAAGCCACCAAGAAAATTCTCCAGCGTTTCGACCTCAGCTGAACCAACCTCAAGGGTGTGGTAAGTGCTATGGTAGGAAAGAATGAATGGTTTGTTGCGCTGCTATAGAAAGAACCGGAACAAAAAAGAAAATATTTCGTCCATTACCACTGTTTAATCCACCAAGAGAATTTGTGTGCGAAAACTATTGGATTTGAGAATGTCATGAAAGTTATTGTGATTAGGCAAGAGGATTGAATCATCATCAATTCCAAAAGTTTTTGACCCAAGAATACTTTGTGCATAGCGACTTCCAACATCGACAAGCTGGTCAAGGAAAAACATTGCCAAGCTTCTTATTGACATTGTAAAAAATGAATATTTTCTTCATTAAATTATCTTTTTTCAAGTATTGATTGTATTTACTTATCATAAACCCGACTCCTACCTATGCTCTTAAAGCTGAGGTTGTTTATTTTTATAGGATTTTATGTAAAGTATCAAATGCACAACGTTCCTTGTGAATCTGGAAAGCATCTTACAATTCTAAATATCGCAGCATAGCTTAGTGGCCCGTGGACTTCATTGAAATTTTTAATGTGGCCTGCATTGTCTGAAAGGTTGACGACCCCCTGTACTATAGGTTTACAAATAAACTTTTTGTTAACTAGCTTTTCACTTAGTATACACTACAGCCTATAATAATTACAAACAAATCTAAACCAAACTTTGTACTAAGCTTTCCTCATGCTGAAATGGCAGTTAAGCCTTCTAATCCCTTGTAACTTGAAAGCCTGATAACACTAAAAAAAAAAAGGTATCATATCTACACGTTCTGCAATCCCAAAAATCTATGGAACTCCAAAAATATAAGCCTAAGATATATTGTAGAGTGTAAGATATTCTCCAACTTCATTGTTAACCAGATATCTTGCACAACTGGTAAGCCCTTGCATAGGTAACACTCTCTATAAGAAACATATCACATTTTATCAAATATGTAAAACAGAAAACAGTTAACAATCGAACCATCCAACCTGCTTACAAGTCCAGACAGCACTAATATGTTCACTAATGTGCCTAGTGCTGAAATACATTGGTATCCAAAAGCTAAGGAACTACATTTTTACCTGTCTATGAAAAAAAATGTTATCACTATAGCTAATTGTGGACATACTAATAAATTATATGACACAAAAAATGTGTTATAAATTTCATACAAATTAAATTGCAATACTTTTTGGCAAAAATTACAAATTTTTGAAGGACATAGTCAAGAAATTAATGTTCAGTTCTTACAGTAAACTGTGGAGAGACATTTCAGTATGGAATATGTCTACCCCAAACTGCATTGTAGCTCTCATAATGTCATACCAGTCTTGCTACTAGAATCATGCTTAGCACTGAGTGATTCAGAAGTTCTTGGGACAAACTGGCCCACTCCTCCTTCAGAGCAAGAATAAGGCCTTGTTTGTTTTCTGGAGGAGATTTTCGAGCAGCATTGCATCTCCGTTATTGCATCCCAAATATATTCTATGGGATTGAGATCTGGAGAGCATGCTGGTCACTAGATTTCATTAATATCCTTGGTCTCCAGAAGTATCTCCACTGCTCATGTACAATGTGGTGTGGCATTGTCATCCATAAAAATGAATTCTTTGCCTACAGCACCATGGAACAATCACACATAACATTGAAGAACTTCATTGCAATGTTGTTCACAAGTCATAGTCCCTTTTTCCAGCACTTGTAGCTCGGTGCATCCATTAAGCTAATGCCTCCCACACCATGACCCCAGCACTGCTGTATCTATCTCTTTCAACAACATTCTCGTGATAGTAAGCAATATCACCTTCATACCAGATCAGTTCTCATCTAGAATTTGAGGAAAGAAGAAAACGACTGTAAAGAGTACATTGACCCATTGGTGTCTTGTCCAGTTTTTATGGAATGCATGCATGTTATTACAGTGGCTATTTCAACAAACTGTGTCTTTCCCATAATAAATTTAGTTTAATCCTTTATCCAAGTGTGAGCAAACAAAGTTTGCGCCTGAAAGTATCTTCAGGACTGGGATAAGGTGGTACAACACCGGGCAACTCGTTGAAAAGGGGGAGCAAGCTAACATCACCCCTATCTCAGTATCTCCCATAATGCAAAACACATCTCCTTGTGGAACATTATACATATCCGCAAGGAGATGTGTTTTGCATTATGGGGTGATGTTAAGCTTGCTCCCCCTTTGCAACGAGTTGCCTGGTGTTGTACCACCTTATCCCAGTCCTGAAGATATTTTCAGGTGCAAACTTTGTTTGCTCACACTTGGATAAAAGATTAAACTAAATTTATTATAGTCTAACCAAGTGAAAAATAAACTTTCAACATCTCTCTCTAAATCCAAAGTAATTTAATAAAAATGTGGCACACCGTTTGGCAACTCCTATAGGTAGAGATGACCTTGCTAATGCTTCTGCCTTGTATCTCCACTTGGGCCTGGCTCCCACTGAAGAGACCTCAGTGAAGATCAAAACTAGTCTGGGTAGTGGCCCTTCCCTTAATGCATAACATTATACATATCTGCAAGGAGATGTGTTTTGCATTATGGGAGATACTGAGATAGGGGTGATGTTAGCTTGCTCCACCTTTGCAACGAGTTTCCCGGTGTTGTACCACCTTACCCCAGTCCTGAAGATACTTTCAGGTGCAAACTTTGTTTGCTCACACTTGGATAAAGGATTAAACTAAATTTATTATAGTCTAACCAAGTGAAAAATAAACTTTCAACATGTGTCTTTCCCAGTTTTTTGAGATAACTACATACCTGTGCTTGAATAGAGATGACTTGCCAGCTGACCTGCCTTCGTGCATTGATTATGTTTTGCTGTTATTACCAAAAAATCTTTCTTCGTGCTCCATGGTAGAGTGAGGGTGACTTCTTTGCAAACGTCTGGAACACATTCCATTGGTTTAAAAAACTGCCTAGAGCCTAGATACAATGCTATGTGAGATTCCAAGACATCCAAGTTTGCAACTATATTCCTTCACAAAAAGAGCTTCCTTCAAACACAATTTGCTTAGCACAGCCTTTTGCCTTTTATCCTGTTGAGTGCTACTACCTGGTTCCTTTGCACGTGATTATAAAATTTGAACGTGTACCTGCTTTCTACTCAGAATTGTCAGTTATACAAATTTGCCACAAGCTGATTCGTCTGAATTAGCAGTTGTAATCTTCAGAAAAGTGTTTGTTCTTAGGTTTTTGACACCAATTTAGTACAGTTTCTTTCAGATCTATTTTTTCTGGACAGCAAAGCTTTTTAAGCACTGTATCAATATCTTCAGATTCCAAGACAAATTCAATTGCCTTAGTAGTTTCCCCCTCACATCTACCTGCTTTGGTATTTATTCCTTAATAGCTGCATAAATTTAATTTCCTTGGCTCATGTGATCTTTGTCCTTCCAGTATGTTTCCATAGTTGAAGTCCCCCCCTGTAGTAATTACCCACCTCCACTGAGTTTTTTTTTTTTTTTTTTTTTGCCATTGCATACCATCCGCATCATCCTTTCCATTCTGTGGCTCATAGCTGCTATATATTTAGTCTGTATATTTTGTCCTATTGGTCTCTCTCTATTACTGATTACAAATGAATTGCGATCAATTCATTTGTAATCAGTAATACCCTTTTCCCTGAACTGTTTGTTCTATCTGCCCTGAAAATACCATAGCCAACAAATCATGTACCAATAACTGTTATCATCTCACTAATACCAAACATTTTTGGCCAAATAGAACTAATGCAAAAAACTTCTTCTTGTTCTAAATGCTTCTGGCATTAGTGTGCATAAATCTCTCCTTAATAGCTCTAGTTTTTCTGCCTTTTCATTTCCAGACTCTAGTCACCTGCACTTTTCTAACAAATTACAAATAATTACAAATGAATTGTGATCAATTCATTTGTAATCAGTAATACCCTTTTCCCTAAACTGTTTGTTCTATCTGCCCTGAAAATACCATAGCCTTCACATTGTGTACCAATAACTGTATCATCTCACTAATACCAAACATTTTTGGCCAAATAGAACTAATGCAAAAAACTTCTTGTTCTAAATGCTTCTGGCATTAGTGTGCATAAATCTCTCCTTAATAGCTCTAGTTTTTCTGCCTTTTCATTTCCAGACTCTAGTCACCTGCACTTTTCTAAACTCCTAACATCAAATTCATTCAAGTGTGAACTGTCAGCCTTTGTTCTCATTTGTTATTACCAGCAACTGTCATGTCTTCCTCGTGCCATACTTTTAACTTTTTGTAGATGCTTTCCAGGTGCTATTAATGTTGCACCTGGGAAGCATGATTTTGTCCCATTCGTATGCACTCCTTTTATCATGGAATCTCCATAAAATTCTCACCTTTCTTTGCCTTCTTAGTCATGAATTCTTTTTTCTTTTCTTACATCTTTTTTTTTTCCCTCAGTAGTACCACTTGCTAGATGTTTTTGTAATCCCTCAATTTTACTTTATTCTTGCTTATATTATTATCCCTCCTTTCTTCTGTAATATTTTCATGAATTACTTGCATATTCTTGTCTTCCATTCATCTCTCCTTCCTTTACCCTCACACTTTCTTGGAACTTTCTAATTTCTTTTAATCCTTTCACTTTCTTTCCCTCAACTACTTCTCCAAACCAGTCTCTCCTTTGTTATCTCATTCTGTTGACTCTCTTTCTCTCTCTCTCTCTCATTGAAGACATGTGTAAGCAAACAAAGTTTGCTTACACTTGGATAAAGGATTCCTGATTTATGCTCACATGTAGACCCACATTTCAAATTCGAAACCGAAAATCCCACGGAGTAGGTTGGTCAATCCTTATTCCAGGAGTGTCCTATGTCTGTAGATGCATGTGTTCTTGGCTTGCCTGTTCTGAGGGACGAAAAACCTGAGTTTCCAGTAGGTGAAAAAACCCTCTACCTTTGTATTGAGACTGGCTAACTCACCTTCTTTAGTGGAAAGAGACCAGATAAAGGTTCCTCACATCATGGACAGGAATCAAACCCAGGTCTTTCCGACCAAAGGGCTTAGTCTATACCGACTGAGCTATGGAGGCTGTATGAAGGATTAAACCAAGAATATAATATCTTGGCATCTTTAATTTATAGTATTACCAAATGAAAAAACTTTCAACACCTTTCTGTTTCTCTCTCCATGGAATGATAGGTAGACAGTGTATAGCCGTAAAATAATAGCATGCCATGCACACAGGATTCCTGATCCATAATAAAAATTTATGTATTAGTACTGAACAGTTGATTCACCAGTGCAGATTCCTTCCAAAAACCTTTTGAAAATAAGGTCTGATTACTTCCTCTCAAATTCTCCAGGTCTGTTGAATCTAATCCAGAAGGTGAAGAAATGGCAATTTTCTTCACTGTTGCATTAAAGTGAAAATAAAGAAATATCCCAATTAGATTTCTGACAGATTCACTTATTCATGCAGCTTTTTTGATAATTCAGCCTGGATTTGGTGATATATCTGTAGCAAATCTCACACTGATATTGTGAACAAGGGTGGTGAACCAAATCATGCAACTCCTTCTGAATGACATTCCAACCATGTATTTGAGATGCTGCCCTTGTAATTGATGATTGCTTCACCCAGTATTAGGATATCTCAGATGTATCTTTATACATCATGAAACTACTGCTGTCTTAAGGTGATTCAGATAAGGTGGGGACCTTAGGTTCATCTTCTTGTACTGAATATCTGAGTAATCTGAACAGATGTGGGAAATTCAGTATAGAAAAGAGAACTAATGTTTGACTATTTACATTACCCTGACTATGAGATGACATGTATTGACTAATACTGATTAGGATTGGCAGCTCATTCTTATCTGGAATTAATGCAATGCCTTAATGCAGATTATCAGAAGATGCATATCTGTTGTCATCATCTGTGCCATTGATGGAGGTGATTTTATTTCATTTACTTTATCTTCCTTAGATTATGATCTAAGAAAATAAAGACAATGATAGATAAAGATTTAAACAGTAAGTTTTTAGTGGATATTTAGGTGGTGATAACTTGTCTTCTTTCACTTGTAATCAACATTGTATTGTCACTGATATCCTCAGATGCACTTGGTGTCTCTAGTTCTGTAGTTCTTGATGTTACCCATTCCTTTGCGCCTTTACTATTACAGTTGCAAAGAAATCTCCAAAGCTTTTGCTTAATAATGGCAGTTATTTTTTTTTCATAATATATAATAAATCTGACCAAAAATAAAATCACTTGTGAAAATTTAAAATGAAGAAATAGTAGACTATTTGGAAATCAAATTCAACAAAAGATATATATAAACAACAAAATAAAATTTAATAAAAAACCAAAGAATACATATGACAGAAAATTCAGATAAAACAAAAGCAAGAAAAATTCAGAAGCAAAAAATAAAAATAAAGCAAAAACAAAAAAATGTAAACTCTAACAAAAAAAAAAAAAAAATGCCAACAACCAACATTCCTATTAAAAAGCAAAAATAAAAATTCATTTTGTGAAAAAATAGCAAAAATCTAACCAAAAACAACAGTAAATATCCAAATATCAAAAATAGAATCAACAAAAAATTAATCAATGAAATAGCAGTAATCACAAAAATTCAATCAACAAAAAACCATAAAGCCAACTAAAAACAACAGTAACTAGTTGGTTATTACTGTTGTTTCTATAAATCTACAATAATCCTCTGAACAAAACAAGAAATCAAAATTTTTTTAATGGAAAACCACAAAAATCCAGCTAACAAAACAAGAAATCAAAAATTATTTAATTGAAAACTACAAAAATTCAGCTAATAAAACAAATCAATAAAAATCCATTTAGTGGAAAACTACAAAAATCCAACAAAAGAAATCAACAAAAATTGTTTAGTAGAAAACAACAAAAATCGAGCTAACAAAACAAGAAATCAAAAAAAAATATATTTAACATAAAACCACTACAATCCAGCTAACAAAACAAGAAATCAACAAAAAATATATTTGATATGAAACCACAACAATCCAGCTAACAAAAGAAGAAATCAATAAAAGGCAAGCTAACAAAACAAGAAATCAACAAAGAATCACAAAACAAGAAATCAACAGAAATCCTCTTGACAAAAAGCAAAATCCAGCTAACAAACCAAGAAATCTATAAAGAATCACAAAACTCTAGATAGTAAAACAAGAAATCCAGTTAACAAAAACCACAAAAATCCAGCTGACAAAACAAGAAATGAAGAAAAATTGAGTTAACCAAAACTTGGTTAAAATAAAACCAGAAAAATCAAGTTAATAAAACCCAAATCAAGAAGAACTCAGTTAACATGAAGCTGCAAAAATCAATCCAGTTAACAAAAGTAAATCAACAAAAATCCAATTATTTTAAAAAATTCAAAAGGCTGGTTAGCAAAAACAAGATATCAACAAAAATCATAAAATCTTTAAAAAAACGATAAAAATTTAATTAACAAAAAAATCTGAATAATAAACAAGAAAGCCCTCAACAAAAAGCATTTTAAAAAACATAAAAATCAGGGTTTTGTGTGAGATAAAGCTCCATAAATTCAGCCAAGGATTACTTGTTATTCAGTTAGAACATTTTTCATATCATGGAAAATGTTCGAACTGAATGCAGCAACAGTCATCAATATTTGTTTCTTGTGTAGTTTTAAATTTAAACTATTTATCCTACATTCACATTTCGATAGAAATCATGTTATTTTTTCAGTAATATCCTCTTGATAAAGCATTAAACTATGTTTTCCAATAAATTCTAGTAAACATACATTTAATTATAAATTAAAGATACCAAGGAATTATATACTTGGTTTAATTCTTTATCCAAGTGTAGTCAAACAAAGTTTGCACCTGAAGTTTTTTTTTTTTTTTTTTTTTTTTTTTTTTTTTTTTTTTTTTCCAGGACTGGGGCAACTTGTAGTAAAGGTGGTATGACTTCACATCACTTGCCTTAGTATCCCATAATGCAAAGCACATCTCCTTGCAGACATGTATAATACTATGCATTATGGGAATGGTCACTACCCAGACCGGTTTCGACCTTTATTGAGGATCTCATCAGTGGGAGCTGGACCCAGAGCTGATACCAAGGTTGAAGTAATGTAGAAGTCATATTTTTCATATACGAGTTGCCAAAAGGTGTCACACCTTATTATTAAAATACTCTGGATTAGAGATAGTTAGTTGTTGAAAGTTTTTCCACTTGGTTATAATATAAATTAAAGATACCAAGAAATTATATACTTGGATAAAGGATTAAACCAAGTATATAATTTCTTGGTATCTTTAATTTATAGTATAACCAAGTGGAAAAACTTTCAACATACATTTAATTAAGATAAATTCTATATTAAAAAAAATATGCAACTTTTTGTACTCTAGATATGAGTATGAAAGAGTGATGGTTCTCACGAATTTCGTGTGTTATATCTCCTAATGTAAAATATGACAAGTATTTCATCCCCTAGTGATGATACAACATAATCATATCATTAATAATATATGCATATCTATAGTTATTTATCTGCAACTCAGTTAGCAGTGATGTGTTAAGTATATATGATCAGTCATGGACTAGTGATATTGTCTAGGACAGTGTTTCAAACTTTTGTGATATGACCCATGATAAAAAAAAAAAAAATGAGAGGTTGAATTCTTGGAGTTTACTCCACCTTTACCATGACTTGTACTGTTGTTGGATTACCTCTAGATTAAATGTCCCTCTATAGTGATGATCATACCCTCCCACCCCAATACATGCTATATTGCAGATACAAGAAAAACAACTAGCTTTATTATATTACTAAATACAGTATAGAAACAGAGTCTGTGTACTTTATATGTAGTGACAGTGGAAATTGGAGACAAATGGAAAGAAAACAACCTAGCATAATGGAAAAACACTGCAAACAGGCAAAGTTTTATTGTAGTGCCAAACACTATCTAACTAAATGCATTGTCCTAACACCCTGTTTCATATTTTTGCCTTTTTCATATTTTAAATTTTTTAAAGCTGTTGATTGGAGAGTGGGTATGCTAACCACTCAGCCAACCAGGCCGGCTTGATGACAGGAAAGAGACTCAGAGGATGACCAAGGTCTTGGTGGATTGATTCAGTCAGAAGTGCCTTAGGTGCATGAAATGTTAACTAATATTGAAGTGCTGACAAGTAATAGGCTAATTTGGGAAGAAAATTGTTGATAAGGGATTAATGATGTGAATTTAATCATGTCACCTGCTCTTGAGGGTTCATATCAGAAATTGATGATCATGATGATGTTAAAAGAAAAACTGGTTGCAATGTGACCTGCAGTTTGGGTCAGGATATAACAAAATGTATTTCTGGGTATCATGATAACTTATCATGTAAAGATTACCTTGCTAATGAATTGCTTACCTAAAGAATGCACGTATTTATTTTGGAATGTTATTTTGTTTTGGTGAGATCATTTTCATTGTCAGGGAATAAGGACTTGAATATCTAGCATTGTATTTTTTTTTTTTTTTTTTTTTTTTTTTTTTTTTTTTTGTGAACCTTGTGGCACAACTGTTCAGAAACATAACTGCACATCAGCACCATTAAAGAAAAGAAAAATTGCATAAGGGACACATTCCTAAAATCCTTCTTCCAATAACCTCAATAAAATTGTGTTTTGTTTGGCCTGTATCAGGTAGTTCATGAACATAATAGACTGCTGCATTTGGGTTTACTGATTTTGTTACTTGAAACATTGCCATTCTAGACAACTGGTTTTTGGATTAAGTTGGCTTAAGCAGGAATGTTATATCAGATATTAGAATTATCAGATATTGAAGGTAGTGCATAGAATTTCACATAAATCTTTAGAAAAATGTATAATAAACTCTGTTTTGTTCAGTGAGAAAAGTTTATGCTGGTGTATAATTACCTCAGCAACAATCTAGAGTATTTTAGATTTGACAAGCATAGCATAGCATGATTATCACAACAACTAGAGTTCTCTGATTTTTCAGAATTTGCTAACTAGCATTGTGTAATAAACGTTTCATTGCACGAGTTTAATTTTAATTGAATAACCAATTTTTTTTGACAACAAATAATCTAATTTGAAGAATGTTCTTAAATTTCCTAAAGGGAACAGTTGAAAGTTTATTTTTCACTTGGTTAGACTATAATAAATTTAGTTTAATCCTTTTTCCAAGTGTGAGCAAACAAAGTTTGCATCTGAAAATATCTTCAGGACTGAATATGGTGTTGTACTACCTTACCAAGGTAAGGTAGTACAACACCGGGCAACTCGTAGCAAAGGTGGACCAAGCTAACAACACTCCTATCCCAGTATCTCCCATAATGCAAAACACATCTCCTTGCAGATATGTATAATGTTATGCATTAAGGGATTGGCCACTACCCAGACTAGTTTCGACCTTTATTGAGGTCTCTTCAGTGGGAGCCAGGTCCAGAGATGGAGATACCAGGCAGAAGCAATAGCGAGGTCATCTTTACCTATAGGAGTTGCCAAAAGGTGTGCCACCTTTTTTATTAAATTACTCTGGATTTAGAGAAAGATGTTGAAAGTTTATTTTTCACTTGGTTAGACTATAATAATTTAGCTTAATCCTTTAGCCAAGTGTGAGCAAATAAAGTTTGCGCTTGAAAATATCTTCAGGACTGAATATGGTGTTGTACTACCTTACCGAGGTAAGGTAGTACAACACCACATTCAGTCCTGAAGATATTTTCAGGCGCAAACTTTGTTTGCTCACACTTGGATAAAGGATTAAACTAAATTTATTAAAGGGAACAGTGTTTCTTAAATGCCAGTTTCACTTCACTGAGATACAAAGCAGCACTTGTAGTGTAGCTTATGTTTAATTTTTTATTTCCCAAATAAATAAAACATCTTCCTCTTTGTATCAAGTTAATATTCATTGTTGAGAAACCTCGAGACAAACCAAGACACTGGTCACTATCGCTATTTTAAGTATGCACAGAAGTTGCATTCATAAAAAATTACACAAATTATGTATAATATTTGAACTTTATGGTAGGGAGTTTCATTATAGGCTTCCACACCCTATGGATCTCCAATTAAAAAGGTAGCAAGATTGTTGTCTTTTCAACCAGTTCCATGGATATTTATATTCACATGACCTTAATGATTATTAAGATTATATGAATGAATATATATATAATAATTAATTTTATTTAAAAAAAATTAATGCTTTTGTGTTTCTTTTCTTTTCTTTTAAGAAATGATTTCTCATCAGAAGACTCACTTACACCATATGTTCAATATCATGGCTCCAGACTAAACATACGTCAAGTTAGAGAGAGTCAACCTAAAAGATTTGGAGATATGCCACATGAAGAATATCCCCTTCATACCTCAGGAATATTTTCTCAGCTAGTAGAAACAAAATTATATGTTAAGAAGATGGAAAGAGCTATGCAAACTGTTTTAATTAAAGGACATTATAGTATAATATATAATCCTCTTTTATCATTATCAGTATTAGAACCAAATCAAGAGGGAGGGTGCAGCCACAGTATTAGAGAGACAGTGGCTCATTCTGCCTTACAAAAACAATGTCTAATTGCAATAAATGCAGGATTTTTCAAAATGGATTCAGGCGAATGCCTAGGTTTGCTTATTTTAACTCATTAATTGATCAGCAAATTGATTTGTTTTTCTTTTCTTTTTTTTTAAGAGAAATTAATTTAGGTGACTAATATAATTTGAGAATTATGAAATTAATTAATATTCCAAAAACAATTTAGTAATAATGCTAAAATTTTAAATATATTGTATTTATTTCAGTAATTCAGTAAATTACTTCAGTAAAAAGACTTTTGGGATGTCATTGATATATGGAAAGAATCAAAAGATCATGTTGCAGAATGTTGCATCTGTTTAACAAATGTCTTTGCTGAAAAGCAAACAGTTGATATCATACCTCAGTTAATCTGCTATAAGATCAATGTTTCATTTTTTAGATCTTCTGTCACCTGCTCTATCTTTATTACAAAATGTTGCAATATTGACTAACATTCTAATTCCAGTTTATCATCATCAATTAATTTATCTAAACTACAGCTGAACTGCTTGGATATTATTTTCAGTAATAGAACTTCTTAGCTATAGGAACAAAACTTTCTAATTTGATTGTTTTCTGATTATAAACAACATGCTGGCTTTGCATTATGAAACAAAGAATGGAATTTGTTGCTGCTATGATGTAGATGGCTTTTTTTTTACAGAACAAAGTTCATAAGCCAAATGATTTGCACTTATTTGTGGAATCTTCCAAAATAAGTCTGAAAGCAATTTTTATTGCATAACAGTGGGGTGGAGTCTAGGAGAATGATGGTGACTAGTGGAGTACCTCAGGGGTCAGTACTACAGCCACTACTCTTTAATTTGTATATCAATGACAGGGAAAGATTTAAGAGGGGATGTTCAGTTGTTTGTTAATGATGCAAAGCTGGGGAGAGCAATAGTTGATAAAGGTGATGTAGATATACTGCAGGATGATTTAAATAAATTGGCATTAATGTTGCAAAATGTAAGGTTATGCACTTTTTTGTTGAAAAGGTTGCATATGGTGTATCATATTGATGGTATTGGATTGCAGGAAATTGATGAGGCTAGGGACTTGGGGATAATGGTAGACAAAGAGTTAGTTCAGAGGGCATATTGCAAAATAGTAAAATAGCTCAGCGAATTACTTGGATGTTGAAAAACACACTAACAAGTAAAGATAGGAAGTTATTATCCCTCTTTATAAGGCTATGATTGGCCATATCTTGACTACTGTGCACAGATTTGATCACCTGGATTTTTTGGGGACCTATCAACAAAGTTTAGTTGATAGGCAGAAAAAAAGGAACATGATAGAAACTTAAGATATTAAAGGGGTTTTATAAAATTAATGCAAGCAAAATTTTTCAATATATGACAAATAGTCAGAGAACTAGTTGCCATCCGTGGAAGTTGTGTGAAAGTGTGGTTAGTAAGGGTGTATGGGCAGATTTTTTGAGTGGAGAGAGAGAGAGAGAGAGAGAGAGTGGTAAGTGAGTGGAATGGATTGCCAGAATTGGTTAAGTTTCCTGACAATGAATGAATTCAAGGAGAGGTATGATAGGATTTGTAATTCTAAGGTGGAGGAGTCAAGAAAGGACACAGTTTTGAAGCCTTGCTGGTCCCAAGCCCAGAGAAATGGGGAGGATTAGCGAGAGGCCAACCACCCCTCCTGTAAAAATACCTCTGGTTACGAAACAAGCACCACAGAAGCTTCAGAATTCGGACGCTTTTGTGACAATGATTACTAATCATTTTGGAACCTGGAACATGTGCAGTTTGATGAAAGAGGGTGCTCTTTTTAATGTGACGAATATCTTACGACAGTATAAAATTGGACTGTGTGCTGTACAAGAGGCTCGTTGGCCAGGCCACGGCTCGACCCACAATCAGGGGTACACGCTATAGTGGTGACGACAGAGGATGAAAAGTCCTCGGAAGTGCATTTTTAGTTAGTGATAAATTTTTGTGTAATATTTTAGATTTTAAACCTGTGAACAATCAACTGTGTGCTATTATAGTTAAGGGACATTTTCAAAATGTATCTATTGTGAACTGTTATGCACCTATGGAAGAGAGCTCGGAGGAAGCTAAAGATTGTTTTTATCAAGCTCTTGAGCGTACCTGTGCTAATCTACCATCTTATGACGTCAAGTTAGTGGTAGGAGATTTCAATGCAAAGCTGGGGAGAGAGCGTGCATGGCACCCTTTCATGGGTAGTGAGAGTCTACATGAGGAGTGCAGCGATAACGGGACCTGACTTGTGAGTTTTGCCTCAGCCACGGGATGCTTTGTAAAGAGCACTATGTTCACACACAAAGACGTCTACAAGCAGACCTGGAGATCGCTGGACGGTAGAACAGCTAACCAAATAGACCATGTGCTAGTGTATCGGTGTCACCACAGCTCCATCACGGATGTGAGGAGTTTCAGAGGAATAGACGGAGATAGCGACCACTACCTGGTAGCCTACGATTTCAGGCACAGAATCGCGGTTCAGAAGCCTTCATGTCCTACTACACGACCTACATGGGACTTGGACAAGTTGAAAACAGCGGAAGGCAAGTAGGCTTTCCAGCTAGAGCTGCAGAATTGTTTTGAGGAGCTACAGGAGGAGGGTGATCCAAATGGGATGTGGAATACCATCAAAAATACGGTCGTGTCGGCTGTCTCAAGAACTGTGGGAAAGAGAAGAAGAAGAAAGGCATGGTTTAATAGAGAGTGTGAAGAAGCTATAGCAAAACAAAGGGACGTCCCATGTGTACATGTCTATGCAGGGAAAAGCGAAAGTATCTTAATGAGAAGGTCGCCAGCATAGAGAGAAATAGGGTGGTGAATAATGGGCAGGAAATGTGTCGGGCGATCAAAGGCATGCAAGGTGCACAGACACAAGTGGCAACCATAAGAGATGAGAGTGGAAATCTTCTAACAAACTCAAACGATGCCCTCTCTCAGTGGCATAGATATTTTTAGAACTTGCTGAACATCAATGTTAGAACGGCAATTCCGGTGAACCATACTCCTTACCAAACTGCTGAACCACATGTTGAAGAGCTGACGCTTAGTGAGATTACTTATACTGTCCGCATGCTGAAAAATAATAAGGCTCCAGGATTAGACTGCATTCCGGCAGAGCTTCTGAAGAATGGCAGGGACATCCTGCTGGAGCAGTTGCACCTGCTCATCTTGTTGCTCTGGTGAGAAGAACGGCTGCTGGACAAGTGGAAGGAGTTGTTGATCACCCCTCTGTATAAGAAAGGAGATAAGTCTCAATGCTGCAACTATAGGGGTATCTCACTGTTGATGACTGGCTACAAGGTGCTGTCTAACATCATGTTAATGCGCTTCACACTATATGCAGAAGAGTGTCTTGGTGACTACCAGATGGGCTTCAAGAGGAACCGTTCTACAATAGACCAACTCTTCATGCTGCACCAAGTTTTTGAAAAGTGCTGGGAATATAACTTGGAAGTCCATAATATCTTCATAGACTCTTCTAAAGCCTATGACTCAATTATACGCCCAAAAATGTGGCAGGTGTTAGAAGAACTGGGAATTCCTCGAAAACTTCAAAAAATGGTGCAGGTGTGTGTGGCTGGTTCGAGAGCAAGAGTGAAAGCATAAGGTGACTTGTCGGACCCGTTTCAAATACAGACTAGCGTGAAGCAGGGTGATTATTAATAATATGCCTTGTTTCCATAGTCTGATTATTGCTTCCACTTTTCTGATCTTAGCACTTGCTCTGATCTGAAATTATTCTCACTGGGATGATCCTTTATTCCCCGCTCCACTCAAAACCCTTGATCCTTATTCAAACTCTGTTTTTCCAACAATTGTACTGAAGCAGTCCATTAAAAAAACTTCAGCATACATCCAATAGCTCAAGGCAAAAACTCCAGATTCTCACTCATCTTCACTATAGCTGGTAACAGCTGGGAGGAAAAAAGAGCAGATTTTGTAAGGACCAAATGCAAAAAACTTGCCTCCTAATCAAATGGCATTCAAACCTTCTGATCCCACAGGGACCAGAATGTTCAACAGCTGGGATTGTGTCCCACTGCAAAGCTATGGGACACAGCTTCTGTCCTTCCATGCTTCCACTCTCTCTCTCTCTCTCTCTCACACATATCCTGATGATACAATGATAACATCTCCTAAAAATGAGGCAGCCCTATTGGCATCAGTCTTCTCCCTCCCCCAACTCTTGTTTTAGATGACCAAGACAAACCTCCTCCCACTTTTTCATCAACTCGCTGCAGTATGCACCCTCTGATCTTTTGTTAGAAAGGCATCAGAAAAATACTCAATAGCCTTAATACAAGTCTCCTAATCATTGAGGTGCCTGTATTTGTACTAAAAGCTTTTGCTCCATCTTGTACATTCTTGTATTTCCTTGTACTGGCTGTCATACTCATCTGGCATCTGTTCAACAGCTTGGAAGCAAATACCATATATGTTGGCGTATAGGATGACCGACGTATAAGACGAGGCCTAAATTTTAGGCTATTTTTAGGTTTTATGCTTATGTCGGTTGTATATAAAATGACCCCCAATTTCTTCTTTCTTGCATTAATGCAACGTTAGGTATTGTTGTTATATCCATTATTTTTATATCTATGCATGTCCGTTATTTTTTTGCATAGCATAGATTTAGTATTTACATGAATTACCCTAATTAAAAGTGATTAGTCCCAATTTAGGATTATTAAAATTGTTATTTAAAATCATGGAATCAGCAACAAAATGAAGAAAGTATGAAGCTCGATTTAAAATAAGGGTAATTGAAATGGCAAAGCAAACTAATTACTGTGCTGCTGCAAGAAAGTTTGACATAACCGAGAGGATGGTAAGAGAATGGAGGAAGAAAGAAGATATTTTTAAAAAATTGCCAAAGAAAATATGTGCGATGAGAACGGGGGTCACCTGATGGTGCAACTGGAAAATCACGTTGCAGAATGGGTATTCGAACAAAGGCAGAATGGCTATCTTGTTACAAGAAATATGATTAAAGCTTATGCACTAAAACGGTCAAGATTGAATTCTTGAATTCGGATGAAAGTATAGAATTTCAAGCTACTTCAGGATGGTATAACTGTTTTATGAACAGCAAAATCTGCTAATACAACAAAAAAAAAAAAATTGCTCAAAAACTACCATCAGATCTTAACCACAAACATCTGCTTGAACAAATCATTTAAAGATCACACTAGAAGAGTGGAATAATTGGATGTTGACTGGTGAAAAATCATTTACAAATGGTGGATCTATGCACGCTACATCACTTGATATGTTGTGAAATTTTGTGATCAAAGCATGGAATAAAGTAAAAGTAGACTGTAATAAAATCATTTAAAAAAGTGTGGTATCTCTAATCTAATGGATGGTAAGGAAGACGATCTGTTGTGGGACACAGATGATGATGATCAAAACGAAATCAATTCACTGGATTCAAACTGGGATCCATATGATGATTATTTAAACAATGAATCTGAAGAACATGAAAATTGGGGTTAATAATTATTATTATTTGTTTTTTAAGACTTACATCTCTTGTAATATTTTAAATAAATTTATGTAACAAAAAATTAATCTGATTTGTTTATAAACACTGCCTATTTTCTTATATAATGATGTATTGTAACTACCTAAATATTCATCCAAGAAATTAAGCTTCCCTTTTTATACTTGTCATATAAGACGACTCATGATTTTGAGGGGTTTTCTGTAGTATTTGAGAGTAGTCCCATACCCCGACATATATGGTAACTCAACTCTCAAATATAATGGAAAAAGTCAACAACGGCCAACTTCCTCACTACCTGGAGACTCGCCAGTTAGGTAGCAATTACCAATATAGATTCTGCCATTCTTCCTTCACAGCAGTCTTACTCAAGCTATGGAAAAGTTTGGAGAAACTCGAGTGGGTGCACCAGATATTTCCAATGCATTTGATCGTGATTAGTATTGTGGCCTTTTTATCAAGCTGCTTTTTTATAGTATTCCTCCTACCCTTTATGAGTGGATTGCCTCTCCAGTTGTTCATTGTGGGTCAAGAGAGTGGAAGGAGGGCAAAGCAATTCCTTCGCATAAAGGAGGATCTAAGTCTGCGGTAGCAAATTATAGATCAATCAATATCTCAGGAGTGGTGATAAAAGTACTGGAAAAGTTGGTCAAAATCAGAATTCAGGAATGGGTGGATACGAATAGGATACTCTATATGCTCTTTTTGTCTAATTTCCAAACTTCTAGATGTTTGCCTTATGTAAATAAGGCTACAAGAACATGGAATATCGTGAACTCCAGAGCGTTTTGAAAGGGTTGTGGTCCTTAGGTGAATGTAAAAGAGCTCATATAATCACAATGAACTTGAAAGCCACTCTTATGCCATGAGATTTCAGGAGATTGTCAATTTTGAGAGAAAGTCTGCCAATATAAGGGATGGACACCAAGGCTTTGTTGCAAAAGTATTCCATTTTCTTAGAATATTCATTGTTCACCAATGGTTAGAGAAAATAATGTAATTCTTCTTTTAGTGTTTCTTCATCTCCTGTAATAGAGATCGCCCCTCTTTTTTTTTTTTGCAGCATACGTACAATACCTAATTTTTGCGATACATGGCGCAATGAAGAGAAATGTAGATAATGACTTGTATGAGTAGGCTTATGGTATATGCTAAGAGAGAAGCCTCCTTCTGCTTTTTTCGAAATTAAAACATCTAGGAAAAGTAATTTTCCTTCATTTTCAAGTTCTAAAGTGAATTTATTATGATAGAAGGAGTTAATAGATGAAAGATAATTGTGTAATGCCACCACACTGTGTTTTCAGATTATAAATATGTGATCTATGTATCTCCACCAAAATGACTGTTTTGGATTTGTAGATAGCAGGAAATCTTTATCAAAGTTGTCTCTGAATAAGTCAGCACATGGAGGGAATAGAGGACTTCCCATTTCAAGGCCAGGTAGTTGTTTGTAGCTTTTCCCATTCCATCGGAAATAATTTGAGTTGAGATAAGATGTTGAGACAATGTCTAAATAGTTGGGAGATGTCAGGAGGGAACCTATTAAATCCAGTATTAGTTATCATTTGTCACATTCATTTTTTGGTCAAAAAATTTACATAACTCATCATGATGTTTGTGAATGTTTTTTAGGTGGATGAATTGCATCGCTCTCTGTAAGACCATGACAAAGTTCCATGTTTGGTCTCTAGAGTTAGGGCTTCTGAACTAAAAAAAAATCTTAGTTAATCCACTCTATTAATGTGCTGTAGATTTATAACCTTTCACAGGGGAAAGTTACACATCAAAATATTTGGTTTCATCTCGCGTGGCAGTGAAGTACCACTTCTCACTAATTATTTGTTATCCGATTCTCTCGTGGAAATTGATTCAGATAATCATTAGATCCCTTTAAACTATACTTTACATTGTAAATATTTTTCTTTAATTAATCCAAATTATCTTTTGCAAATCTTAAAATAGAAATAACTATAACATATGGTCTCTACTAATTTAGATAAAGTAGGAAAGTAGTTTCTATGTGATGAAACTTTTGCTGATATATATCATTTGTTGTAATCTTTCAAGGGAGCCTATTAAACTCGGTGTTAGTTATCATTTGGCACATTCATTTTTTTGTCAAAAAATCTACATAACTCATCATGATGTTTGTGAATGTTTTTAGGTGGGAGATGAATTGCATCACTCTGTACGACCATTCACTTTGAATGCTTAATATTCTCAGTTTCATGAAATCCACATATCAGATGTGGATTTATCTGAATCAATAAATTTGCTTTTAGTGCATTCTCCCCCCCCCCCTCCCCAAATATATTCCATCTTTATGAATTAGGCCTAGTGGCCTTTACACTGGGTGTAATTCATGAATTTACCTCAGCCTTTACACTCAACTTTAACTTGGCTTCTTATAAACCAAATTTTTGAGTAATCGGGTTGTTAATCCTGTATCTGTAGTGTTTGTTATCTGCCAATTGTGTGGATCTGTTTTGCAGGAGGGTGAAAAAAAAACTATTGTACATGCTGCATTTGATTTATTTGCCAGCCAAGAAATTACTTTCATGTTTCATTGTTATTTTTATAAACTTTACAACAGCTACGCACTTCCTGATAACTGACTCATAAGCAAAACCACATGATCTAGTGGGTGTTACTTGACTGATATCACCAGAAAGCTGTCAGTCAAGTGATGTGCCATACAGACAACTAGAACCATTATACAGGTACACACACACAGTGAAGTTGCCTTTTCATGGTTTTTCTTAGCAGTGTTTCTTGAAATGAGTTTGTTATAATGTTATTGTAATACTGTTTGTAGTTATGGCATGTTAATTTTCTTTTTTCTACAATTCATGCATGTTCATGTTTCTTAGAAATTGGAGTTTATTTTTTATGATGAATGTGGTGTTGTACATTGGCATGTTTTTGAGGATGAGGTAGGCATATGTACTTACTTTTGAAGGTGGAGAAGGTGTAGATGTTTTTTAAAATTTCGTCTCTATAACATTTTTTTATTGTGGTATTGTAAGATTAAATACAGCTGTAAAATGGCATTAAAAATGCAGAAGAAATGGAATGCTAACAAGAACAGTGTAGTATTGAACAAGAAAGTTTTCTCCACTAAAGATGATATTGAGGAGGATATTGAAAAATATTTAACCTCCAAAATCACTAGGTTAAAGCAGATTATTAGACAGATGATGAAGGAATTACAGAAAGTTGAATGGTGTTTAGAGGAACACACGGAGAATAAAAAAAAGTTCAGCAGCAAAATAGAAAATAACAAAGCACAAAATCGGGTAAGTTAGCGCATCATGATAAAAACTGGGTAAGCAAAGTTTTTGTAAAAAGAAGGATGTTATTTGGTATGGTGACTCTATCATTAAACATGCCATTGATGAGTGGGTTATAAGTTTTCCTGGAACAGAAATGAAAAAAATAGCATAAGCAATTCAAAAAGAAAAGCAAAAGAGGTCATAATTCTGGTAGGCACCAATGACTTAACTAGCAATAAATTCATTTAGAGAGGATATATGAAAAGGTTGTTGCATTGAAAGTGAGAGTAATGAATGAGGAAGTAAAATTCATTAGTATATTACCTAGATATGAAGGCTAATGATTTGATGCATAGGCTGTGTAGAAGGAATGGATGCGAATTTTTGGATGTGTGGATTTGTACAAGAGGGACGGCCTACAATTGAATGCGTTTGGCATCAAGAGTCTTGAAAAATTATTAATTGATATGAGACCTAACACAGAGAATCTGAATTCTGATGGGAGGAATCATGAGAATCTGTGTGTAAGAATGGCAATGTTAGGTAATTGTGTTAATGATGGAAATGATTATGAAGAGAGAATGATTCTGTGTTTTTATCCAGTTTGGACCTATCAAGCATGTGTAAAGATGTCTGCATAAGTAAGGAACTAGATAAGAACAGATCTGCAAGTTGTTGAACTGTGTCACACAGACCACAGATAAGAGTACAAAAAAGCATGCAGGTAACTTATGTATGTTACCTTGGTTAATATATTGTTACCTTGGTTAATATATGGGACCTCATATTGTAGGCATTTACCTGTCTATCAGAAGCAGACATTAACTGGTATCGAGTTCAAATGGTATAGTATTTTTAGAAAAGGGGAAGGGATTTGCTAATGATATCAAATGACTTGAATCCAGTTGGAGTTGGAGACCTGTGACTGCAATAATAATAACAGTTTCTCATGTGGCAATGAGTTTAAAGCCATCTGGTGTGGAGTGGAGACTAACAAGATCAAATACATAGTGGAGTATTGTTACAGACTTGGTGGATAAGTTGCTAGTGACAAAGAAATCCATCACCAAATAAAGACAATGGGTGAAAAAAGAGTAATCATAATGGGGGACTAAAAAGACTAAGGAATAAAGAGTAATCCTAATTATCTGAACATTGATTGGGAAGCTGCAAAATCGCATGAGAAGAATGAAACTGAATTTATTGAGCTGTTGCGAGACAACTTCCTCAAGCAGTATGTGACAGAAGGAGCTTGTGGTTAAATAGTGTTAGATCTGCTTATAGTGTCAGAGGGAGTTTCAGTTAAAGATGTAACTATTCTGTTTCTGGTTGGTGACAGTGATCATGTAGTACTCACTTGGGAAGTGGCTAAGTTTATGAATCCATTCAGAAAAGGTTACATGCCGAACTACAAAATAGGAAATTATGACCACCTGAAATGTATGCTGGGTTCTGTGCCATGGTATCAGTTGTTGGATGGGAAGGTTATCAACAGTGTGTGTGGGAAGTGTTTAAAAATACTTAAATGATGTGATATGAGAATGTGTCCCTAGAGTTCAAAGAATAAATAGAGTAGAAGTGAAATGGATGTGTAATCTAATTAAGCAAAAAATTCATAAGAAAAAGATGTGGAAGGAATACCGTGTGTGTATAAGGATGATGCTGGTTATGATAATTATAAGCAGCTGGCCAGAAGAATCACAACTATTGTAAAAGAAACTGGCTCTGCAAGTTAAAGACAACTCAAAAGAATTCTATCATTATGCTGCAAGTTAAAGAAAGAATGAATTTGAAAGAATAACTACTGAGTGCAATTACTCTGCTATCCATTACATAACATTACATGGTATGTAGGTAACTGATGCAGAAGAGATTGTTCAACTAATGAGTAGTCATTTTGCTGAAAGCTATCAACCTGGTATATGCAGCAATATTGAACTCACTGCTACCTCTTCATTGTATGAAGAAACTCATGTGTATGAGGAAGAAGTACTAGAGCTGTTGCACAAACTGAATAAGAATTCTGCAATAGAAACTGATGGGATATCAGCACAGATGCTAAGAGTGTTCAGCTGAACTGGCTATTCCTTTGACCAGTCTATATAATTTGAATCTCAGAACAAGTAAAATTCCACAGGAGTGGAAAGAATGTATGGTAATCTCATTGCACAAGGATTATACCAACAAAGATCAGTGTCTCAGGAGTGGTGGTGAAGATTTTGGAAAAGTTGGGTAAGGCTTGCATTCTCAAATGGGTTGACAGAGAATCTCTACTTTGCAACAAACAGCATGGGTTTACTAAGGGAAGGTCATGTTTTAGCAACTTGCTCACATTCTGTAATAATGTTACCATTGAACTAGACAAGGGGAATGAATACACCATGATACTTTTGAATTTTGCTAAAGCTTTTGATAGAATACAGCATGGAAGATTGTTGCATAAATTGGAGAATACTGGATTATAAATTATTGTCGTGGATAAGAAGATCGCTGGCTGATAGATATCAAAAAGTGGTATATGGGAAGTGTGAATCTGCAAGATTCAAAGTAACCAGTGGTGTGCCTCAAGGATCAGTCCTTGGTCTATTGTTATTCATTCTATACATTAATGATGTTGGGAAGGATTTGACATGTGACATGCAGCTATTTGCTGATAATGTGAAGATAGGTTGGGTAATCAGGAATGCTGCTGATATACAGTACTTGCAGAATGATTTCAGTAGGTTGGAATTATGGGCATGTGAAAATGCCTGTCAGTTGAATGTTAATAAATGTAAGTTCATGCACTTTGGTGTGATTAGATATCCAATGTCGTATTATATTGGTGGGATTATGCTAGAAGAAACTGATGACTTGGAACCTTGAAGTTTTATTCAGCAGGAAGTTAAAGTTCAAGGGTGTCATATATCAAAGACTGTAAATACAATTCGAAGAATAAATCCAGTGCTGAAACAAACCTAGAAATGAACCTGGTTTTCTTGGTGGAGAGTGTCAAAAATGATACCAAGATTGTGGAATACTGATTCACCATGGAATCAGTATTCTGTGGTGAATACTGATTGATCTGCAGCCATCAAATGCCTGTTTTGCTAATTTTTCTTCACCCATTCTATTTAAGTGGCCATAGTACCTTAGATTAGCTCTCCTGACACATTCTTGAATAATGATAATGCTAAGTTCCTTTCTAATGTCTTCATTTTTAATGATTCTGGCATTAATGCCATCAATTCACTCTCCTAATATTTCTCAGAATCCTCGTATCTCTACTGCAAAACTTTTAACTCCCACTTAAGCATTTCTGGTCAAATAACATGTACTCCAACTGCCTATCCACATTTAAAGATTTTGATGGCTTTTTTTATACCTCAAGTTTTGATATGTACTCCTCTTTGCATTCCTCTGGAAAATTTTCTAGTATGGTTCTGTCACTGCTTGATTTGTTTAACAGTTTTTCAAAGTAATTACTCCAGACATCTAGTATATCTTTATCTTCAGTTTTTATGTCACCTTTATCATCTTTGATTCCTTTTACAGTACTCCTTCATTCATTTCTAAGCTTCTTCAATAGCCTCCAGAGCTTTTGCCACCTTCCTGATATTTATTTTCTATATTCTTACCCAAGTCTCTGCATAACTTTTGTTTAGCTACTTTTATACACAGCTTAGCTCTTACATTTTTTTTTCTGTATTCTTTTAGGGCATCTGCTGACTTATTTGCTAGGAACTTTGGTTATGCTTTTTTTCTTTTCCAGGCCTGCTTCATTAACTTCTTGTGTCCACTATGGTGTTCTTATTTTTCTATCCTTGCAAACAACTTCCCCACATTCCTCCCTAGCTGAATGAATCAATGTCTTCTTCAGAGTTTGCCACTGAGACTACAAGGTTTGGTTCTTGTTTTCAATTTGTTTCATTTTTTCTTTAATAATGTGTGTATAGTTGTCTACAATTTACCTGTAAAAGCTGCTCGACTTTAATTCTTTTTAGTGTGATTTTTTTTCATATCCACTTTTATCCTACTTAGTACTAAGTAATGGTCACTTTCAAATCCTCTGCACACTCTTGTATCTTGAACAAACACGAAGATATCACTATCAACAATGACGTGATCATTGAGACATTTCTTGTGTCTTCTCTCCATGTGAACTTGTGCACATCTTTATGTTGAAACATGGTGTGAGTAATGATTAGCCATGTCCTGAGCAGAAGTCTAGTAAATACTTACCATTATTATTAACTTTGCACTTTTTTCTGAATTTTCCCATAATGTTTCTATATTCCTGATGGGATTCATTTCCTACTCTGCTGTTCAGATCTCCAACAAGGACCACTTTTTCTGTTTTCTTTATATCAGCTGCCTGTTCTAATGACTCAAAAAATTCCTTCACTTCTTCCTTGGAAGAACCTTCTGTGGGACCATAGGCACAAATAAGTTTCATTATTCATGTCTCCATTTTCAAGTTTTCCCACATAACTCTACTTGAAACTGCCTTCCAATCAAGAAGTTTATCTTCATGTTTGGTATTGAATGCTATTGCTACTCTTTCCTTTCCCTGAAATTAACATCCTATACTTATTATTTAGTAAGATCTCACATGTTTTTTTTGTCTTCTTTGTCCCAGTAATGCCAATTATGTTTATGTGGTACTTTTCCAATTCTTCTGCAAGTTCAATTTCCTTTCCATCAATACTCCTTATATTGATGGTTCCTATCTTCAGTTCTTCTGATGTTGTTGGGCTTATTCTTCTTCTAGATGTTGAGTTGGAGCTTTTTCCAGTGGCCAATGCTGGCAAAGCTAAATGTCGCTTCAAGTCTCAATGTAAATCTTTCCATAGGTACTTGACATCAGCAGCAAACAACTTAATATCCCCTGTTGATCCACATGAAATATTATTAACAAATAAGTTGAACATAGTGACTACTCGGGAGCAGAACTTTGTGAAATGTCACTGGTTGCATTCCCTTTCTGTCACTGCCTGCTCCTAACTTGCTGGCATTGTTCAGCAGTCCATTGCCTATCTGTCTGACCAGTCTGTTATCCATCCTAATCTCCTTGCTTACGCATCAACTTTTCATTTGACCACTCAAAAAATCAGAACTATGAAGACCTTATTACATCATGCTCATACCATATGTTCTACAGAGGACTTATTATTTCAAGAGTTGGATTATATGAAATCAGCTTTTTAAACAAACGATTTCAGTGAGTCCTTTATTACTTAAGAACCAAAGCATCCAACAGTTTTAGGCTCCCTGCTTCTGTCTCAAAAGTTATATATATAACTTTTGAGACAGAGGTAGAAAGAAAGTGTCTCAGGAAGAAATCTCTTGTATTTCTTTCACTTATGTTAAAGGAATATTAGAACTTATTGCAGGAGTTCTGAGGCCTCTCAAATCTTCATGTTCTGTTAGAAAAATGTCAACATTCCTTTCTTCATCCAAGGATAACTTCCTCCACTCAACTTTCCAGGTATCTACCAGATTCCTTGCCCTTGTGGCTTATCTTATTTCAGCCAGTCAAGTAAATCTGCTGCTATCACAAAAACATAAATCATATAACCAGTATACCATGAACCTGATACTAATATTTCCATAAGCATGTTCAGCCAAGCAATCCAGCTTGGCTGAAACCAAACTCCTACATAAGAGTTGATTCATTATGGAATGTCATATATATAACTTTTGAGACCTTTTTACAACATTCCGATTTGAACATATTCAATGACCTTCAGTTCTCCCTATGAGAAATTTTACTTATCACTCCTTTAATTGCTAATTTTTGTTATATTTATACATTTTTTAAAATTTAATTATGAATTTTATTGACCAGTTGTTGTCTTACTTGTCCACTGAGCTATGATGGTATTTTTTTAAAAATTCTTCTGTTGCATTTTAATTGTGTTCTATTACTCGTATACTGAAGATGTCTTTGAATGGAAAATTTTACATTGACTGAATATATATGGTTCAAACAGAAGTAGCAGTTGCCTACTTAGAAGAATATCAAGATTGTATGAATGTAAATATCACGAGTCTACCATATCAGGTCTTAACCAGAATGTAATTTCTTCCCATAACAGGATTTGTTAGACCAAAACTGAATTTCTTCATAAGTACTAGAAAGACTATAAAAAGAAAATAGTGAATCTCCATTAAACAAAATGATCCTAAATAGGAATGACTGTCTTAAATTTTCCTTCTGGGAAATATTCTTGCACTGGTGTTTAGTGATAATTCTGCATTTGAAACACACATCAATGTTGTAATGCTAATTTGATTATTGTTCCATCGAAATATTGATTATTGAAATATATGAATACATTCAAGTAGAGACTTCAATGCAACCATATATTTCAGGCAAATTTGTCAAAGGAAAATTTTGCTTGAATAAAATAATTATCTAATTCAATAAAGAGGTATGCCTCTCGGAAAATAGTACATTGCATTTTTTTAAACATTTACAGTTTCTTCTTTCTATTTTAGGAAATATTGTAAGTGATGGACGTGAGGTCCAAAATTCAGGTGGAATTCAAAATGCCCATTTTGGATTAAAAAGGAATGGTAATGCCTTTATAGGGTGAGTCTTCATTAAAGCTCATTACATGTTTGAATACTTTTCTTCACACAGTCATTTTGTATGTGTATGTACACGCATGTACATTAATGCCACAGTTTTTTTTTTTTTTAATTCACTGACTGCTTAATATCCAATTTACTGTAATATAGGTAGCAAGGATTACTATTCTTTCAATAGGCATTTCAGAGTCAGTTTATATTTGTTTGTCTGTCCACTTACATGAGTTAGAAAAATTGAAATCCACTAGCTTCTTAATAGTCCACTTTCCAATAATATAGGAGGTGATGAGTTTTAATCTCACAAATCATAAATATCATATCAAACTAGTACAGCTCTAATATTCTTAATGGTGAGATCTTAACAGTAATCTATTGTTTATTCGACCTTCAAAACAATGACCCCTCAATTAATCAATCCTTGCACATCAACTGACTTCTGGTGGAATTAAAGGGTTGGATAAATGGTAGATTATGGGATTCAGAATATCATAAAGTATATATAAAAAAAAAATCTGCTTCTTTCTTGATTGAAATCAAACACTAGAAATTTAATAGTAGTCTATTAATAATAATAGCTACATACAAATAATGATCAGGTAACATTGAATATCATTAATGATTCCTATAAAAGCTTCAAACAAAGTGAGGAAGCTTATAAAGATTCACTCCTACAAAATAAACATACAGCCTGAGAATGTATACTTTTCAGACATATTATAAAAGTCTCACTAATTAGTTGTTTTAACTGTAATCCAATCCAATACCTATCAAAGCATTATGCATGTGCATGGTATCACTTCTATTCACTGCATATTTTAAAAACTAATGTAGAGCATTAAAGGTATTCATTCTCAGTGATAATTTGATTACTTTCTATTTACATATGCTCTGGAAAATCAAGTTCTAAAAAATTAGCAATATTTCTTATAAATTTTATTAGTTGTAGTTGGTATGTGGTTTCAATTAAATTTTGATTAGTTTTTGTTTTAGATGCATAACTTATTCTGTACAGTATGTTGCATTGTGCAACACATAGCATTTATGCGAACTAGAACAATGGCTCCCATGTCCTTCTCATTCAAAGAGTTCAACCTGAGAGACTTCGTGTGACATAATGGCCATGAAATGTATTTTATACCAAGAGTGAGTTTGAAAGTGAGAGTTGGTGGGAGAATGTTGATGAGTGTTTTGAGAGTTGTGCTATAAGTGCAGGTTAAGTTGAAATAGTAAAATGAAGTTATAGACATGGCAGAGAATACATAAAATCTGAGCAACAGCTTCTCAATAGTATTGAGAGAAGAATGGAGACAAGGGAAGATAATATGCTCATGTAGAGTCCTTCACATAACAAAGCATGGCCTTCAGAGATTGTAGAAGTGTTTGTTAAGTGGTATAGCTGAGAAATAAAGAGGGGAAGAAAAGAGAAAAGCTGAGAAAGAAAAAAAAAAGAAGGGAAAGAAAAGAATGCATGACAGAGAGGGGGGGGGGGGAAGAGGTTCAATGATTCCATGATAGGAGTGCTTAACATGAGTGTGACACTCTCAGTTGTGAAGATTAACAATGTTAGTGAGGCTATTAGAATGCAGAAAAGCATCCTGATTGTTTTGCTAGGGATGATATAAAAAAGTTACTGAAAATAGCAAAAGAGAAGAGTGAGAGAGTAAAGATATTGAGTCAGTTGCCATGGTATGATAGCAGCAAGTTGAGAATTAAAGTCATGATTGCAAGTAAATCAATGTATAGATCATAAGAAGGAATAATGCAGAGTTCGTGGATGTGTGGAGTGAGTTTGATGGACAAAAGGACTTATATAAGGTGAATAATTTTTCTTTGAATGAATTTGGTGTTGGAAAAAATAATGCCAAATGGAGTGAGATTAGAGGTGCAAAATGACTGAAACTAGAGTTATTGGGGGGGGGGGGGACCAGGTGAATGAGTGTGCAGGTATCAATGAGATAGTGTGAGAATGAACAAAAAATGCTGAAGATATTACTGCAGGTAAAAATAGAAGGGGTGCTTGTACATTCAGAACATTGGGGGGGGGGGGGGTAATGTGTTGGTTCTTCTTGGGCAAAAGTTATTGGCATTAGTGAGACATTGCTGATAGAAAGATGATATAGTTAGTGGCATTGATTGTGAGGGTATAGTAGTATTTTTTTTAGGAAGGCTGTTAGCTTCACATCAATTGCCTCATTTTCTCATAATGCAAAACACACTTCCTCTTCAGATGTGTTTATTGCTATGCATTCTGGGAAGGTCACTATTCTGACCATTTTCAAACTTTATTGAGGTCTCATCAGTGGGAGCCAGATTCAGAAAGATGCCAAGGTCAACAGCTTCTACTTTATATGCAAGTGGCTTAGTCATGGAAATACTTCATGCACAAACTTAGTTTGCTTACAGTTGGGCAAAGAATTAAAGAAGAATATACTTTCTTTGCAAGTATAATTTACTTTGTAACTAAGTGAAAAAAACTTTCTACAAGAAGGTGTAATTGTGGATTTATAGAGGTGGTAATATATGAGAAGACTGCTTGAAACAATGCCATGGCACAAAACACCAAGGGATAAGACATTCATAATGTATGGGAAATGGTAAAGAGGTGTTTGATAGTAGTAGCACACACCATACCTATAGTCAGAAGGATAAATCATATGGATGTAACACTATTAAGCAGGAGCCGCAAAGAAAAAGAAAGTTTGTGGAGAGAGTTGAAAGAGAAAAATGATCAGCAAGTACATAAGCAGTACCAAAACATAGGCCTTTTGGCCTGTGTCTTTGTACTGGAAGACAAAATAAGAATGAGAAAGGAAATTAGCTGTGCAAACCAAAGATGATTCTAAAGAGGTTTTTTTTTTTTTTGTTGTTGTTGTGGCAAGTAAAAGGAAGAGTGATTATTATATATGAGTGTCTCCATGGAGTCAAAAGACCCTATATTGACTCACCAGCCATTATTCACACAATACTTGTCATACCTCTCCTTAAATTCATTCTCAGATGAAGCACTCATAACACTAATGGCAATACATACCACCACCCTCCAAGCAAAAAATCTAGTCCTAATGCCTTTGTTAACTGTACACTTACACAATTTTCAGGAGCGATCCCTAGTTCTCTCTCTTCTCCTGTGCTATACCAAAAAAAAAAAAAAAAGTCATCAGTGGCAATCCTCTAACACCCCTATAATAACTTAAATGCTTCTATCATATCTCCTCTCTTATGCCTATCAACTAGTTTTTGGAGCCCATAGACCTTCAGTCTATAGGCTCCAAAGGCCAAGAGACATCGCACCATATTCGAATGCTGCTAGATAAGCTCTACAAAGTGGTTAGAATTTCAAAATTATAAAATACATTTCAGTTATTTAAAAATGTCAGTTTCTGTGTCCCAGGAGAACCTGTACAGCACAGTTTACTCCACATGACTATCAGTTACATTTGGGTATGGTTGTGTAAAGAAAGCATGCTTCCTATGAAACTGATCACACTGAACTGTGAAGGCTTGATGCTCACTTAAACTTGAAACTATAGACAAACAGATGTGTCATCATATATCTTACAAATGCTTTGGTGTTTATATGAGTCAAATAAAAAAATCAAAACTGTAGATACATTACAAGATGTAAAATGGTCTACACATTATCTTTTGTTGCAACCTTGGTGTCAAGTATAAGAGGTGATATCATAGATACATAGGATGATGAAGATGTTAAGTAATCTGGACTGACTTATATTGTAACTACAAAAGAAATGGTAGGTTCTGATGAGTTTTCAAAACTAAAAAATAAAGGATTATCATCAGTACCTAAGGTTTTGAATGGCATGTGAGTATTGCTTGAAGCATCAGAAACTGGAAGGGACATCATGCTGGTAAATATAGATTCACCTGACAGCATTCTTTTATAAGGTGAATTACAATTATAATAAAGTAATTGTAATGAATGCTGATTCTAGGGAGTTGACTGAAGCAGACAAAATAGTTGAGTTACTTGAGAGATCACTTTGCAAGAGTATATCATCCAGGTTGAGATATTGCAGTAACCAGCGTGATAGCAGGAGTTGATTGGAAATAGAGTAGGTGAGCTGGAGATGAATAGGATATTACAGGCCCTTGATATGAATACAACTATGGCATTAGATGGGATATCAGTGTGTATTGCAAGAAGATGCTATGGAATTGGAAGTGCCATTGACATATTGTTTTTTATATGAGTCAAATAAAATAGACAAAACTGTAGATGCATTAGAAGATGTAAAATGGTCTATATAATCTTTTTGTTGCAACCTTGACATCAGGTGTAAGAGGTGAATGATATAATCACGTAATCACAAGAAAGATATTTATTTAACCAAATATTTCGGTCTGGAAATAGCAGACCATCGTCGGTGGTATTACAAGAATAGTTTAAAAAAATATACAAGCTAGAATACTAACAATAGATCGTTGAAATTAGAACATGCCGCGTGATGTTATATCACTAAGTATGAAACGAAATATTTTGAAGTAGAAACATGATTGAATTTGCTATAAAAAAAAAAAAAAAAAAAAAAAAATTAATGAGTAATCTTGATTAGGCTTTCCCAGATTTTTGATATAGATATGCAGTCATTACGATTCAGGTTGGGATGATGGAGCAAGGCCTCCACGCTTTCCTTGAACAAACGTTCGAACCTATAACGGGATCTATGTAAGAGGCGCGTTTTGGACCAAAGGATGCTGTGGTCAGTTTCAATCCCGTGTTGAGCCAAACCAGACTTTTCAGGTTTATTGTGAAGAATGGATGATTGATGTTCTTGGATTCTTTTTTCAAGAGAACGTCCAGTCTGTCCAAAGTAAGAGAGATCACAGTTGCAAGGAATTTGATAAACTCCAGGAAGAGATAAAGTTGAGCGTTTGTCTTTAGGAGAAGGAAAATGAGAAGACAATTTGTTAATAGGAGAATACGTAGCTGTTAAATCATATTTCTTCAAAATTCTTGCGATAGGTTCTGAAATACCGGAGATATAAGGAATAGGTACTCGACGTATTGAATCTTTGTTGTTTTGTGGAGGATTATAAGATGTAAGAAGACGTTGAATACTTTTTTCAGAAAAGCCATTGAGTTTCATGTGTTGCTGGATAGTAGAAAGTTCTTTCTGTAGATAATCAAAAGTAGAACAATTAGTTTTGGCTCTTTTGATGAGACATTTTATAATTCCTGTTTTTTGACATGGATGATGGGCTGATTCTTTCAGAATATAACGACCTGTGAATGTTGGTTTCCTGTATACTGTAGTTGTAAGAATATTTGAAGATGATCGGATGAGGAGAACGTCTAAAAAAGATAACTGGTTGTTTTCTTCTAATTCCATAGTAAACTTTATGCGATGATGTAAGGAATTAATACTGTTTAAAAAGGAAGATAAAGTGTTTTTACTGTGAGGCCAAATAGCAAATATGTCATCTATATATCTTACCCAAAAAGATGGTAGAGGGAAACTAGATGTGAAGAGGACTTTTTCTAAATGTTCTAAATAAAAGTTGGCTAAAGCTGGAGAAAGAGGACTTCCCATGGCTGTTCCTTCTACTTGGCTATAAAATTTGTTTTGACATATGAAATAACCAGAATGTATAACGAAATCGAATAGTTTTATAATATCTTGAGGAAAGATGTCAGCAAGTAGTTTTAAAGTTTCCTTAAGAGGTACATTGGTGTATAAAGATTCTATATCAAAACTAACCATAAGATCTGTAGGTTGTAATGAGACATCTTTTAATTTTTCTAAGAAATCTGAGGAGTTTTTTAAAAAAGAACTCGAGTTGCCAATGTAAGATTTCAGTAATTTAGCTAGATATTTGGCTATACGGTAAGTAGGAGAATCAATGCAATCTACTATTGGACGAAGAGGATAGTCAATCTTATGGATTTTTGGAAGGCCATAAAATCTAGGAGGTCTTGCAAAATGAGTTTTAAGTCTTTCAATTGTGTCTTTATCCAAACTGATGACTTCATCAAGGAGAGAATTTAATTTCTTTAGTTGTCTGTTGGTTGGATTATAATCAATTTCTTGATATGTGGAGCGATCTCGAAGCAAAAGAGAAAGTTTTCTTCTGTAATTTACTGAGTCCATAACTACTGTTGCTTTTCCCTTGTCAGCTTTAGTGATAATGAGGTGATTATTTTTTATCAAGGACTGTAAAGATTTCATTTCAGAAGGAGATATGTTAGAAGGAGGAAGTTTAGCCTTAAGTAGAGAAGAAGCGACTTCTAGGCGAAGAGCATTAGCTTTATCGCTGGTTAGATGATTAAGATTCCTTTCAATGTTAACTAGGAAATCTAGATATGGTATTTTATTTGGAACAATAGAAAAATCATGTCCTTTTGAAAGGATGAGGGTTTCGCTTTTAGTCAAAGGACGTCCGGATATATTTACAATCCAATTATCTGGAGTTATGAATGGCTTGGATTGTTTAGACGAAAGAGCCTCATATTTACGGTTAAGATGTTGACTTAGTTTATTATAAGCACGTTGAGTAGAACGTTTAGCTACATTTAGAACTATGTGAGAAAGATGTGGATCCAAATTTGTGGATATATAGGTGCGTAAATCAGAAGTCTGATGACTGTGAATAGCAAGATCACGTTTAGCAGCTTTAAGTTGATTACGGATTAGAGATAAACTTGTGTTCCGGTAAATATTATGAGCTCCAGGAGATTTTATTGTTTCTTTAATCTTAGCGAAATTGGGAATAATCTTGTTGTCGCGGCACTTTTTTAAGAAATTAATCTTTGCTCGTAACCTACCTTGTATAACTGAAAGTTTTCCTAATTTACCAGTTATTTTGGTAGCATTTTCCCCGTGAAGGATAAGAATTTGTTGTTTTAAGGATACTTGCGACATAAGACTGAATGATATAATCACGTAATCACAAGAAAGATATTTATTTAACCAAATATTTCGGTCTGGAAATAGCAGACCATCGTCGGTGGTATTACAAGAACAGTTTAAAAAAATATACAAGCTAGAATACTAACAATAGATCGTTGAAATTAGAACATGCCGCGTGATGTTATATCACTAAGTATGAAACGAAATATTTTGAAGTAGAAACATGATTGAATTTGCTATAAAAAAAAAAAAAAAAAAAAAATTAATGAGTAATCTTGATTAGGCTTTCCCAGATTTTTGATATAGATATGCAGTCATTACGATTCAGGTTGGGATGATGGAGCAAGGCCTCCACGCTTTCCTTGAACAAACGTTCGAACCTATAACGGGATCTATGTAAGAGGCGCGTTTTGGACCAAAGGATGCTGTGGTCAGTTTCAATCCCGTGTTGAGCCAAACCAGACTTTTCAGGTTTATTGTGAAGAATGGATGATTGATGTTCTTGGATTCTTTTTTCAAGAGAACGTCCAGTCTGTCCAAAGTAAGAGAGATCACAGTTGCAAGGAATTTGATAAACTCCAGGAAGAGATAAAGTTGAGCGTTTGTCTTTAGGAGAAGGAAAACGAGAAGACAATTTGTTAATAGGAGAATACGTAGCTGTTAAATCATATTTCTTCAAAATTCTTGCGATAGGTTCTGAAATACCGGAGATATAAGGAATAGGTACTCGACGTATTGAATCTTTGTTGTTTTGTGGAGGATTATAAGATGTAAGAAGACGTTGAATACTTTTTTCAGAAAAGCCATTGAGTTTCATGTGTTGCTGGATAGTAGAAAGTTCTTTCTGTAGATAATCAAAAGTAGAACAATTAGTTTTGGCTCTTTTGATGAGACATTTTATAATTCCTGTTTTTTGACATGGATGATGGGCTGATTCTTTCAGAATATAACGACCTGTGAATGTTGGTTTCCTGTATACTGTAGTTGTAAGAATATTTGAAGATGATCGGATGAGGAGAACGTCTAAAAAAGATAACTGGTTGTTTTCTTCTAATTCCATAGTAAACTTTATGCGATGATGTAAGGAATTAATACTGTTTAAAAAGGAAGATAAAGTGTTTTTACTGTGAGGCCAAATAGCAAATATGTCATCTATATATCTTACCCAAAAAGATATATAGATGACTCTTACCCTTTCTACTATCCAGCAACACATGAAACTCAATGGCTTTTCTGAAAAAAGTATTCAACGTCTTCTTACATCTTATAATCCTCCACAAAACAACAAAGATTCAATACGTCGAGTACCTATTCCTTATATCTCCGGTATTTCAGAACCTATCGCAAGAATTTTGAAGAAATATGATTTAACAGCTACGTATTCTCCTATTAACAAATTGTCTTCTCATTTTCCTTCTCCTAAAGACAAACGCTCAACTTTATCTCTTCCTGGAGTTTATCAAATTCCTTGCAACTGTGATCTCTCTTACTTTGGACAGACTGGACGTTCTCTTGAAAAAAGAATCCAAGAACATCAATCATCCATTCTTCACAATAAACCTGAAAAGTCTGGTTTGGCTCAACACGGGATTGAAACTGACCACAGCATCCTTTGGTCCAAAACTCGCCTCTTACATAGATCCCGTTATAGGTTCGAACGTTTGTTCAAGGAAAGCGTGGAGGCCTTGCTCCATCATCCCAACCTGAATCGTAATGACTGCATATCTATATCAAAAATCTGGGAAAGCCTAATCAAGATTACTCATTAATTTTTTTTTTTTTTTTTTTTTTTTTTTTATAGCAAATTCAATCATGTTTCTACTTCAAAATATTTCGTTTCATACTTAGTGATATAACATCACGCGACATGTTCTAATTTCAACGATCTATTGTTAGTATTCTAGCTTGTATATTTTTTTAAACTGTTCTTGTAATACCACCGACGATGGTCTGCTATTTCCAGACCGAAATATTTGGTTAAATAAATATCTTTCTTGTGATTACGTGATTATATCATTCAGTCTTATGTCGCAAGTATCCTTAAAACAACAAATTCTTATCCTTCACGGGGAAAATGCTACCAAAATAACTGGTAAATTAGGAAAACTTTCAGTTATACAAGGTAGGTTACGAGCAAAGATTAATTTCTTAAAAAAGTGCCGCGACAACAAGATTATTCCCAATTTCGCTAAGATTAAAGAAACAATAAAATCTCCTGGAGCTCATAATATTTACCGGAACACAAGTTTATCTCTAATCCGTAATCAACTTAAAGCTGCTAAACGTGATCTTGCTATTCACAGTCATCAGACTTCTGATTTACGCACCTATATATCCACAAATTTGGATCCACATCTTTCTCACATAGTTCTAAATGTAGCTAAACGTTCTACTCAACGTGCTTATAATAAACTAAGTCAACATCTTAACCGTAAATATGAGGCTCTTTCGTCTAAACAATCCAAGCCATTCATAACTCCAGATAATTGGATTGTAAATATATCCGGACGTCCTTTGACTAAAAGCGAAACCCTCATCCTTTCAAAAGGACATGATTTTTCTATTGTTCCAAATAAAATACCATATCTAGATTTCCTAGTTAACATTGAAAGGAATCTTAATCATCTAACCAGCGATAAAGCTAATGCTCTTCGCCTAGAAGTCGCTTCTTCTCTACTTAAGGCTAAACTTCCTCCTTCTAACATATCTCCTTCTGAAATGAAATCTTTACAGTCCTTGAGAAAAAATAATCACCTCATTATCACTAAAGCTGACAAGGGAAAAGCAACAGTAGTTATGGACTCAGTAAATTACAGAAGAAAACTTTCTCTTTTGCTTCGAGATCGCTCCACATATCAAGAAATTGATTATAATCCAACCAACAGACAACTAAAGAAATTAAATTCTCTCCTTGATGAAGTCATCAGTTTGGATAAAGACACAATTGAAAGACTTAAAACTCATTTTGCAAGACCTCCTAGATTTTATGGCCTTCCAAAAATCCATAAGATTGACTATCCTCTTCGTCCAATAGTAGATTGCATTGATTCTCCTACTTACCGTATAGCCAAATATCTAGCTAAATTACTGAAATCTTACATTGGCAACTCGAGTTCTTTTTTAAAAAACTCCTCAGATTTCTTAGAAAAATTAAAAGATGTCTCCTTACAACCTACAGATCTTATGGTTAGTTTTGATATAGAATCTTTATACACCAATGTACCTCTTAAGGAAACTTTAAAACTACTTGCTGACATCTTTCCTCAAGATATTATAAAACTATTCGATTTCGTTATACATTCTGGTTATTTCATATGTCAAAACAAATTTTATAGCCAAGTAGAAGGAACAGCCATGGGAAGTCCTCTTTCTCCAGCTTTAGCCAACTTTTATTTAGAACATTTAGAAAAAGTCCTCTTCACATCTAGTTTCCCTCTACCATCTTTTTGGGTAAGATATATAGATGACATATTTGCTATTTGGCCTCACAGTAAAAACACTTTATCTTCCTTTTTAAACAGTATTAATTCCTTACATCATCGCATAAAGTTTACTATGGAATTAGAAGAAAACAACCAGTTATCTTTTTTAGACGTTCTCCTCATCCGATCATCTTCAAATATTCTTACAACTACAGTATACAGGAAACCAACATTCACAGGTCGTTATATTCTGAAAGAATCAGCCCATCATCCATGTCAAAAAACAGGAATTATAAAATGTCTCATCAAAAGAGCCAAAACTAATTGTTCTACTTTTGATTATCTACAGAAAGAACTTTCTACTATCCAGCAACACATGAAACTCAATGGCTTTTCTGAAAAAAGTATTCAACGTCTTCTTACATCTTATAATCCTCCACAAAACAACAAAGATTCAATACGTCGAGTACCTATTCCTTATATCTCCGGTATTTCAGAACCTATCGCAAGAATTTTGAAGAAATATGATTTAACAGCTACGTATTCTCCTATTAACAAATTGTCTTCTCATTTTCCTTCTCCTAAAGACAAACGCTCAACTTTATCTCTTCCTGGAGTTTATCAAATTCCTTGCAACTGTGATCTCTCTTACTTTGGACAGACTGGACGTTCTCTTGAAAAAAGAATCCAAGAACATCAATCATCCATTCTTCACAATAAACCTGAAAAGTCTGGTTTGGCTCAACACGGGATTGAAACTGACCACAGCATCCTTTGGTCCAAAACGCGCCTCTTACATAGATCCCGTTATAGGTTCGAACGTTTGTTCAAGGAAAGCGTGGAGGCCTTGCTCCATCATCCCAACCTGAATCGTAATGACTGCATATCTATATCAAAAATCTGGGAAAGCCTAATCAAGATTACTCATTAATTTTTTTTTTTTTTTTTTTTTTTTTTTTATAGCAAATTCAATCATGTTTCTACTTCAAAATATTTCGTTTCATACTTAGTGATATAACATCACGCGGCATGTTCTAATTTCAACGATCTATTGTTAGTATTCTAGCTTGTATATTTTTTTAAACTGTTCTTGTAATACCACCGACGATGGTCTGCTATTTCCAGACCGAAATATTTGGTTAAATAAATATCTTTCTTGTGATTACGTGATTATATCATTCAGTCTTATGTCGCAAGTATCCTTAAAACAACAGGTGTAAGAGGTGATATCGTAGATACATAGGCATTAGCTCTGGTGGGTCCCAAGTGAGTAGAAATGGGGGTGGGGAGTTCTGTTGCATAAAGGAGATCAATATTATATGGTTTGAAAAGGTGGATAGAGAGAGAGAGAGGAAAAAAAAAAGATGTAAATAGAATACAAGCTGCAGTGAAATTTCTTATAATGTTTAAATACTTAAAGATCCATTTTTTAAAAAATGGTTTAACACATGGAAATAAACTTAGAATCTATTTACCACTCCTATATATTTTGCTCACTGTAACACAGGCATCATTCACGAACAGAGCCAAGGAATTGGTTACACCATGCAAATATTAACAAAACAATGAGTCATGCCATAATTTGTTTTGGTTGCACTGAGTGGACAGGAGATAACATATTAAAGGAATCAGATCAGGTATAGTTTTGTAATTTAAAAAAAATTAATAACAAAAATAAATAATTAAAGATATATAAATAATAAAGATTATGAACAGTTTATGGCCATTACCTCTCAAAACATGAAATAGGCATATAGTCTGTTTGATTAAAATTAGGATGTTGACATAAGAGTCAAAGCTATATAACTGAGAGGAGACCTCTACATAGCCTTTAAAGGAATGTGGAGAATCGACATGGGGCTTCTGGCCTAATATCCAATCTCACCTTCTCGTGGTGCACCATGTTAGGTATCTACCTGGATACTGAACGAACGAGGATGGGCTGGCAATTTGGGATTTAGCTGACCAAATGTATTCTTATTGGCTTAAACCACAATTCAAAATGACGGTACAACATGACAGAATTTCATGCCGGCTGTGCCTTCGCCCATTTAAACAAGGCCCCCGTTGTTTTTGCCAGGCAACCAGGGTGAACAGCAAAAAGTCAGCTACTAGAATAAATCCTAAAACATGCCCCAACTCAACATCACTAGAGTTCAAGATTAGTACTATCAACATAAGAACCCTGAATGACAAAGACATGGAGCTAGCTGAGGAATTAGATAAGTACCTGATCGATATAATAGGGGTGACTGAAACAAAAAAGACAAAAACTGATGAGATCTTTCTGAGCAATAAATACAAAATGTTATACTCGGGCAATGACCAATCAAGGAAAAGCAGGAGTAGCCATAGTATTCAACACTAAATATGAGGTAAATCTTCTTGAATGGCAGGGGATATCAAGTAGAGTGATGTGGGCAAATATCAGAATGAAGAACTGGACAATGAGACTTATTTGTGCTGATTATGGTCTCACAGAAGGTTCTGTTCTCCTAAGATAGAAGTGGAGGAATATTTTGAGGTGTTGGATCGTCCTTCCTGTCTTTTGATCCACCATCTTGCTTTAACGTTGTTCTTATTAAGGTTAATTAATTGTATGTAGATTACTAATCCAAATATAGGGAAATTTCTATTATACTGCACCACCCTATATTCAGATTAGTCTATGCAAAATAGTGTAATCAAATATTAATTAACTTTAGCAGTCTAATGTTTACATATAGGCTGAATTTTACATTAACATTTAAGGTTCCCGCTAGGTCCGATAATTTTATGAACGGCGCAGTGGAAAAGAATCAGGCTAACAACAAATTGAAATCAATAAAACAAAACATTTAATGCAAGGTTATATAATATATACATAAGCATACTTTGGATACAAGATAATGCAAAATTAACTCTGTTCAACTACACATAACATTCACTTAACTTTTGGTATTCAACACTGAGCTTTAAAATCTAATTTCTCCCTAATAGGCAAAGATAGTTCTAAAGTTCTTTACCACTGAAATTCACAGCAAATATTTTTACAATAGTATTCTTTATCTATCCCTTAGTCAGTAATCACATAGCTCAGTCAAGAGATAGCTATCACTTTAAGGGGGGAAGACTGTTAATCTTTTAGCTTCGGCTAATTTCAGCATAAACACCACAGTTAATGTTAGGATTTAACAGAAGGAGATAACTCTTATAACTTCACTCTAAAATGCAATAAAGTACATCTGTTTTTACTGGAATAAATCCTTGCACATATTATTCACTGAGGTACACTTGAAACATTTGGTTAACTACTACACTGGAGCTACACAATTCTAAAGTAATCTTCTTTAAACTAACTTAATCTTTAATTTCAGCACATCACATATGCAGACACACTTGCACTAGAAAATTCACTTATTCCTCACATATTACTTTGCAATAGAATCAGCTTTCCACTAATCTTCCTTGAAAGCACTGGAATACAACATTAACTTCAGAATTCCATATCAATATTCTGAGTTGTCAATTTACATTTCGATCCTTCGTAATCTGATTACAGCACTTAATTCTTTGTACTACAGCCTCTTACTTAACTCCGTACTGCTAACAAATTATTTCTTCATCTCTATTGTACTGTTCTCAGTGCCATTACTGTGCTGAGTGCTCCAATTGTACTCAGTCCCTAGTCTCTAGTGCTGACTGACTGCGACCGACTACTGACCAACTGCTCTTGTTTATTCTCGCTTTCCGTTTATATATTTTCACTCTGTTTTCCCATCAAAACTTGTTCTCACCGTCCAGCTCATATCAATTCCATCTCACGTCCATAACTCACACGCTACACGCTTGCGCTTTCTATTTTTAACTCCGTCTCCATGACAACAATTAGAGCAGTACATAAGCATTACATAACATTATACCTTTATATACAGAAACTAAATAAAAGGATATTTTTCAACTCAATTAATATATAATTAATTATAATGAACACAAATTCTTCTACTATCAATATAGGAATAATTAAAATAATCTGAACTTTATTTTTACACAGTCCTTTCTATTATTAATACATATCCTAGATTAAATAATAAAAATAAAAACTCAAAGGTATTTATATGAATAATAGTTTATAACAAGAGATTTACATTAAATAATATTTACAAGTTCATCATCATCAAATTCCTTCTATGTACCTTCAAGGGGTGTACAGGATATGATAGTACTACATGAAAAATTTACATCATTATTAATTTCCTATCTACAATTTTCCTCCAAATCAGTCTGTTACTTGTCAAGACTCCAACATTATCAGATCTTATATTTCTATCGTCTAAGGCACTTTGTACCGTATCAATTCACCTATATCTTGGTCTTCCTCTGGGTCGTTTTGCTGCCAACATGGCAGAGAACACTTGTTTTGCTAATCTTTCCTCGCCCATTCTGTTTAAGTGACCATACCACCTGAGATTAGCTCTACTAACACATTCCTGGATGCTGACAATGTCAAGTTCTTTCCTAATATCCTCGTTTTTAATATGATATTGCCATTGATGCCATCTGTTCACGCCTATAATCTTTCTCAGGACTCTCATATCTGTGGTCTCTAGTCTTTGGTCAAGTGTTTTACTTCTGACCCAGCTCTCAGATCCATAAGTTAAAACTGGTTTGAACACTGTCTTGTATACAGCTAATTTAGTGTTCCGACTAATTTCTCTCTTATTCCATATGAATTTATTCAATTGACTTCCCACCATACCAGCTTTGCTGATTCTGTTGTCTATTTCTATATTTAATTTACCATCTTCAGTAAAAATCGTGCCTAAATAGCTGAAATGTTTTACTTGTTCCACAGGTTCTCCATTCACAACACAGTTGACATTTTCAATGATTCTGCCTATTTTCATTGTCTTTGTCTTTTTTTTGCTGACCTTCATACCATATCTATTACAACAGCTATTCAATTTAGTCAGAGAATCTTGCAGACTTGTAGCGGATTTATTTAGAAGTATAACATCATCCGCATAAAGCAAAGAGCTGACATTAACATCTCCAATTTTGATATCATGTTTAATACCACTTTCCTTCATAATGTGATCCATATAGATAATGAATAACAGAGGGGATAATGTGCATCCTTGTCTCACACCAGATTTAACATTAAACCATCTTCCTGTACTTCCTTCAATTCTAACTGCTGACTTACAACTCAAATAAAGACTAAGTATTGCTTGATATAATGCCCCATTGACACCATATAACTGCAGCGTATTGAATAGCTTCTCTCTTGGCACCTTGTCATATGCCTTTTCCAAATTGACAAAACTTAAATACAGATCTTTGTTATATTCCCATGCTTTCTCGACTATTTGTCGTAAAGTGAAGATCTGATCCTGACAGCCTCTATTTGGCCTGAATCCAGCTTGTTTTTCACCAAGCTTTTCTTCCACAATTCTTCTCAACTGTTTCTCAAGTATACTTGCATAGATCTTGCCAGGAACACTCAGTAGGGAAATACCTCTGTAATTCTCACATTCAGTTTTATTTCCCTTTTTATATATGGGTACTATGAGAGCTCTACTCCAATCATCGGGAATTCGTCCCTCTGGCCTTCTGAACTATGCAGTGGAGCCACTGTAAGACTCTTATACCACCATACTTCAGCATTTCTGGTCGAATATCATCTACTCCTGCTGCCTTTCCACATTTCAAGCCTTTGATGGCTTTTATTTACAAGTTTAGCCTTTGAAATGGTGGATTATGTTGGATTCTGAAGGGAGTATTAATAATTTCAATTTCTCTTCATTCAGAATCCAACAGAGGCTTTAGAGAAAGCTACTAACTTTAGAAAGTTACTGACACAATGAAAAATGAAAAGTTGATCCTTGTTGTGGATCTAAATAGCAGAGTGGGAAATGTCAGACATACAAAATTATTTTGAGATAATTTGGAGAAAAGAGCAAAGCTAATAATAATAATAGCAAAAACCTGTTGGATTTCTGCTCAGGACATGGACTGGTTATTACTAACACCATGTTCCAACATAAAAATGTGCACAAATTCACATGGAGAGAAGAGGTAAGGAATAAGAAAAGTGTCATTGACTGTGTTATTGTTGATAGTGATGTTTTCTTTCTGGTGCAGGACACTAGAGTGTACAGATAATTTGAAATTGGAAGTGATCACCATTTAGTCTTGAGCAGGTTAAAATTGAATTTCATATTGAAAAGAATAACATGTAAGAAAGTTTTAAAGCGAATAAAAGTTTAGCAGCTCTCAGATGTGAACTATAGACTAAAATACACAAATATTATTCAAACAAAAATGAAAGAGTTTTGGGAATAGTAACCAAACCTTGGAGATTCAGTGACAAGCCTTGAAGAAAACATTGATTGATTCAGCCAGAGAGGCATGTAGTGAGGTTATCTGCAAGGATAGAAAAATCAGAACTCCATGGTGGACGTAGGATGTTAAAGAGGCAGTGAGGGAAAAGAAGAAAGCATATCAAAAGTTCCTGGCAAATAAGTCAGCTTGTGCTCTTAGAGAATACAGAAACAAATGTAAGAAAGCTAAACACTATGTAAAACTAGCTAAACAAAAGTCATGGGTAGACTTTGGTAAGAACTAGAAAATAAATATCAAGAAGGTGCAAGATATTCTGGAGGTTGTTGATGAAGCTCAGAAATGGAGGAAAGAGTGCTGTAAAAGGAATTAGAGATGATAAAGGTGACATGAAAACTGGAGAAAAAGATATCCTTGAAGTATGGAGTAATTCTTTTGAAAAATTGCTAAATGAAATAAGCAGTGGACAGCACAGTGGTAAAAATAACACTTACTAGGCATGCCATCAGGAATACATATCCATACTTAAAGTAGAAAAAGCTATTAAAAGCCTGAAATGTGGAAAGGCAGCTGGAGTAGATGATATTCAACCAGTAGAAGTGCTCAAGTATGGAGGTATAAAAGTCTTATAGTGGCTGCACTGCATAGTTTAGAGGGACGAATTCCAGATGATTGGAGTAGAGCTCTCATGGTACTCATATATATAAAAAGGGAAATAAAACTGATTATGAGAATTATAGAGGTATTTCTCTACTGAGTGTTCCTGGTAAGATTTATTCCAGTATACTTTCGAAACAGTTGAGAAGGATTGTGGAAGAGAAGCTTGGTGAAGTACAAGCTGGATTCAGGCCAAATAGAGGCTGTCAGGATCAGATTTTGACTTTACGACAAATAGTTGAGAAGTCATGGAAATATAATAAAGATCTGTATTTAAGTTTTGGAGATCTGGAAAAAGCATATGACAAGGTGCCAAGAGAGAGAAGCTATTCAAAACACTACAGTTGTATGGTGTCAGTGGAGTATTATATCAAGCAATACTTAGTCTTTATTTGAGTTGCAAGTCAGCAGTTAGAATTGAAGGAAGTACAGTAAGATGGTTTCATGCTAAATCTGGTGTCAGACAAGGATGTACATTGTCCCCTCTGTTATTCATTATCTATATGGATTACATTATGAAGGAAAGTGGTATTAAACCTGATATCCAAATTGGAGATGCTAATGTCAGCTCTTTGCTTTATGTGGATGATGTTATACTTCTAAACATGAGGGTGGTCTGAAAGGTTCTCGGCCTTGATCAAAGATAGCAACACTATCGGCAAGATTTTTTTTTTCTAAGTTGGTAAATCTGTCGTAAACATCCATGTGAAGTTGCAAGTCATTCTATCAAGTAGTTTGTTTTATAGAGCTGTCTAAAGCAAAAGTGTTGTCTGTATTCCTTGAAATGAATAAAATTGAGTATCATGTGGTTATAAAATTATTTGTATAAGAAGGTTTAACGCTGAAAGAAATTCATTAGAAGTTCATAAACATAGGCACTCTTCTCCTTCGTTTCCGACAGTTAAGAAATAGGCTGCCGAGTTTAAACTTGGCTGTACCAGCCTTTAAGATGATCCATGTGAAGGATGTCCAAAAAGTGTAACAACCAGAAATCATTGATCAAGTGCATGATATGGTATTGGATGACTGGCAAGTCAAAGTGCAAGAAATTTTTGAGACTATAAGCATTTCAAAAGAATGTTCAGCATATATTTCGCGTGAAGAATTGCAAATGAAAACGTTTTGCTCAAGATGGGTGCTGCACTTGCTCACAGTAGATCAAAAACACACTCGCATGAAAATCTCTGAGCAGTGCTTGGACTATTTTAACAAGAATAAAACTGATTTTGTGCATTGATTTATTACTATGGATGAGACTTGGAATTGCCATTATAGACCAGAATCCAAACAGCAGTCAAAACAGTGGACATAAGCTGGTTGTTAAGTGCCAAAGAAGACAAAGTCAGTTCCATCAGCAGGAATGGTCATGGCATCGGTGTTTTGGGATGCTAAAGGCATTTTGTTTATTAATTATCTTGAAAAGGTAAAACAGTAACCAGGGAATGTTATTTCGATCTTTTAACCAGACTAGACGAAAAAATTCATGAGGAAAAACATTGTTTGCAGAAGAAAAAAATCATCTTTCATCAGGACAATGCACCTGCCCACAAAGGTGTTTTGGCAATGGGAAAATTAAGGGATCTGCACTATAAATTGTTGGAACATTCACCCTATTCCCCAGATTTGGCTCCCCTGACTTTTATCTCTTCTCAAAACTAAAACTTCCTTGCTAGTCAGTGTTTTTCTCTGAAGCAAGATGTGATTGCAGTTGTAGAGGGGTATTTTGCAAATCTTATTGAGAACCTCTACAGGGTCAGGATAATGGTGCTGAAGTATCGCCGGAATAAATGTATTAGTTTTAAGGGAGATTATGTTGAAAAATAAAAATAATTTTGAAATTATAAATTCGTTTTTTCATTGTTAGGACGAGAACTTTTCAAACCACCCTCATAAATCTGCAAGATTCCCTGACTGAATTGAATAACTGTTGTAATAGATATGGTATGAAGGGCAACAACAAGACAAAGACAATGAAAGTAGGCAGAAGCATTGAAAATATCAATTGCATTTTAATGGAGAACCCATAGAACAAGTAAAACATTTCAGCTACTTGGGCACGATTTTTAATGAAGATGGTAAATTAAATATGGAAATAGACAACAGAATCAACAAAGCTTGTATGGTAGGAAGTCAACTAAATAAATTTATATGGAATAAGAGAGAAATGAGTCAAAACACTAAATTAGCTGTATACAAGACAGTGTTGAATCCAATTTTAACTTATGGATCTGAGAGCTGGGTTAGAAATAAAACACTTGACCAAAGACTGGAGACTGCAGATATGAGAGTCCAGAGAAAAATTAGAGGCATGAACAGATGGCATCAATGGCAATATCATATTAAAAATGAGGATATTAGGAAAGAACTTGGCATTGTTAGCATCCAGGAATGTGTTAGCAGAGCTAATATCAAGTGTATAGTCACTTAAACAGAATGGGAGAGGAAAGATTAGCAAAACAAGTGTTCTCTGCTAGGTTGGCAGGAAAAAGACCTAGAGGAAGACCAATATATATATAGGTGGATTGATACGGTAAAAAGTGCATTAGAAGATTGAAATATAAGATCTGACAGTGTTGGAGTCTTGACAGGTAACAGATTGATTTGGAAGAAAATTGTAGATAGGAAGGTAGTAATGATGTAAATTTTTCATATATATCATATCCTGTACACCCCTTGAGGGTACATGTCAAGTATTTGATGATGATGTAATATTTCACAATATGTCATCACACACATATTTTGTCATCACACAAATATTTACAGAAATATTTTGGGAAAATTTGGAGAAAAGAGCAAAGCAAATAATGGCAAATACCTGTTGGATTTCTGCTCAGGACATGGACTGGTTATTACTAACACCATGTTTCAACATAAAAATGGGCACAAATTCACATGGAGAGAAGAGGCAAGGAATAAAAAAAGTCTCTTTGACTATATTATTGTTGATAGTGATGTTTTTCTCACTACTGCAAGACACTGTAGTGTACAGACAGGGGCACGCCGGTCATATGTGCAATGTGTGCGACGCAAACAGGTGCCAGGATAGTAAAGGTGCCAAAGAGGAGGAAATACTTTAAAAAAAAACGTTTTTTTAAAGTAATTTTTTTATTGGAGGGTAGGGATAGGGGCGCCAACTAAAGTTTTGCACACAGGCGCAGGACACTACTGGCGTGCTACTGTGTATAGGGTTACCAACTAAAGTTTTGCACACAGCCACCGGACACTACTGGCACGCCCCTGTGTACAGAGGATTTGAAATTGGAAGTGATCACCATTTGGTCTTGAGCAGGATAAAATTGAATTTCATACTGAAAAGAAGAACGTGTAAGAAACGCTAAACACATTCCTTAGCCACCTGAACAAACAACACGAATGCATACAATTTACCATCGACATCAAAAACCAAAATTCGCTCCCGTTCCTAGACACACTAGTCACATGTCTTCCTTCATGGTCTACCGAAAACCGACATACACTGGTCAATACATACATGCTAATTCATACCACCACCCATCACAAAAATATGGAGTCATTAACACCCTTAAAAACAGAGCTACAACAATTTGCTCTAACCAGCAAGCCCTGAAACAAGAACTAAAAATCATCAGCGACACATTCATAAATAATGGCTATAATAAAAATACTGTTAATAAAAAAAACTCCATAAAACTACAACAAAAACTAATCTAGATTACAGTAAAACCATAGCCATCCCATACATTAAAGGGTTATTGGAAAAAATCAACAGAATCCTACAACATTATAACCTCAATGCCACCTTTAAACCACTCACTAAACTTAAAACCATATTCAACTTCTCTAAGGATCCCCTCCTCCCATTAGCACATCCTGGAGTCTATTGCATCCGCTGCACCTGTAACTTACCGTACATTGGTGAAACAGGACGGACAATCCCTATACACAAGAAAGAACACATTAGACACATTAAATATAACCATTATGGTGAAGCAGGCCTCTCAGACCACCCACTCAACACCTTACACCAAATCAACTGGAAAAGCACCTGCTCTTTACACTGCACAAAAACCTGGTACAAAAGGAAATTTAAGGAATCTGCGAAATCCTGATAAACCATCCAAATATCAACAACAAAGATGGCATGAAAATTCCAAGGATCTGGATGGCACACACATTCAGCCTACCTAATATGTAAGATCCAGCATAAGTCAGAACTCAAATTGTACTAGCCAATCCTCAGCTAGTATTAGAAACCATTCCATACCAACTGGCTGGAATGTGTACATGATGTTAATATATGTATATAGATAGATAATTGTTGTTGTGCCCAATGTATTTCTACAACCAACAGATAACACTAATAATAGGACTCTAGCATTGATGTATAATTTTTTTTTTTCCACCAGAGGTCAGGCCAACAATTGTTGTAGAGGTTGGTCAGTGTCTTTAACAAACCAGTTTGATTGTAGTGTAGCTTGTTTCCTGTGTATAGTTGTATGCTCCAGAAGATGACCTTGACATAAAGGTCGAAACGTCGAATGTAGATTTTAGTTATATTAAACTAAAGTTTTTATTCAAACACGGTAGTTGTCTCCATAATTTTCAAAAATGCATTTGGATCACCGTGTAAGCCTAAAAGAAAGGAACATGTAAGAAAGTTTTAAAGTGAGTTAAGTCAAGCAGCATTCAGATGTGAACTGCAGACTAAAATACACAAACATTATTCCAAAAAAAATGACAGAGTTTGAGAACTATGTTTTGTCACTTGTGTTTTGCTGATGTTTAAATTAAGCCCAGCTTTTGTTACTTTCCCTCTTAACCAATAGAATCAACTCCAGATCTTCTTACTTTCTACTTATGAGGGTTGTATTGTCTTAAATTATTTTTTTTTCTGCCACCAATCTTAATTCTAGCTGGATCTTTGTCTAAATTAGCCATTCTGATGATATATTCACTGTAAATAATAAAAAAGTATGGCAACAGTTTACAACCCTGCCACATCCCTTTTTCCACTCGAACACTGTTTCTCCAAAGACTGTTTTTACTGAAGCTTCTTGGTTGTCATACAGCTCTCTTATCAAGAATTAGATGTTCATAAATTCCCATTCATTGATCTCATTACAATCCATAGTCTGTTGTGATCCATGCAGTCAAAAGCTTTCTTATATTCACTACAACAGATGAATACTTCCTTCTGAAATTCTTTTGTTCTTTCCATAATCCATCTCATGTTTTGCTTTTTGGTCTCTAGTTCCTCTACCTCTTCTAAAGCCTGCCTGTTCTTTTGGCATTTCTCTATTCACACATGGCTGTAACCTTTGTTGGATCACTTTCAGCATCACTTTACTTGTATATGAAATTAAAGTGATGGTTCTGTAATTCTCACAATCTCTGGGATTTGATTTTTTTGGAATTGGGATGAATGCTGATGTTTTCCAATCTCTAGGCCACTATATTTTCTTCCTAACCTTTTGACAAATTTTAGTCAATATATTCACTTCTTCATCCCCAGTTGCTTTCAATAATTCCACTGACACTCCATCAGCTCCAGGAGCTTTTCCTATTGGCAGCTGTTCCGTTGCTGATATAACTTCACTTTTCATTATCATGGGTTCCTCAACAAACTCTATCCTTTCAAATTCTCCTTCAATATTATTATCTTTTTGTACAAATCCTCTACATACTCTTTCCGTCTTTTTTTCACTGTTTCTTCTTCCATCAGACACTTTCCCGAATTACTTTTTACAACTACTAATCTATGAATAAACTTCCCTGTAACATCGTTTATTTTAGAAACAGATCTCTTATCTACCCATAATATTGCTTTCTTCAATTTCCTTGCACCTTTTGTTTAGATGTTTTCCTTATCTTTCTTGGCTTTCTCTAGAAATCTGCACTCAGTTGTCTCTTTCTTTTTTTCTCTGAAGTTTTGTTTATTTTTCTTCTTTCCTCTGCCATTTGAATAGCTTCTGACAACCATTTACCGTCTTTCTTTCTTTTTGCTTTACTTAGTCTTCTTTGCTGCTTTTATGACTGCACATTTTGTTTCTTCCCACAATTCTTCTAATTCTCTTCCCCAAACTTTTTAATTTTTTTCTAACTTCTACTTTAAATGCTTTATTTATGTGATTTAAATCAAATCTGATACTGGCCTTTTGTTTCTTCTTAGCCCTTAATTTCAGTTTAACTTCAGCTATCAATAATTCATGATCTGTCCCTCAGTCTGCACCAGATAGTGTTTTTGCTGATTGGATAGCACTTCTCTACCTTCTGCTGGCAACAATATAATCTATCTGATTTCTATATTCTCCATTTGGCAAAGTCCATGTGTACAATTTTCTTTTATGTTGTTGAAAGCAAGTTTTTGCAATAAAGCAACTGCTCTCAAAAAACTTCAACATCCTTTCTCCTGCTCCACTCTTTCAGTCCTAAACCAAAGTTTCCAGTAATGCCTTGTTGTTCTTCTGTGCACTACTTGTTGAATGCTGCTGTAAAATTCTTTGACCTCATCTTCACTCGAATCTGGGTGCATATACCTATATGAGTGTAACATTCACTGGATATGACTTTATATTGATTGGAATTATTCTATCAGACACCCATTTGTCCATCTCAGTTCACTGATTCCTAAAATCTGAACTAGAGTTCTTCTTTCTTTACTAGTTCCAGGTTTCCTTGATACATGCGTCTTACATCCCATGTTCCTATTTTATGTAAATCAGTAAAGAAGAGAAGTCTTCTTCTGAGATTAACTCTATCAGAAGTTGAACTTCCAGAAGGCTTTGATCCAGTTTAAGTTCCTCTCTTCCCCAGTAGCCATTTCAGTGCCTTCCCATCATGCTACTAATGTATTATAAGTTAGCAACCTCTTGTGGATGGGATTACTATTAAATGGGTGTCTGATAAATGAAAAATTAAAGAATCACATCTAAAAAAACAGGTATTTTTTTACATTTTAATTGCTTTTAATATTTTAAACTATTGAAGATTTCAATTAAGGGGTAGCTTCAGAAATTCAAGCTTGCTGATCTCATAACATACTTTGGAACATACTTTAATTTCGCATATGCAGTTCATTATTGAACTATATTATGGCTGCATTGATAGCTCATATTTATAGTGTGATAATATTGGATTAGAATGCTCAGCTTTGGCTTAAAATAATTTCTCTCTGTTGCAGTGTGGTGTGAAGATATTTTATGTTGTCTTTCATGTGGTACACAACATGAATTACCTATACATCACCTAACAGCTTTTAAGGATCATTAATATAATAATATGCAATGATCTTCACTATAGCAAAGTGAACCTGGCACTACCAAAATATTCCATTGTTCCCTGCAAGTTCATATGGAGAGTGTTATTTTATTTACAAACCTTTTGCCTTTTTTTTTTACTGATATTCACTCTTAGATTTATTATTACAGATTTCACTGAACTGTACACTAGAATATTATGCTTAAACATTATCATATGTAACAGTTGAATAATTAGACATTTTAAGGGAACATATGATAGACATTATAATGAATTAAATAACAATTATCATGCAAAAAATTGTAGACTTTATTAACTCATATACATTTCTTCCTTGTTAGAAGAACATTATCAAGGAGAGAAGAAAAGATTAACAACATTCAAAGCTGTCATGTTTCAAACAATCGATGAGTCGACATTCAATGACATGTTTTATAGCATGTGTTTATTTGCTCGTCTCTGGTTCACACCTGAGTAAACAAGGAGGTACACTTTTAATGTGCAAAAAAAAAAGGGGGGTGGGGTTACTTTTATGTAATTCTCTATAGGGTTATATAAATCATTCATTAAAAAATAAAACACTATGAGCAGTTAATCATGATGTCCCACAACTTAAAGAATACAATCAGAATGATTAAGATTCAGAGGGTATTGTAGCTCCATGTTTTAAGGAACGGATGATCAAATTGAAATATATGTAGTGCTGAATCTTGGCTTAATTAGAAACTGTTTAGTGTCACTGGCATAGTAAGCAAGACCAAACTGATAAGATTTCATGAATTCAGTATCATTCTGATTCCTGTCTTCTCATTTTTTTTATTTTCTTCTCACTTTATGTTGTGGACAGATGGATGATACTGTCTGCAAAACAAAGTCAGCAGGGAAAAGGTACTCAATAAATACCAGGTGAGAGAGAGATGGTCGGTATCTTTGGTGAATGATAGAAAAAGTGGTTCATTTTCCAAAATGAAAGGGTGGTGTATAGACTAAATTTGCAGACAACTCATGCTATTTGTTCTGATGTATGGGAACTCTTTTTACTTCCAGTTGTAGTCTGGTCAAGGAATAAAATTTATTGATAATATTCTGGATGGTGGCATAGTTATGTGTTATGTCCATTAGTAGTCATTGATTTTTTTTTTCTTCTTCTTAGCAGGGAATCAGTAGAGCAGATGCAGTGAGTTTGAGGACGGATGGTTGTATCTTATATATATAATATATATCAGTGGCGTCGCGTACCCATTTCAGTTGGGTGTGCTGTCATGTGGGTTATGCAACCCGCGCTACAAATTTCACGTCAATATGACCGTATGCATGAGCATCCATTCACAGAAAATTTTCCGGGAGGGTGAGCTTGAAGACAAATAATTGCATCAATAAATTTTTATAATTATTGATTTAATTAAATAATTACATCAATAAATGTCTTTTAGCTTTTTTTTGATGTAATTATTTGTCGATGTAAACTATGTATACATTATTTTCATTTTGCAGAGATTTTAATGATCTTTAATTCTTGGGGGAAAAAAAGGTATTCAGAATTAATAGTTTTTAGCACAATTTCATATATTAAAAAATTGACCGGCATATTTTATTAAAAATCAACTAATTAATTAATCCTAAATTAAATTATTTCAGTTTAAAAGCAAAAAAAATCATAAAGCACCTCAGGTAAGTGTAATTACATACACTTACCTAGGGTGCTTAAGGGTCAAAGCTGTATAACTGAGAGGAGACCTCCACATAGCCTTCAAAGGAATGCAGAGAACCGACCAGCCCTTCTGACCTAATGAGAACCGACCAGGGCTTCTGACCTTACAATCCTCACCTTCTCGTAGTGCACCCTGTTGGGTATCTACCTGGATACTGAATGAACGAGGATGGGCTGGGATTTAGCAGACCAAATTGTAATTCTTATTGGCTTAAACCAAAATACAAAATGATGGTACAACATGACAAAATTTCATGCCGGCTTGGGCTTGCCCGGTTAAACAAGGTCCCCATTGTTTTCACCAGGGAACCAGAGTGAATAGCAAAAAGGCAGCTACTGGAACAAATCTTAAAAAACACCCCAACTCAACATCACCAGAGTTAAAGATCGATACTACCAACATAAGAAGCCTGAATGGCAAAGAAATGGAGCTAGCTGAGGAATTAAATAAGTACCAGATCGACATTATAGTGGTGACTGAAACAAAAAAGACAAAAACTGGTGAGATCTTTCTGAGCAATAAATACAAAATGTTATATTCAGGCAATGACAATCAAAGAAAAGAAGGAATAGCCATAGTATTCAACATTAAATACAGGGCTAATCTTCCTGAATGGCAGGCAGTCTCAAGTAGAGTGATGTGGGCAAATATCAGAATGGGGAACTGGACAATGAGACTTATTTGTGCCTATGGTCCCACAGAAGGCTCGACTAAGGTAGAAGTGGAGGAATTTTTTGAGGCTTTAGAGAAAGCATCTGACACAATGAAAAAGGAAAAATTGGTCCTTGTTGGGGATCTAAATAGCAGAGTAAGAAATGATTGTCAGACATACAAAAATATATTGGGAAAATTTGGAGGAAAGAGCAAAGCTAATAATAATGGCAAATACCTGTTGGATTTCTGCTCAGGACATGGATTGGTTATTACTAACACCATGTTCCAACATAAAAATGTGCACAAATTCACATGGAGAGAATAGGCAAGAAATAAGAAAAGTCTCATTGAATGTGTTATTGTTGATAGTGATGTTTTCTCCCTGGTGCAGGACACCAGAGTCTACAGAGGATTTGAAATTGGAAGTGATCACTATTTAGTCTTGAGCAGGATAAAATTGAATTTCATATTGAAAAGAATGACATGTAAGAAAGTTTTAAAGCTAATAAAAGTTGAGTAGCTCTCAGATGTGAACTGTGGACTAAAATACACAAAGATTATAAAAAAAAAAAAAAATGAAAGAGTTTGAGAACAGGAACCAAACCTTGGAGATTCAGTAGCAAGCCTTCATGAAAACCTTGATTGATTCAGCCAGCGAGGCATGTGGAGAGGTTGTCTGCAAGGATAGAAAAATCAGAACTCCATGGTGGAAACAGGAAGTTAAAGAGGCAGTGAAGGAAAAGAAGAAAGCATATCAAAAGTTCCTGGCAAATAAGTCAGCTTGTACTCTTAGAGAATATACACACAAATGTAAGAAATCTAAACACTGTGTAAAACTAGCTAAACAAAAGTCATGGGAGGACTTTGGCAAGAACATAGAAAATAAATATCAAGAAGGTGGCAAAATATTTTGGAGGTTGTTGAAGAAGCATAGAAATGGAGGAAAGAGTACTGTAAAAGGAGTTAGAGATGATAAAGGTGACATGAAAACAGGAGAGAAAGATATCCTTGAAGTGTGGAGTAATTACTTAAGAGAAATTGCTAAATGAAACAAGCAGTGATATCACAGTGGTAAAAAACATTCAACATACAGTCAGGAATACATTTCCATTCTTGAAGTAGCCATCAAAGGCTTGAAATGTGGAAAGGCAGCAAGAGTAGATAATATTCGACCAAAAATGCTGAAGTATGGTGGTATAAAAGTCTTGCAGTGGCTTCACTGCATAGTTCTGAAGGGCTGGACAGAGGGACAAATTCCCGATGATTGGAGTAGAGCCCTCATGAGCATCCATATATAACAAGGGAAATAAAACTGAGCGTGAGAATTACAGAAGTATTTCCCTACTGAGTGTTCCTGGCAAGATCTATGTAAGTATACTTGAGAAACAGTTGAGAAGAATTGTGGAAGAAAAACTTGGTGAAGAACAAGCTGGATTCAGGCCAAATAGAGGCTGTCAGGATCAGATCTTCACTTTACGACAAATAGTTGAGAAATCATGGGAATATAACAAAGATCTCTATTTGAGTTTTGTAGATCTGGAAAGGGCATATGAGAAGGTGCCAAGAGAGAAGCTATTCAATACACTACAGTTATATGGTCTCAATGGGACGTTATATCAAGCAACTTAGTCTTTATTTGAGTTGTAAGTTAGAATTAGCAGTTAGAATTGAAGGAAGTACAGGAAGATGGTTTAATGTTGAATCTGGTGTGAGACAAGGATGTACATTGTCCCCTCTGTTATTCATTATCTATATGGACCACATTATGAAGGAAAGCGGTATTAAACATGATATCAAAAATAGAGATGTTAATGTCAGCTCTTTGCTTTATGTGGACGATGTTATACTTCTAAATAAATCCGCAACAAGTCTGCAAGATTCCTTGACTAAATTGAATGACTGTTGTAATAGATATGCTATGAAGGTCAGCAATAAAAAGACAAAGGCAATGAAAATAGGCAGAATCGTTGAAAATGTCAAATGTCAACTGCATTGTGAACGGAGAACCTGTGGAACAAGTAAAACATTTCACCTACTTAGGCATGATTTTTAGTGAAGATGGTAAATTAAATATGGAAATAGATAGCAGAATCAACAAAGCTGGTATAGTAGGCAGTCAATTGAATAAATTCATATGGAATAAGAGAGAAATTAGTCAAAACACTAAATTAGCTGTATACGAGACAGTGTTCAAACCAGTTTTAATTTAACTTATGGATCTGAGAGCTAGATCAGAAGTAAAATTCTTGACCAAAGACTAGAAACCGCAGATATGAGAATCCTGAGAAAGATTAGAGGCGTGAACAGATGGCATCAATGGCAATATCATATTAAAAACGAGGATATTAGGAAAGAACTTGACATTGTCATCATCCAGGATTGCGTTAGGACAGCTAATCTCAGGTGGTATGGTCACTTAAACAGAATGGGCGAGGAAAGATTAGCAAAACAAGTGTTCTCTGCCAGCTTAGTAGGAAAATGACCCAGAGGAAGACCAAGATATAGGCGGATTGATACAGTACAAAGTGCCTTAAACGATAGAAATATAAGATCTGATAATGTTAGAGTCTTGACGAGTAACAGGCTGATTTGGAGGAAAATTGTAGATAGGAAGTTAGTAATGATGAAAATTTTTCATGTAGTACTATCATATCCTGTACACTTCTTGAGGGTACATTGGTAGGAATTTGATGATGATGGTACACTTTTAAAAATGTATTTTTTGTCACTCTGTAACTCACTAGACACAGGACAAACTAACTGGTAACCGTTCAAAATCAGAAAAAGCTGAACCAAAAACAGGAAGATGTGTTTTATTGCTGCAATAAAACACGTATTCTATGGCTACCCTGCAACAGGCCAACCCATAATAAAATTTTAAGACAGACAAAGTGTTCCCAGGGTTGGTTTTACGGTTATAATTTGTGGAATTTTTTAATCGATCCCGATGGGAATTCCCCCCCCACCTCTTGGACGCACATGACCGTTTGATTTCATTTATCGATGTGTGAAAGTTTTGAAAGGGCATAGTGCATCAGCACTCATCTTAATTGATCCAATGCAATTAATTGCAGGATAACTTTGAATACTTCTGCATAGAGTAGGGAGGAACAATCTGTTTGTTTTAGGATTTATTAGAAAACAACAATGAAGGAGAATGCTGTATTTGATTGGTATATTTGAAATACTCAACGATGAAAATGTGTGAACCATCATTTATAAGACATGTGAGAATAGGAAAGAATAAGTGCGAGTAGAAACACTTTCATTAATGGTAAAGAATAATTATCATTTGTGATATGTGTGCCCTATAAGTTGCTGAGTAGAGCGAATAGCACGATCCTATAAATTCTAAACATGAATAAGTGAATTTATGATGGCATAATTTAAAAAAAAAAGCTTATGAGAGAGAGAGAGTATTGCAGGAATAAATATAGTTTGATGGAGCAGCACATCATCTCGTAAAATTTGTTGCACATGTTGTGTATTTCGCTCCGTTTTCCAAGAATTTTGTTTTGTTTACTGAGACTCAATATGCATAACATCCGATCGTTATTGGAATTATCCACACTTTCGGGAATCCTAAATTCATAAGGTTTTTTTATTTATTTAGTTTTTTTTTTTTTTTTTTTATTAGTATCAGCGGTTCTTCTGTCTTATCACTCTCACATATGCTGGTATTTTGTTTAGATCAACGTCTTATAATACACACAATGTTCATATTTATTCAGGAATAGATATTTTTTACTGTCTGTTGTTTCTGAAGACTAGAATAAAAATGTCTCTATACCATTAAAAAAACTTTGCAACCTCAACAGATGCTATACTGCACAAGCAAAAGAAAAAACAATTAGCATTTTTCTCCTAACATCCACGTTCAAATTTTCAGTTCCAGAAAACATGTAACAACTGTTTGTAATAAAGCCATCTGTTATTGTGACAACATTCAATTGGATTGGTTGACACAATAACCAATCTGCTAGGTGCTGAGTAAGCTCAAAATTTTAGCTCACCTAGACACTCCTCAGCGGTTTAAGACACTCCCGGGGGGGGCAAAACCCCTTTTGAGTCTTCGAGAAAATTCGAGTCATCAGAATTCAAGGAGAAATGGCCTACCAGTCTGGAACATGGGGAGGGGGGTGCCAGGGGCAGAGCCTCCTAGTGTGTGTGTGTGTGTGTGTGCACGCGCATCATTCCCATACACGAGAAGCCACAAGACCTATAGCAAATAAATGCTCTTTGAGGGCTGGGGTCAAGAGCAATCTGTTGATATTCAGCAACTTCCAGCTCTTCAAGAAGAGCTGGAAGAGAAATGCTTTGTAAGGAAGACTGTTCCACAGAACTGAGGTGGAGGAAATAAAAGATCGCTGGGAGTAACAGGTTTGATGAACCTATTAATCTGTAATTAAAGGAAGATTTTATTGTTGAAGTGTCCTTTAATAATCATCCACTAGAGAAGACCGGTATTATCGAAACTTATACATGAGGTTCACTTCATCTGTTCTACTGATTTTCTTCTGTTGGAAAAAGTAAACTAAAACCACCATAAATGTTAATAGATATGATACATGCTGCCATCCAGAAAATTTATAAATATCATTCCTCACCCTGACTTCAGTCAGATGTAAAAAGAGTTACCGTACCCTTCCTTAAAAGAATATCAGGACAAATAGTACAGAGGTTCTTCACAGGTTTGAATGCACCACTTTCAAACCATTTTGGAAACAACTGCTTTATTTTCTACCATCCACCATGGATAACTTACCATCTCTCTCTCTCTCTCTCTCTTGTCTGATGTTTATCAAGTATTCTTTTCCTTTCATATGCTATTTTGGACAGATGAGCCATTTTGCTGAGATTAGTCTAGGAATAGCTGGACTACATCAGATTCTTGGAATATCATGAGTCTAGCCTTGCTTCTACCACTGATACTAGACATTCTCTGGAACTGCACCAAGATTCTTCAGTGAGATTTAAATTTCATCATCTGTTCCTTGAAACACATGAAACTCTAGGACACCAGATATAAACCATTCTGATTGCATGCTTTGGGAAGCAATCGCAATGAACTGTTCATAGTTTTATTTATTTTTTTTAATGAATGATTTATGTAACCCACTGTTAACTTACAAAAAATAAACATTGTTTTCTTTGGATGTTCTCCTGTTTATTGAGTTGTGATTGAGACACAAGTAAGTAAACACATACTGTGTGACATGTCAATTTTGAATGTTATTAGCCAATCTTTTCTCCCTCACAATATCCATGTAACAAGGGAGGAAATATGTAGGAATTAATAAATTCTATCATTTTGTGCATATGCTGTTTATTTTAATTCATTATAAAATTTTGAATAATAATAATAATAATAAAACCTTTTCAGTTATTTATCAGAAGAAGAAGTGAAACATGGGAATTTTCTCCAGTTAGTTGGAGGTGTGGTTTGGTTATTAAGACAGGGGGAATCATTTGTGAATAGTAGCAAGTATTTAGAATATGAAAAAACAGAAGACACTGGTAAGTGAATAACTGAATTTAAAAAAAAATTCACTTTGTTGATCTTGATTAGTTAATATACAGTGTTGCCCAGAATTAACAGAGCAGTCAGAGAATCCACAACTGTAGTGATTATTGTTCTGGCAACTTTCCTGTTACTTCTGGCCTACCCTGTATCTATAACTCATAGTAAAGGTAGTTCAGTATTCATTTTTCTTTGAAATAGATTATAACTTTTGAATACAATCAGCTCTTACAACAGCAAACAGCACTGTGGTGAATTCACTCAGTGTTACATACTATAACATTTGCTCATTATAACATACCTAGTCTTAGCCATAGCGTTAATTCATTTTCTGGTAAAATAAATTCATAAGATCACTATTATTCATATGATCTATGAATTGATTATACTTGCCTTGAAATTATATTGTTCATGGCACATCTTCACAACTAGACTGATGTCATTTGCCTCTGTATCCACTGATGCAAGGCATACTTCCTTTCAGATACATATCTATACACATCAAATGAAAATGATTCAGTAAGAGGAGACTGTTTCTATAGATGAACAGTATGCACTGATTCACTTTCTCATTGTAGAAATATCCACGATTGGCTTTTATCAGTGTAGAAAAGATTGTAGGAAATGAGTATATGCTCGCTACTGATCAATTTTGGCCTGTATGCCTACAAGCAAACTGCAGATGCAAGTTATTTAGCTGGTTATTTAGCCTGAGCCTTATGACCAGTGGTGAAGAGCAGGCATTGAACAGCACCAAGCACAATCAATCACAATCATGTTGAAATGTGATCAAAGAGAGAGAGAAAGAAAGAAAAAAAATTATCATGTATTGTAGCAGGTGATAATAAACAAAACTGTTTTGAGTGAGACAATTGCTAATATCATATGTCAGAAGTATGTAATAGTTCTTCAGTGAGTATTCAAGAATCTGAAACAAATGTGAGTGGAAAATTTTTTGTATGACATTGTCACTGAAAAGACTGTGTTTGGTCTCTAAAACAGAATTTCTAGATTTCTAACCCTTAGCTTATTTATGATGCTGATGTACAATAGGATTACATCTTTTTTGAATGAGGTGCACACAAAAATAAAATTATGCTATTTCACTAGTAATTTCATGTCATCATCATAATTTTTTAACTATCAGAAAATAATATAAAATTAATTAAGCAATTTACAATGGGATGACCAGCTGAAAAATATGAATTGTTGATGAACATTTGTTGAAGAAAAGAAAAAGAATGTGTGTGTGTTCCTGCTGTAGATATTGACTTCCCTCGTGTACTTAAGAAGGATATCAAATCATTCTTGATTAGGTTTAGCTGATTATAGGAAGTCTTGTGAAATTCTTTGAACTAATGTACAAATTTGAAAAATTTACAGTTCAGTTTGCATGTTGTTTAAATCATCATGAGAATCTTTATACATTAACCAAACTTAAATAAGAATGATTTGGTCTTGAGTATTGATATAGAGAGTTATGAGTAATGAAGTGTTTTTTCAGCAATCACTATGTGCATGGAGATATGTTTATCTGTAAACCCTTATATTTTCCAGCTTTGATCATCACATTGTTGTGTATTGTCTTATAATGGTTTTAGGAGTATGTCAATCTTGTTCTATTGATGCTAGTGAGATTATTAGCAAAATATTAGCATGGTGATTAAAAATAAGTTGTTTCAGTTGTCTTATTCTGTTAAATTAACCTATCAAGTTATGCAGTTTGTTCCTAAAATTGATGGAATCTTTGATGAAGCAACATTTCTTCATAGAACATTTAATCTGAGATTTTAGGTAATTGAAACAATTCAGATGTATCAAAGTCCATCATCTTTATGAGTGTGAACAATTACTTTTAAAACTGACTATGCTGTGCTAATAAAAGAAAGCCTTAGATGCTGAATTAAGACATCTGGTCTATGTGATGTCATTTTCATTTCTCTAAAATCCACTGGTGATCTTTTAGCCAGATGCTAATCCAGAAGTTTAATGGTTTACTGCAGAATTTGCAAAAATAGCAGTTTTTCATTTTCTGATACATAATTAAATGACCTTTTAATCTTTCAAAGCATCATCTAATAGATGATAAATTCAGCATTCCATGAATGAATTCTTTCACTCTTCCTCAAAAGGATTCACTCATATTCTTGATTTTATAATTAATGTTAACCATTCCTTATAGTCCTTACCTCATGAAGCTGTCAAGTTCAAATTGCACATATACTTTATAAAACCAAACAGCCGGTGCTTAATGTTTTTCCTTCAGCTCTTCAGGCTGTCTTCCCTTAAGGGAAGATTAGAGAGGAGAGAAAACAATAACATCCCCATTACAAGGCTTGATAAAGGCAAAGCAGTAGTAACCAGATAGCAACAGAAAATTGAAAATCCTATTTAGAGGTTATACTATTTATAAGGGGTACATATGATGCACTAAAAGTAGTGATAAATAGGTATAGCAGTCATGAATAAAACACATATTTTGTGATGAGTATCTCATCGCATCATTAGAGTGAACACACAAAAAATAATGGACAATTAAATGAATCGTAAAGGAGGCAATAGATATTACAGAATGCTTTGTCTGCTGCTCTTCAGCCAGTTATGCTTAGGGGGAACTGCAAACATAGTCATTAACACAGCTATAAACAAACTTAAACAATACAGTACACAGATCTAAATGTATATGTAAAGAGAAAATTTAAAAAGAAAAATTTACTAAGTTAAAATGCACATAGACTACATACAGTTAATAGTCTATTCTTGTAAAATGAACATAATGCCATAATTATCAAATTCCTGAAATGTACCCTTGGGAGGTGAAAAGGATGTTATGATAGTACTTCATGAAAAAGTTACATCATTGCCAACTTCCTATCAACAATTTTCCTCCAGATTAATCTGTTATTTGTCAAAACTCCAATATTTTATCAGATCTTATATTTCTGTCTTCTAAGGCATTTCTTATTGTATCAATCCACCTAGATCTTGCTCCTCCTTTGGGTCTTTTTCCTGCCATTCTGACAGAGAACCCTTGTTTTATTAACCCTTCATTTATAATAGGATACTGCCATTGATTTCATCTATAATAAGTTTAGTTTAATCCTTTATCCAAGTGTGAGCAAACAAAGTTTGCGCCTGAAAGTATCTTCAGGACTGGGGTAAGGTAGTGAAACACCAGGCAACTCGTTGCAAAGGTGGAGAAAGATCTCATCACTCCTTGCAAAGCACATCTCCTTGCAGATATGTGTAACACTATGCATTAAGGCAAGGGCCACTACCCATAACGGTTTCGACCTTTATTGAGGTCTCGTCAGTGGGAGCCAGGCCCAGTAGTGGAGATACAAAGGCAGAAGCAATGAGAGGTCATCCTAACCTATAGGAGTTGACAAAGGGTGTGCAACCTTATTATTAAATTACTCCGTATTCATAGGAGTGATGAGAGAGCTTTCTCCACCTTTGCAATGAGTTGCCTGGTGTTGCACTACCTTACCCCAGTCCTGAAGATACTTTCAGGCGCAAACTTTGTTTGCTCACACTTGGATAAAGGATTAAACTAAACTTATTATAGTCTAACCAAGTGAAAAATAAACTCTCAACATTGATTTCATCTGTTTATACCCCAAATCTTTCTCAGAATCTCATATCTGTAGTCTCTAGTGTTTGGTCAGGTGTTTTAATCCTTCATTTATAATAGGATACTGCCATTGATTTCATCTGTTATACCCCAAATCTGTCTCGGAATCTCGTATCTGTAGTCTAGTGTTTGGGTCAGGTGTTTTATTTCTAACCCAGCTCTGAGATTCATAAGTTAAAATGGGCAATTAATTTAGTATTTTGACTAATTTCTCTCTTATTCCATATAAAGTTATTCATTTGACTTACTACCATACTAGCTTTGCTAAGTCTGTTGTGTATTTCAATATTTTATTTGTCATCTTTACTAAAAAAAGTTTAGTGAAAGTTGCAGTTGAGTTTTTCAATTTTTCTGCATGTTTTCATTGTCTTTATCTTTTACTGCTGATTTTCATACCAAATTTATTACAGCAACTATTCAGTTTAGATAGGGAATCCTGCAGACTTTATTTAGAAGTATAAAATCTGCATAAAGTAAAAACCTGATTAACATCTCCAATTTTGGTATCAGGTTTAATACTACTTCATAATCTGATCCATATAAATGATGAATAACAGCAGAGGTAAGCTGCACCCTTGTCTTACCTGATTTAACATCAAGCCATCTTCCTTTACTTCTTTCAATTCTAACTGCTGATTTACAATACAAATATAGGCTGTGTATTGCTCAATATAATATCCCATTTATGCCATATAACTGTAGTGCTGTGAACAGCTTTTCTCTTGGTACCTTGTCATGGCCTTTTCCATATCTGCAAAACTTAAATACAGGTCCATGTTATATTCCCATGATTTCTCAACTATTTGTCTTAAAGTGAAAATCTGATCCTCTGTTTTGCCTGAACCCAGCATGTTCTTCTCCAAGATTCCCTTCCACATTTTTCTTAGCATTTTCTCAAGTAACTTGAATAAATTCCTCAGTTAAGTTTCACATTCAGTGTTATTTCCCTTTTTATAGATAAGCATTATGAGAGCTCTACTCCAATCATCTGGAATTCGACCATCTGACCAAGCATTCTGAATTATGGTGTAACCACTGTGGAACTTTTATACCGCCATATTTGAGCATTTCTGATCAGATATCATCTACTTAGATGATATTTGATCAGAAATCAAAAACGTAAAATGTTTTCCACATTTTAGGTTTTTGATTGCTTTCAGGGGGCAGACTCCAGAAGAGTACTTACAGATGAAAAAAAAAACAGCACAAATTTTTACATTGTTCAATTTAAAAATTTTTTTTAATTAAAATTTTATTAGTATATCAGGTTTTTATTTTGCTTTCCTTAAAAATAGTGGATGATAGATTGATATCAAATTTCATGCTCACAGGCTTATGAAAATCAACACATTTTGTTTTAAAAAAAAAAGGTGTAGTATTCACTGTACTGGTTTGCATGTCTGCTTTCTAACCAGCAGGGTGGGTTCAAATATCATCATAGAATATCCCTTCCATCTAAAGACATTTACATAATGTCTTTAGATGGAAGATGAATTTCATCACTTAATATAGGACTACCTCCTTGCTTACTAGAGGCATTAAGTCATCACCTTGAAAAGTTCCAATGTTTGGTCTCTGGATCAGTTTATTTTATTATCTAACCCTTAACCTGCCTGTAGTACTAATTAATTAATATAGTATAGACTGACTAATTGCTTTAAGTTAGTGAGATTCACATTAAAAAAATATATATATATACACACATCATCAAATTCCTGACATGCCCTCAAGGGGTGTACAGGATATGATAGTACCACATGAAAAATTTACATCATTACTAACTTCCTATCTACAATTTTCTTCCAAATCAATCTGTTACCTGTTAAGACTCCAACATTATTTGAGGAAAGATTAGCAAAACACACACACATGTATGTGTGTGTCTGTATGCACACATATAATATGTTAACTTGGTTTCCTCTCCCTCCATAGTAGTCATTTGTGTGGTAGTATAATTTAAATACCATATATCTTTTTTGGTGGTGGTGGTGGTGGGGGGGGGGGGGCTTCCCTACTTTTAGTGTAACTTGTTTATAATAAGCTGAGCTCTTTTTTGTGGTTCCCACCCACGAAAGGTAAATCTACAGTACATTTGTACCATAGGTAGGCTAAGAATTTTTTTTAGTTGTAATGTTAAAAAATAAATCTTCCTTTCCTGAATATCCTTTACAAGAATGTAAGAATACTCTTCTTCCTTAAAGTCTGTTGAAAACTTGCACATGTGCATTTACCCACCTACTACACACACACACGCACACCAGAATCATAGAAAAAATTTTGTACAGTGTCAACCTTATCAAATCCTTGGAATTGCATATATAAATTAGCAAGAACAAGACAACACCTATACTATCAAGAAAACAGATGGCACCTACACTAAAAACTTTGCAGAAACTGCAGCTATTATGATAGAGAAGTTTATTCCTGATGACGATGAATCAACAGATGAAGAAATCCACAAAACTTACAGACAAAGAATGGAAACAGATATAGACTTTCCTGATGATGACTCATTTGCAACTAATGAAATCGAGTCAATATTAAGATCAATGGATCCAAAAAAAACTCCTGGAGAAGACAGAATAATCAGTGACATACTCTTAACAGCGTTTCTCGAATTCCCCGAATTCATAACAACAGTTTACAACAAATGCGTAAAAAGAGGACGATTTCCTTCAATATGGAAACACTCAAAAATTATACCTATAATCAAACCGGGAAAAAAAAAAATCTGATGAAATTAACAAATACAGATCAATCAGCCTCATAAACGTCGCTGGTAAGGTACTAGAAAAACTTCTAATAAACCGAATAATGCACTACGTCTACTCAAGAAACTTATTAAACAGCAATCAATGTGCATTCAGACCTCAGTCCAGCACAGTAGACGCGATTATGGAGGTGAAAGAGTTCGCAGAACACAGTCTACAGCAAAAAAAACGACGTACTACTGATTTCACTCGACGTACAAGGAGCCTTCGATGCTGCGTGGTGGCCAGCCATAATCAATCAATTAATAGATTTAAAATGCCCTAAAAACTTGCTCTACCTTTACAAAAAATTATTTTTCAAACATAAGAGCAACTATGACACTAAAAAAGTCAAACGAGGCTGTCCTCAAGGTTCCTGCTGTGGGCCAGGTTTCTGGAACATCCAGTACTGCCTTTAAGACTTCCTGTCACTGCTGAAACAAAAGTCATAGCCTTCGCTGATGATGTAATGATAATGATTCGGGGACGCTGCTGCTTACAGTTAGAAGTAACAGCCAACGAAGAACTCTTTAAAATTGCAGAGTGGGCACACGAGAAGAAAGTGACCTTCAATAGCACCAAGTCTAAAGTGCCCCACATCTCAGGAAAAAAATCAAAACAATCTGTAACAGTCTTCCTAAACGGAGAAGTTCTTGAGGTAGCCAGTGAACTAAAATACCTAGGAGTAACAATAGACGAAAAATTCATCTTCAATAAGCACATCTCATATGTTGCTGAAAAAAGCTTACAAATAGTAAACCTCCTAGTTAAGTCGGCAAGGATTAAGTGGGGATTAGGCCACGAGCACTAAAAATGATATATACCGGTCCTATACTACCACTGATATCTTATGCTGCATCTGCCTGGAAACATACACTAAAATCAAAGATAAACCGACAAAAACTAAACAGCGTTCAATGCCTTATAGCCATACACATAATTAAAGGATACAGGACGATATGTTTCGAGGCAACTTGCGTTATTGCAGCTCTAACACCGATCTGCCTGAAAATACAAGAATTATCTCTTATATATATGAAGTCACTCCCGGAAGATATATCGAAAGTTACAACATAGATCCAAATAGCTACGAACGTCCGCTTCACTGCAGTAAGTGGCCTCACCCAGCAAAGAAAACAAATATTAAGGAGAAGGAAAGCTCTGAAAGTGACGAGTTCCAAATATACACTGACGGAAGCAAAACCGAAAGGAATGTTGGTTGTTCCTTCACTGCATACAACAGACAGTCCATTATACAAGAATGCTGCTACAGACTGCATTTTCTCTGTTCCAACAACCAAGCAGAACAACTTGCTATAGTTCAGTCACATACATATCTCCAGGAATTAGAACTAAACACCTCTCAGCAAAAGACGGCAACAATTTATAGTGATAGTAGAAGCACTATAGACTGCATAAAAAACCAGAACAACCATATTGCATTAATAGAACAGACAAGAAATCAAGTTCTGCTGGGTGAAAGTGCATACTGGAATAGCAGGAAAAGAGAGAGCAGATCAGTTAGCTAAAGAAGCAGCTAGAAACGAATGGCTAGAAACAAGTTATCAGAAATTCTTGAAATATGCTATAAAAACACTTGCAGAAGAGAAAAGCCTAGACACGGGAAAAAGAATGGAAAACATCAAAAAACGGATCAACAACAAAAGAATTTTTTCCTAACATCGGAAGCAGACTCTGGCTGAAATAACAACGCCATTTCTCCAGGTTTCACAATGCTACTAACGGGACATGGAAAACTATGACACTATCTACACAGATTTCATATCCTGGAATCACCATTATGCATCTGCAGTCCACACTTTCAACAGCCTGTTGACCACATACTTTACGACTGTCAGCTATTGGACTCCATCCGGATGCCCCTAATACAGCACATCATCATCATCACTTCCGGAGACAAGTGGCCAGTGTCAAAACAGAAAGTTATCGAAAAGTATAACATAGAATTAATTAAATTTGTTAATAAAATCAACTTCCAGTCCTTGTGATCTAACATAAATACTGATATTATGTGAATTATACTGTATAGTGTTAATATATGTATATATAAAAATATAAATCTAAATATGGGGTGCTTAAGGGTCAAAGCTGTATAACTGAGAGGAGACCTCCACATAGCCTTTAAAGGAATGCGGAGAACTGACCAGGGCTTCTGACCTAATGTCCAATCCTCACCTTCTCGTGGTACACCCTGTTGGGGTGTACCACGAGAAGGTGAGGATTGGACATTAGGTCAGATAAAGGAACATCCACTATTAGTGCCACAATCACCTAGTTCAACAGCATGACATAATAACAAATTCATTCTGCTTTATTAGTAAACATCACAAAAATATGCCTAAAGTGCAAAAGCTCAACGTTATTCTTTTGGAGGGGGAAGGACATAATACAACTAAAAACTATAAAATCCAATTTCATTACAAGCAGTTATAGTCCTCTCAAAATTTTAAAAATAATAATAAAATAAAAGCATTGTACTTGCAATGCTTTTCCCTTCCCCATTGATGGATTGGGGGGGGGGGTAACACTATTCCATATTCAGAAATTTGATTTTATTCCATTAGTTTTCTAATTATGGTAAAGTAATTGAGACTGTATTATATCAATATTTTTAACCAATTGTTGAATACAGTGATTTTTTTTAATAATGTAGAGAATAAACTATTTTTAAATACAACTCATTTATACTATAGGTGCTATGGATAGATTTGTAGATGTTATTTCTGCTAGAACAGCAGTTGGACATGATTCAGAGGGAAGAATTGTTATTTTACAGGTAGAAGGAAAGACAGGAATTGAAGGGTAAGCACTCATTTATCCTGTAAAGATTTTAACAGAAGTCATGTTAACACAGAGGTTTGGACCTAGTGGCTGTAGAACTATATATAGCTCTGAGCATGCCAAAACTCTGCTCTCATTTTTTAGATTGGCTTAAAAAATATCAGATATTGTTCATGAACACGCGTTAAGTAAATAAAGATAAATCTTTATTTATTTTTAATATGTTTTTCCATAAGAAAATTGTAAAACAACAAAGAAAAGTAAAATACAAAACATCAAATATAATCAGTATATAATCAATATAATCAAATATAAGCTTGACCAATTGGCATATGAAATGCAAATGCTTTATGAAGTGTACTACTTGAATGTTCATGTGTACTATAGGTAGCAAGGCAACATTTGTAATACAAATTTCTTAGTGTAACTGCGTACAGTATTTTTTTTTTAATTTTAACAAGTTATTGTATGAACTTTTTTTTTAATGAGTTTCATTAAAAATAAGTACAGAACAAATTATCAGATGATAGTTTGAAAGCATTGGTGTAGTTTAAGTTCTCAAAATGCATTCTAGATTTAAATCTGGCTGAGAAGATTCAAATGAACATTGATAAATGACAATATTTTTAGATGTACAGCACTTAGTAGATACATTTTGTCCATCCATGTACAAGTCATTCCTGGACTCTTGCCAGGTGGATTTTATTGCCATAATGCCACTCTGGTTGGATGGAATTTAACATGTTGACTGCCCTACAAGTTATCTTGTATCATATGTTTCATACTGAATATTAGTATACTAGTCTCACACTCTCTATCCATGAGGGACTAGGAACTTTCAACTAGTAATATAACCAGACAAGTTTAGAAAATACATTTTCAAAAGAAAAGTACATAGTTACAGTGACAAAGTGAAAAATATATCAACAATTATATATTTTTAAAGAAAAAATACTACCAACGTATTGGCACTGGCAGCAAGTTTACAAGTTAAGTTAATGGCAATCAATGTGTTAATAAAATTTGGTATTGAGAATGTACACTAGAATATGTCGACTTGGTTTAATTTGATTTGTTGGATCATTATTATTGATGAAATTTAACAAAGTGATTCAAACTAATAGCAGTAATTACACACTAGATGGACAGAATTTTGTGAAATTTGGTTATTGGGTTCTCTATTTAAATTTATGACATTTTTTTCAGTTTAAGTCAGTCCAGTTATGGTGGCAAAATTAGTCACTAACAGTTTGAAGTTTTGTTATGTTTTGCACTCAAATATGAATATTAGTTTATTTAATATTTAGCATACTACTATTCAGTACCCCTGTTTGATTGACAATTAAAAATTCGACTGTGAACAGTATCACACTGTATTGTGCATATAGTTATGAAGTCTGACGATGAAGTCTATCTGGTCATGGATATGCTTCAATGGTGATTTTGAGGTGTTCTTTCAAGATTCATTGATGAACTCTGCCTCCCTCCCCCCCCCTCCTATCACCAATTCCACTATAATTGAGCTGTTTTATTGGCAGAATGATTTGAAATGATAATAATTTCTCCCTTGCCAGATCAAAGCTAATGAAATTTGGTATTTAGGATTTCTGTTAAAATCATTTAGTTATTTCAAGTTTAGTTTCAGTAGGATCATTTTAATAGCAGAATGAGGGAAACCAAAAAAATTGTTTCACATTGTGTATGAATCTCTTTTTTTGCCTGCCTAGTTTACTCATGCAAATAGCATCTGTTAATCCCACTATAGCATGGATGTTTGTCACATGCTTATTGAAGACTGAGGTAGTGATGGTTTTAAAAGTTCCATGTTTGGTGTCTAGAACAGGATTCCCAAGTTATCTGACTCTTAGTTCATCCACCCACTGTACTATAATCCAACAAACATAAAATAACAAAACTTAAAAATATCCATGTATAACTGTTGTGATAATTAAAGGTGTTACTCTACATGGATATTTTTAAGGTTTGTTGTCTATAGTAGATTATAATACAGTGGGTGGATGGACTAAGAGTCAGATAACCTGGGAATCCTGAGAAGATTCCCAGGTGTTTTGACTGTCTATCATTCCGACAATTGTCGGAATGATAGACAGTCAAAACACCACCCCCATTGTCAAAACACCATCGAAGTCATCTATCCAAATAGCATCATCTTCTTTCCCATTATTTCAAGCAAAAATTACCAGTAATTTACAAGACTTGAGATACGTAATGAACAATCCTTTATGAATGACTAATGAGAAGTGAAAGCAGAGCGCAAAACAGACAGCAGTGGTAGACCAGTAGAGATAAAGCAGCTGTGAAGATGTGCATATGATTGGGGCGGTATTAACAAAAGATCGCGCAACCCAATGACAAAGGCAAGTTGACAATTGTTGAGTTGAAATGCTAATTCTCTTCAACCAAATTTCATAATATCTGAAACTGCCATAACAACATTTACTATATATTTTTTAGTTTTCACACGTTCACAATGGGGTAGTGTTTTGACTGTTTATCATTCCGACGGAACTTCTAGTTAATGTGTACTGCTATTACATACGTCGCACAAGCAGGCTAACTTACACAAAGTTTCAATCCTTCGGTTGAATTTTATTTGGGCAAACGAAAATGGCTATCAGTTTAATGTTAGTAAGTGTAAAGTTATGCATTTTGGTGTGATTAGAGTTCCAGCAGCATATTATGCTACAAGAAATGGAGGAGTTAAGGGATCCTTACATATTGGTGGATAGGAATTTGCAATTCAGGGATCACATTGCAAAAGTTGCATAGCAAAATACAACTCGGAGGATAATTGCGATGTTGTAGCAAACCTTGACATCTAAGAATAAGGAAGCCATTTTGCCTCTTTATAAGGCCACGCCTAGATTATTGTGCACAGATTTGCTCTCCTGTGTTCCAAGGGTATAAAGAAGCTTTGGAAAAGGTGCAAAGAAGAGTTACAAAGATTATATCTGGATTAAGGGATTTAGATTATGAGGAGAAATTGCGAGTATGTGGATTACAGACTCTGGTTAACAGGAGAAAGATGGGTGATATGATAGAGGTCTATAAACTTTTGAATGGATGTTATAGGGAATCATCTGAAATTTTTCGATATATGGAAGGTTGTCAAGAGAACATGGGGGGCATCCTTGGAAGTTAAGTTTGTTCACAGTCAAGACAGAGGTAAGAGCTAGGTTTTTTTCTCCCAGAGGGCAGTGAGTGGAATAGTTTGTCTTTAAGGGTAGTGAGTGCATCTAGTGTGTTGCACCCACACGCTAGATGATTGGTGATTTATAGCCTCCCTCGATGAGTAATAACCTACTCATATTCACATTATAATATGCTTCAAGGCAACCTATCTGAGCTTACTATTTAAATTTCTTAATTTAGTTATCTGTTATTACATATACTCCTCACTTCTAATACTCCATCTAAAAATCCTCTATCCTTAACTCCCTGGAGGTCTCAGATAATAATAATAATAATTATTATTATTATTATTCCTTTTACAGCACTCTTTCCTCCATTTCTGTGCTTTTTTCAACAGCCTCCAGAATATTTTGCCACCTTCCTGATATTTATTTTCTATCTTCTTACTAAAGTCTTCCCATGACTTTTGTTTAGCTAGTTTTACATAGTGCTTAGCCTTCTTACATTTGTCTCTATATTCTCTAAGAGCAGAAGATGATTTATTCGCCAGGAACTTCTGATATGCTTTCTTCTTTTCCTCCACTGCCTCTTCCTGTGTCCACCATGGAGTTCTGATTTTTCTATCCTTGCAGACAACCTCACCACATGCCTCACTGGCTGAATCAGTCGATGATTTCTTCAGGGCTTGCCACTCACTCTCTAAGGTTTGGTTCCTGTTCTCAAACTCCATTGTTTTTTTTTTTTTGTTTTTTTTAAATAATGTTTGTGTATTTTACTCTACAGTTCACATCTGAGAACTGCTCAACTTTTTATTTGCTTTAAAACTTTCTTACATGTTTTTCTTTTCAATATGAAATTCAATTTTATCCTGCTCAAGACTAATGGTGATCACTTCCAATGTCAAATTCTCTGTACATACACTCTAGTGTTCTGCACCAGTGAGAAAACATCACTAACAGCAATAACATAGTCACTGAAACTTCTCTTATTCCTTTTCTCTTCTCTCCATGTGAATTTGTGCACAGTTAAGAATCTACTTTTTTAATTGAATAAGGAGAGAGAGAGAGTTTATAATAGAATTCTAGTTTTTTAAAAAGTAACTGAATAAGACTTAATAAACCAGTCTGAAATTTAAAAAATCTATTTTTTTAATTAAATGTTATTTTATTATTTATTTTGTTAATTATAAAATAATAACATAAACTAGAAAAGATGCAGTGTCGCTGTATGAGAACTTAGTACACACATCATACTGAAATAATTAAAAATAATAATAATAAAGAATTGTGGTGTAAATTGCACTCAAATGCAGAACATTTGGAATATGTAATAATGTATACCCCTAACACTGAGCTAGTGAAAGTAAAACTCATTGTCGTGGTGGTGGAAGGTTATATCCTCGGATGTATACCTGTCTGGTTAGCCAAGTTAGTAGCACTTCTGCTATTCAACCGGTAGGTTGTGTGTGTGTGTGAGAGAGAGAATCCTGCTGCAAGCATGGATGTTTATGAATGTGTTTAGGTAATGGATTTCATCAACGTTCAATGTAGGACCACTGTGTTGCTCAATGAAGTGTCTTGAAAAAAAAAAGTTGGATATTTGATCTCTAGAGCAGAGTTCCTGAATTATATGATGCTTAGACTGTATTAATGCACAACAGGTTTACAACTTTTTGGTGGAATGGATACCTATAAAAAATAAGAAAAAAATATTACTAATCTAAATAATCAGATATTTTGATTTAAAACATACAGATCATCTTTAGTGTAACTGACAATTCAGAAATGTAGAATGTAATAATAATGTATTTCATAAGGGAGAAACAAGCCTTGTAAGAGAGTTTACAGTACAGCAAATATGAAACCAGTACATATTCAAATAATAATAATAAATAAAATAAATAAAGATAAGACTTTCCCAAATTTTTGATAGGGAAACAGTCATCATCACTGCTTGAACTGTAAATATCTGTGTTCTCTTATGAGAAATTTTGGAAAATGTTATCCTTATTAATTATGAATCATAATATTTTTTGTATGTGTATCAGCTTCACATCTGTGGTAATGTGACTACTTTAGCACGTCTTGTTGCTCACTTATGAAGTCCATTGTCATTATTCTACCTCTTTTGAATTGTTACTTACACCAAAGATCTGTAAGTTTCACAACTAAATATCTGGTTATATAATTAGTAATAAACTTTCTTTTGTCTTCAGAAGACAAAAGAAAGTATAGTCTATATAGTTCATATAGTCTATATCTCTGCCACAAGTATACCACTTAAAATTCAACATTCTGACTGGCTAACAAAATTTCATGACTGACCTTGTTGGTCGAGAGGGTAGCATACTCGCTTTCTAATAGGCTGCAAGTTCAAATCTCACAATGGCATGGAAGTTTGGGAAAGTCTTTAGCTGGTAGATGATTTTCATCACCCATTGTGAGACTACTATCCAACTGCTTATTTGGAGGCTTTAAGTAATTATCCTCTTAGCTTTTAGGGTCAGTGCTTCTTCCCCCCCGTCATGGAACAATTCCTCTCTGATCTGCTAAGCATTCCTACAGGGAATGCTACCAGCTTCAGTTTATCTTCTTCAAATTGATCAACTGCTGCTATGCAACTTCATGAATCATCAGTGGAAATATAATATAAAACTTAGATCCTAACTTAGAGTACATCAAAATAGATGGATTTTTCAAAATAGACCTAAGACTATTCAAAGGCCTTCTGATGCACTACTCCCTTTTTTGTAAGATCAGTAAGTAGACTAAGGTAGGCTGTGAATAATTTGGGATAAAACACCTATAATAGTTTACTATACCTACCTACCTTCTACCTACCTTCTAATTTGCTTATTGTTACTTAGGGAAAGTTTCCTTAATGTTCTCATTATCATGGTTTATACCTTCCTAAGCTATAATGTTCCTAAAGTAATTTTGGTGGATTTAGATACCTATAAAAAAAGTACTCTTGAGGTGTAATATATATTATGACAGGCTATGAACACATAGACATAATAAAGCTTATTACTAATCTAAATATTTTGATCTGAAATTTACAGATCATCTTCAATGTAACTAACAATTCAAAAAGATGGAATGTCACTTTCTCAAGAAATAGTTCAAATTTTGAGGTCTTTCATTTTAGTTTTGCCTCATTAATCTTCTTAACTACTGTCTTCAGTAGTTTTGCATGTTATTTAAAATCTGGAGAATATAGCAGTAAATTCTTGAAATACTAGAACACTGGTTCCTAAAAATTCAGATTATGTTAATTGCATTAGTGCCCGAAATGACTTCACTGAGCTCTTTGCACTCTGTGATAATCTGGTTAATTTGTATATGGACCAAGTTGTAGAAAAGACAAAATCTTCCTTTCTCAAAGGCATCTGATTGTATAGCCATCATTAAGCTCTAAACTGTAAAGTAACATGTAAAGTGACTAAAAATTCTTCAGGCTTACAAAGTGGAAAATTAATAGACTCAGCAACTTTATTTATTGCCCATAAGTTAAGTTCAAATCTAAGATGTCTATTAGGGTTTTTTTTCTTTTTCCCTCCAGTAAAAGAAATTAAGAATTCCATACTTTGGACACATTGAAAGGATGGAAGGAGGACTTCTTGAAACAGTAAATAGAAGGTAAAGTTCCTGGAAAAAGAGGAAAGTTATGATTGTCATTGAGATGGGTGGATGTGTCTGGAGTGACTGATCTTCAGAATTGATGCCTCCAGAAAAGCACATAGCAGGACCGACTGGTGTGGTTCATCACTGAGCATCTGAGTGACCATACGGCATCTGTGTCCAATGAATAGATGGAGGATAAGAAAATCATTCCATTATAATTCTAATGTATCAGCCAGAAGGATATTTAATAATTACATGTAAGCTGATCAAAAAGCCAGTTGGCAACAAATTATTCCCAGAAATCTTGAGAGTTATTAATGTATGAATTGTTGGAATTGGCTTTACTGATTGGGTCCTTCTTTTCCATATAACATATTTTTACACATTGTATATTCTTACATGTGCTCACTATTATTTTTAATTTTATTCTATTTTTATTTTCTTTCTGATATAGCATTTAGAATGGTTAAGAAACTTGACTGAAAATTTTGTAGTCACTAAAAGTTGTATTTTTTGTAATAAATTCCATCTCTTCTTTAATATTATTATTATCTAAGACCTCCAGAGAGTCAAGGACTCATTGAGGGAGGCTATAAATCGCCCAAACCATCTGTCGTACCTTCCCTTAAATTCATATACACTAGATGCACTCATGATCCCTAAAGGCAAACTAATCCATTCACTCACTGCAATCTAGGAGAAAAACCTAACTATTATCCCCTTTCTTGACTGTGAACAAACTTCCATGGATGCCCCCATGTTCCCTCGACAATCTTCCATATAACGAAAAATTTCATCAGACAATATCCTATAACACCCATTCAAAGGTTTATAGACTTCTATCATGCCTCTTTCTCCTGTTAACTGGAATCCATAATCCACATACTCTCAATCTGTCCTCATAATCTAAATCTAAATCCTTAATCCAAATATAATCTTTGTAACTCTTCTTTGCACCCTTTCCACAGCTTCTTTATCCCTTTGGAACCTGGGTGACCAAATCTGCACACCATAATCTGGGTGTGATCTTATCAAAGCCTTATAAAGAGACAAAATGACTTCCTTATCCTTAGATGTCGAGGTTCGCTTCAGCATCGCAATTATTCTCCGAGTTGTATTTGTTACTTTTGCTATGTGACCTCTGAACTGTAAATTCCTATCCATCAATGCATAAGGATCCCTATCTCCTCCATTTCTTGAAGCATAACCCTGCTAATATAATATGCTGCTGGAACTCTAATCACACTAAAATGCATAACTTTACATTTACTAACATTAAACTGATAGCCATTTTCGTTTTCCAGCCTATTAAAATCATTTTGTAAGTGCTGAATATCAGTAGCATCCTGATTGCCCTGCCTATCTTTGCATCATCTGCAAACAATTGCACATCTGATGTTAGACCCTGCCTGATGTCATTGATGTATAAATTGAACAATAATGGCCTAAGGACTAAACCCCGAGGTACACCACTGGCCATCTTAAATCTGGCAGATTCACACCCACTGTATACCACGTTCTGATATCTGTCTGTCAACCATCCTCTGCTCCAAGTCAAGAGTTTATATTCCAATCCCATATTCTCCAATTTATGCAACAACCCTTCATGTGCTATCCTATCAAATGCCTAAGAAAATTCAACATTATCGTAGTGTATCCATTCCCTTTATCCAATTCAGCTGTAACATTGTTATAAAATATGAGCAAATTGCTAAAACTTGACCTTCCTTTAGTAAACCCATGCTGCTTTTTGCAGAGTATAGCATTTCTGTATGTGAGTTCTTATCCACTTCTCTAAAATCTTCACTACCACACCAGAGATACAGATAGGTCGGTAGTTAGACACATCAGTTTTTGCACCACCCTTGTACAATGGAACTATCATACATTCTTTCCATTCCTGAGCTGAGACTCAAGTTATACAAACATGTGAATGGGTTAGCCAATTCAGCTGAACATTTCTTTAGCAAACAGGCTGATATTCCATCTGTCCCTATTGATAAATTCTTATCCAGGTTATGCAACAGCTCTTCATTTTATTTTCATGAACCTCTAACTCTGCATCCAGTGCAGCAGTAGCACTGTGCACCATATTACATACACCTGTTTGATATATCTAGCAAAGAAATAACTGTCATTAACTGAACCATCTCATTAGTTTCCGACACTAGAGTAACATCTGCATTCAATAAGTTATTCTTTCACATTCATTCTTTCTTTTGCTTGTGGCATAATGATAAAATTCTTTTGGATTGCCTTTAGCTTGCATGGCCAATTTCTTTTCATACTCCGATTTAGCTTTCTGCACAATACTGTTACTTTTCTGGCCTGAGCTTTATATATTTCATAACTTCTCTCACTCTTAGTCTCATGATATTCTTTCCACATCTTCTTCTTGTAGATCTCTTGCTTAATAAGGTTGCACATCCATTTCACCCGAAACTTATTTATTCTTAAACCACTAGGGATACATTCAGATACTGCCTCATTTAAGCATTTTTTCAAAGATTCCCATACATTGCTGACATTTTTCATTATGGGAAAAAATATCTTACAATGATGGTGGAATAGGTGCTTAAAAATCTAAAGAGTGAGGTGTGGGTATTATGACATCAACACTTGAAGATAATCAGCATTAGGCTGCATGATGCTGATGGTTTAGTAACTGAGTTTCTACTCTTGTTTTCTTGAAGTATCTAGATTTATTAAAAATTTCATAGTAAATCCAGATATTTTAGATTTACAATGGAATTTCCCAGAAGTCATTGAATCAAATTAACTTTACATGATGTGTATTGGTAATGAGAAGCCTACTTTTTATTATTATATTGGTTCCTTTTTTTCACTATCAAAGCAATGAAAGTATGCAGTCCTTGCTGTATGTGATATTGTTGTGTCACTGCTGTAAGCAGATTGCTCTTGTTTTATATCTCCATGCTTTTACATAATACCTTAAAGTAATGAGAAATTCAAAAAAGACTGAGCATAAGTGAGAGCTCGAACAGACTGAGCTTTTGCTACACTCTTGCATCACAGCTTGCGATATCATGAAAAAGTAGTTTAAATGAGTGCTTATGTTTGTTTCAAAGTATTGATTGATACATGTTTGAGAGTCATAACAGCTACAAAAGGACAAATAAGTATAGTAAGAACAATCATTTAAGATTTTAGTATTATATATTCATGTGTTTCTTATTTGCATTGATAAATATAATTTGAATTACAATTTCCATAATTTTCAAATTTTGCATGTAAAATATATTTCTTTTTTTTTCACTTTAGAGCTTCCTTGTGGGAAATGACAAATTTTATGAAAGAATTGGGTGTTGTAAATGCTATTAATTTAGATGGAGGTGGTTCTGCAACTTTTGTTGTAAATGGATCGGTTGCTAACTATCCTTCAGATTTGTGGTGAGTATTAAAACATGTGCTTTTTATTTAGTAGCTTAAACAGCCGTATGCTACATGTTGCTGTTTATTTAGTAACTGATTTCTGCTCTTGTTTTCTTGAAGCAATCTTTTCGGTTACTTTAAACAAATATATTATTCCTATCCATGCTTCGTATGGGTTCATAGAGGTTCCATATGGTATTTTGTCAAATGCCTTTGCAGAGTTGAGTAGTATCATGATGTTGTTGTTTCCTTTATCCAACTCAGCTGACGTTTGATTATAGAAGGTGAATAAATTACTAGGGCAAGACCTCCCAAGAGCATCATATTACTATTCACCCATTCCTAAATTCTGCCTTTAACCACACTCCCTGAGATATTGATAGATATATAATTGGCTACCTATGGAACCAACTGTATGTAATGGAACCAGTGCTTTTTTTCTGGCGGTACTCAACGGTACACAGTACCGGCACCTTTTTTCTTAAGTTTTTAAAAATTTGCGATTTATTTACAGCAAAATGTATTATAAATATTCCGGTAGATGGTATTGTGTTCACGAATTGAATAAGCAATCAAAACTGATTACTTATGAGTAATCAGTTTTGATTACTCATAAGTTGATACCCTGCTTTCCTGTTTCATAGGTTGGTACGCAACTGGAAACAGGAAGTTGTGTTCACTTTCGATTGCTTCCAATATCAGTTGATCAATTCTATATTCACTCTGCAACAGGCAGGTGTTCACGTGAGTTTTGAATTAATCTAAGTTAAATCAGTGCAGACGTTGTTCAAAAATGAGTAAAATAAGTAGTTACTTTATGTCAATGAGTAAAAAAAAAGGAAGGCTGAAGAAGGAGAAATTGTTGAATCTACTTGTGAGCCTGTAAAACAGAAAACTAGCACCGAAAATACACTTGGTGAAGAAGATCACAAAACCAAGACCGAAGATCAACGTGGTCAAAAGGAAGCAGATTCTGATAATGATTGGCCTGAATGTTGGACACGTTTGCAGAAAAATGACTTCTGCGAGAGAAACGAGTGGCTGTACGTCAAGAATAAAATGTTTGACTGTAAAGTGTGTCGTAATGTCGGAAGTCTTGCCGTCGATAAACACATGGGAACGAAAATTTCGGCAGAGTGGGCAAATGGAGAATTGGCAGATGGGCAGTTGGAGAATCTCGCAAACAACAGTTAATGTCATTAAGAAAAAAATTTTACGATCATAAGGAGAGTGCAGCACATAAAGCATGCCAAAAAATAAAATATGAAGAAAAAAACGAAACATTTGAGAAAGTTTTCCTAAATACTTTGTCTCATAATAAAGACGTAACAGGAAAAGTGTTTCTAACTGCTTACAAAGTTGCGAGGAGAAATCAATCATTTAACAACTTTGAATACGAAATAAATTTACAGGAACTTAATGGCCTAGACATGGGATGTATTCTTCGTTCTGCAAATGCTTACTTTAACATTTTGAGCCATATCGCAAATGAAATGAGAAAAACATTAATAGACAATATAGTGAACTCCAAGAACAAAATATTGTTACTTATTGATGAATCGACAACTGTGAGTAACACAACAACATTGATTGTTATTGTTCATGTAGTTCTTACTGAACTTTCGGCTCCTGTGAGTCCTTTCCTAGATTTGATCGAATTATCAGATGTAACTGCTAGAGGAATTCTAAACTCTTTAATTAGTCATCGCGAGTGTTTAGGATTATCTAAAGATTACTTAAAGGAGTATTTATTGTCTGTAACTCGTGATGGTGCAGCCGTGTTGTTTGGTGTGTGTAATGGTGTAAGGAGGCTAATGCAAAAAACGTTTCCTAGTGTTATTTTCTGACATTGTGCTAGCCATTGCCTTGAATTGTCTGTTAGTGACACAGTGAACAATGTGGCAGGAGTGAATCGCTTTAAGAATTTCATGGACAAACTCTATGTGACTTATCATGCTTCACCTAAGAATGCTAGGGAACTACAGGAATGTGCAGCGACTCTAGAACTTCAACTTCTTAAAATTGGTAGAATTTTAAGCACTCTTTGGGTTGCCAAAGAGTGCTTAAAACAGTGCTGACCTGTTGTTTGGCAGTGAGATATATCTTATCATTATATCTCATTATATCAGATTATTAACTGTTATAATGAGATATAATGATAAGATATATCTCACTGCCAAACAACAGGTCAGCCATGCTGCGTTAGGGTGCAACAGCTTGTGAGAGATGTGAAGGCACTCCTCTGCTGCAATCCTGCGAGAACAGAGAAAGTAATGTCACAAGAGATGAACGTTTTGCAGAGAATGATGTACTAACTGATGACCTGGGGTGCGAGCCTACTGTCATTTAGCATGTTGAAAATAACAGGCACTGCATATTAACCCATACAGCTAAATAACTCTTATAAGTTCATAAATATTAGTTTTACAAGAAAATTCTACCAAAAAAAAAAGAACTTGAAAGTATGCCAATATATTGACAGATGCATAAAAATGTGCTCACTAGATGGGCAACGTATAGAACACAAATCACTGTGAATGTTCTAAGGAGATAACATTATCTGCATAAATGCAGATAATGTTATCTGCATTTAAAACTTGTTCTGTGGGTTTTAAGGTGTATTTTGAAAGGATGTTGAGTGGCCTAGCTATACGTGTTCCAATGGGCTTAGTACTAAGTGGGGGAATTATTGATACTATTTCAGATGAGCATTTGCCATTGAAATATTTGTGCAATACACAAATTGCAGAGACCAAACGTCTATGTGAAAGTGAGTTGGTAAGAGATGGGTCATTTATCAACTTAACTGCTCTCCTCTGTATTGAGTCAAGCATTTTGAGGGAGCTTTTAGGAGCCCCACTCCAAATGTGAGAACAGTGATTTGTATAAGGTTAACAGCTGTTTAGAGGTGAAGTAATGTCTTGGGCAAAAGAGAAATCCTAGTTTTTTGGAAGCTGTGAGGATGCAATGGTTGTGATGTGTTTATGCCAGGAGAGGCCTGAGGTCAGGGTAATTCCAAGAAGAGAAATCTCATCTTGTCTGGAAATTTGAGTATTATCAAAAATAATATTGGGAGAAAATGGTTCTTTTTTGTGAGAAATAAGACAGAACTGGGTTTTACTAGCATTGAAGTTGATTAGGTTATCTGAGCCCCATTGAAGGATGGCTTGGAGTTCAGAATTGAGGGTAGTGGTGTTCTGTTGATGTTCTGTAGGTTGAAGTGAGTTGTGCAGAGTAAGGTTTGTCAAATGAAAGGGAGGAGTGCAGTGTACTGTCATCTGCAAAACTGGGTATTGGGTTGGAGGTCAACTGAAGTAGGTTATTGATATTCAGAAGGAAGATGGTTGGCGAGAGAAAACAGAACCTTGTGGGACTCCAGCATTAGTCGGATGGTGAGAAGATAGGGAACCGTCTACCATCACTCAGTATGCTTCCAGACAGTAAGCTGGCAATCCAACTGCAGAAGTCCTGAGACAGTCCAAATGATAGAAGTTTACTTAGTAAGCCTTTGTGCCTGACCCAGTCAAAAGCTTTGGAGATATCAAGTGCTAACACTTGAGATTCACCAATGGGTGATATATGAGAGTAGATCTCCTTTTGATTAGCAGTGACAGAATCTGTACTGGTGGTCGCTTAATAGCTGGGTGACTTCGAGGTAGCATAGGAGTTGAGAATTGATGACTTTCTCCATCACTTTAGATAGGATTGAGGTGAGTGAGATAGGCGGTAGTTAGATGGCAGTGATTTGTCACCCTTCTTAGGAATGGGTTGAAGATAGGACATTTTTCAGGCTTTAGGATATATATATATATATACCAGTGGAGTAAGAGGTATGTACAGGTGGCATAGGATAGGAGTCATTTCTGGTGCACAGCCCTTCAGGACAATTGGAGGAATGTCATCAGGACTAGGAGATTTTTTTTTTGTGTCTAATTTAGACAATAAGTTTCTGATCTCTTTCTGGCAAAAGGGGCATTGTATGTGGGTAGTTGGAATGACTTGGGGGATGGGGACATTTGCCATTGTCAGCTTAAATATAATTTGTAGTCTCTTACAAAAAAAAAAAGTCACATGACATCTCTCCAGTTGTATGAAAATAGATAACTATGCCACATGTAGAGTTTAACCTAAAAAGAGATACTTACATTCATTCAGAAGTCATTTTGATCTTGTATGCCAAAATAGTGATTACACAAAAACAGAGTTAATAGGTTTCAGAGAAGGAATGATCATCAATATCATTTGGAGAAAATGTCTATTTACTATAAGCACCCCAAATCCACATGTAATGCTAAGCACAAGTAGGTTCAGGTAGGCTTAAAATACTAACTGATCTCAGCCATGAAGAAGCAGCCACAGTCAATTCCAGAGTGGTTTTAGCTAGCAACTCCGGACATGCAGCTTTCTGTCTGTTGCCACAATATACATGTAGAGATAGTGAATTTTTCAAAGAAGACCTGAAATCCACAAACCTTTGTTAATAACAAATGCATGTTGAATTGGCATGGACCAAGTCACACAGAACCCTGGACTGTGGAATAACTGCTCTTATGGTTTGATGGACAGGTTTGGGTATGAAAGATGCCTGGAGAGAGAGAGAGAGTGAAGTGTAATGATGTAGGATTGTCGTGACGTTCTATTTTCATGTTATGTTCTAAATCCGCCATCTTGGTTCAAGTCACTCTTATCAATATAACAACTAATTGCAAATTGATCACCGATCCAAAAGTAGGGAAATTTATAATTATACTGCGCCACCCTATTCTTAGATTAGTCTATATAAAATAGTAGGATCAAATTTTAATTAAGTTAGCAGTCTCCTCATTTATTTAGGCCGAATTATTTACTATTCGCCGCTAGAGGGCCAGGGGAACGGTCGTGTTTTCAGGGAGCTCCCGAAAGCTAAGTACAATTTTGAATGGAAATTAGAATATATGTTAAAAATCATAACGTAATATTGTCTAAATTTGGTAGCTTGTTGTGTGTCTGTGTGATTTTGGTGTAAATTCCGTAAATTAATTTAGTCTTTAACGATACGTTTCATATATTTGAAAATGGCGCCAATGCGACGTAAGATAATGGCTTCCAAAAATACAACGCCATTGTTCAAAAACTATAATGTGAGAGAATTAGTCCAATGTGATGTGTGTGGAATGTATGCATTCCCGAATGAGGCTGGAGTATGGATTGAAAGTGATAGTGGTGGGAGAATGTGTAGAAAGTGTATGCAAAGTGAGGAGTCGAAGTATGTGTCAGGTTGTGAGACAGTTATGGTTGAAGAAAGCCAGAATGCGAGTGAAAATAGTGGATCGATAGGGAATTGCGGTGTACAAGATGGCAATGTGAGCGGTGATCTAAGAAAGAGCGAGAGCAATTATACAGAAAGAGAAAATGGTTTGAATGATAAAAAAAATGAGGAATTATTTGTAGGAAGTGAGATCGCTAGGCTGCACGCAGTGATACAAGATGCGCAGCGGCAATTAGAGCACCTGCAAAACTCTTTCCAGAGTGATTCGGCTAACGTAAATAAACAGCGTGGGCGAGTTTCCGAAATGAAGGAGAGAGTGTGGTATGGTGACTCGTTATTAAGAGGAGTAATAAATGGGAGTGTAACTAAATCGTACTTACCGGGTGCGAAATTTAAGGATGTAAGTGAGAGCATTAGAGTGCAAAAACAGAGGGTGAAAGAAATAACAATTGTGGCTGGTACGAATGAATTGAAAGGTGATAAATTTTTTATGAGAGAGGACTTGAAAGTATTGTTAAAGGTAGCGAAAGAAAAGAGTGACAGAGTTAGAATGGTGAGTCTGTTACCGCGGTATGACAGAGAGGAGTTTAGAAGGAGGGCCATAATCGCAAATGATATTATGCGCAGGTTATGCGGACGGTGTGGTGTGGTGTGGAATGAGTTTGATGGGCGAAAGGACTTATACAAGATGGATGGCCTGCATTTGAATGGACTTGGCCTGCATTTGAATGGACTTTGAATGGTGTGCGGAGACTGGAAAAAGTGTTGCTGAATGAAGTGAAAATGGATGTGCAGAACCAGGGAAACTAGAACTACCAAGGAGGGGGGAAGTGGATATCCAGACATCAGTGAGACAGTTGAGTGTAAAAATGTATATAATGTACCTGAGCCAGCAATAAGGACAAAAAATGGGAATGGGATATTTAGAATAACGCATCAAGATAGGGGTGGGACAAAGGGAACACTGCAATTCATGTATACTAATGCCAGGAGTATTAGGAACAAGAAGGAAGAATTTTTGGCCTTGATTGGCTCTTCCTGGCCACAGGTTATTGGCATTAGTGAAACATGGCTGACGGAAGATGATATAGTTAGTGGGATAGAATGTGTAGGTTATAGTATGTTTAGGAGGGACAGAGAGAATAAAATTGGGGGAGGGGTGTTATTGATGATAGCTGATGAACTGCAGCCAAGGAGAATTGAAGTATTGCAGGATAGTGAAAGGAGTTCATTTGAGGCTATTTGGTGTGAGATTGATACTGGCAGAATAAAATATACAGTTGGGTGCTGCTATAGACCAGGTGATGGAATAGATGGTGGAGATGGTATGCATAAACAAATTGATGAAATGAGTGGAAGGAGGGTAATTATTATGGGGGATTTCAACTATGGTAACATTGATTGGAAGGAGAAGAGGACACATGTGAGGAAGGAAATGGATTTTATTCAATTATTAAGGGATAACTATCTGAAACAGCATGTAATTGAAAATACTAGGGGTGTGAGAGTGCTTGACCTGGTAATAGTATCTGAGAATTTGACTGTAATGAATATGACCATGTTGCCACCTATTGGTGAGAGTGATCATAAGGTCTTGACCTGGGAGGTGGCTAAAGGTGTGAAATTTGTGATTAAGACAGGGTATATGTGGAATTACCGTGCTGGCAAGTATGACAAGCTTAGGAGATTGCTTGGATCAGTGCCATGGCATGTACAACTGCAAGGGCTGGACGTCGATAGAGCATGGGAAGTGATCAAAGAGCATTTACAGGAGGTTATGGCTGATTGTATACCTAAGGTCCGAATAGTGAAACAAGGAGGGGTTAAATGGATGAATAACACCATTAAGCTTGAGCTACAAAAAAAAGAAACAACTATGGAGGGAATTTAAAGAAAGGGGTGACCTGCAGGCACACGAACGGTATAAAGTACAGGCCAGAAGGGTAACGAGTGTGGTAAAAACAGCAAAAGCCGATTATGAAAGGAAACTAGCTATGCAAGCAAAAGAAAATCCCAAACAGTTCTTTCAATATGCTGCAAGCAAGAAAAAACTGTACATGGCAAAATGATTTTAAGGAATGACGATGGTAAAGAGTTCACTGAACCAGTCGATATAGTGGAGTTACTGAGCGCGCACTTTGCAAAAGTATATCATCCAGGTGGTGACGTTGAAAAAATGAAGGAACCATTAGTTTATATGGGAATTGTGATGAATGAAGTGGAGGTGAATAGTCTATTACAGAACCTTAATGTGAATACATCTGTGGGATTGGATGGTATACCGGCACGGGTCTTGCATGAAGCGGCTAATGAATTATCAGTGCCCTTGACCATGTTGTTTAATCTGAGTCTCAGGTCTGGCTTAGTCCCGAAGGCGTGGAAAGAGGGGAAAATAGTTTCACTGCATAAAGGAGGATCCAAGACTATGGTTGCAAATTACCGACCGATCAGCATATCAGGAGTCGTTGTCAAAGTCTTGGAGAAAGTAGTCAAGGGAAAAATACAGGAGTGGATTGATGAAAATGAGATACTGTACAGAGGACAGCATGACTTTGTGAAGGGTAGATCATGCCTCAGTAACTTGCTCAAGTTTTATAACAAGGTGACGGCTGAACTGGATAAGGGAAATGGGTTTACAGTGATACTGCTGGACCTGGCAAAGGCGTTTGACAGGATACCACATGGAATTCTAATCCGTAAACTACAACATATGGGAATGGATATAGGGTTGGTGAGATGGATAGCTGGGTGGTTGATGGAGAGATATCAAAGAGTAGTTTATTCAGGAGTAGAGTCCAAAAAACGGCCTGTGACTAGTGGTGTGCCACAGGGTTCTGTTCTTGGACCACTGCTGTTTAATCTGTTCATTAACAATATAGGGAAGGGTCTAAGTGGGACAGTTCATTTGTTCGCTGATGATGCAAAGTTGGGTAGGGCGATAGTGAATGCAGAAGATGTCAAAGTCTTGCAAGATGACTTAGATAGATTGGAGTTCTGGACTAAGGAGAATGGATGTCAATTTAATGTGACAAAATGTAAGGTTATGCATTTCGGAGTGAAAAGATTAGCAGCAGTATACCACATTGGTGGAACTGTACTCCAAGAGATTGATGAGGCCAGGGACTTGGGAGTGTTGGTGGATAGGGAGATGAAGTTTAGGGGGCACATTGCGAAAGTAGCTAAATCAGCTCATCAACTCACTTGGTTGTTGAAAAATACCTTGACGAGCAGAGAAAAACAAGTTATTGTACCTCTGTACCGAGCCCTGATAAGACCTCATCTCGACTACTGTGCCCAGATTTGGTCACCTCGGTTCCTTCTTGATGGGGAGGAGGTTGAGAGGATCCAGAGGCGAGTGACTAAGATGATAGCAGGTCTATGGAATGAACCATATGAGAACAGGTTGAAGATTTGTGGGTTGCAGAAACTAGTTGATAGGCGGAAAAGGGGAGACATGATTGAGACATTCAAATTGCTAAAAGGATTCTATAGGATTAATTCAGATGATATTTTTGAGATCAGGACTGGTGGTGGGAGAACTAGGGGACACCCATGGAAGCTGGGCAAGAGCGTGGTTAGCAGGGGTGTTAGAGCTGGGTTCTTTACTTTTAGAGTGGTAAACGAGTGGAATAAGCTGCCAGAGTCTGTTGTGGGTGCTATGACAGTGAGCGAGTTCAAGGCAAGGTATGATAGATACTTTGAGAATGTTGAACAGCTGCGTGAACATGATGTTTAGGGCCTCCCTCGATGAGTCTAAGGACTCCTGGAGTAGCCCGTGGTAATAATAATAATAATAATAATAATTCCACTCAGGGTTCCTGCAAGATTCGAATATTTATGAACGGTGCAATAAAAAGGAATTCAGGCAAACACAATAATTAGATTAACAAAATAAGACATTTAATATATGATATATATAACAAATACAAGAATTCTGCTTTAAAATGAAACAATACAATCAACTTAATACATCTTGCTAAGTCACTCATGGCAATTCAATGTTCTAAACTTTCACATACAATTCACAGCTTCAAAATCACAAGCCTTCTTAACTCAAGTTAATAAAACAAAACTTTTTATTTAATCAGTCTCCACATATCTATCAGCTGTACTTAATGTTTAAATTCACAGCAAGCACTAATCAAGGTAGACAATATTCCAAGCAATCTTATTTCGGACTTTGAACTTCGAAGATATGTTAATGTTAGAATAAACAAGTATGACTACTCTTACCAAATACAATCTTCAGTACATCAATTAATTGTGAGCACACTTATGAATTAACTTATTTACATTAGCAGAACACATTAATAAAAATTCTCCGATGATTTAACTGAACTACTGTTAATCGCGCTTCACTACTCTAATAAACACATCAATAAGGCACTGATATCTTTCTTTGTTTATTTTTCTCAAACTAGTTAATTTCAATATAATTCTTCTCAGGGCAACATAGAATTAAGACGTAATCCTAGACTAACTGGAACTAATCAGAATTTTCCATTGAATGTCCAGTTCTTTATTTATCCGGTTACGGCATTAATTTTCTTTTACAACACAGCTGACTACACTTGCAACTAAGTATATGATTCACTATGTTTTGGCTCACTTCTAAACACTATTCTCATGAATTTCTGCCCTAGAGAACTTATAATTTTCTTCCACTTCCTTTGCTTGTATCCTACCTTCCTTCCCGCTCCGCAAAAACTTCCTCTCTTCTCTCTAATTAAAAATCTCATATATTTTTTCTTCTCCTTTCAGTCCGAAGGTCACGCTCTCTTCGACTCGTGCTTGTTTATTTCATGCGTCTCCATGACAACAAATGAATGCAAACATTTCGCTAATGTAATACAATGCTCTACTACTACATGAGTGATTACATAACGTTAAATTTTCACAAATAAGAATAAACAGAATATTTGAGCTACTTAATCAGCTCTTTCATTACGTATACAATTAATTATAATAATACCTTTCCTTACATTATATATATATTTTAGTTATCATAAATTCTACACATATTATTGTTTAATAAATTAATAGTAGGTTAAGTTTAGAATAAATATTTAAATAGTAATCCTTAATTAAGGAATAATAAATAATTTTTATACAAATCATGATTAATACATAATAAGCAATGTTAAATGTGAATGAAAAAAAATTACACTACATAGTTTCATTCACAATTTAACAGGATTATGGATTGAATCCACTTGTCCATAGTGCATGGAATCATGAGTACTAATTTCTCCAGCAGTGTTCTGTACAATTATACATGCATTGTGGAAATTCTGTGGTATCACTCTTAATTCCTTCCATTTGCAGAATATTGCAGTGGCCAGCATAGAGCCTGACCTGGACCCAGAAGAACATCTGTAGGATAAAAGGGGACACAGACAAGATAGTCCTTATCAGTAGAACTTGATTAATGCTTTGATGTAGGAATAGAACATTATCATTTTCTGTCAGAAATGAATAGAAAGTCTTCCAATATGTATTGAAGCATTTATTATGCTTCAGTGGACACATGCTGATAAATAAGTATGTTTTTATTGATGGACTAACACATTATGTATCCATCAATAAAGACATATTTATCTGCATGTGTCCCATCAATTTTGGCAGGATACTCTCTCTCTCTGTATTAGGTTCCATTTCACACTATACAGTTTTAGTGCTTTGAGCATTTTTGCCATTTGAAAAATAAATCATAAAAGAGCTTGTGCTTACATTCCTGGTATAAATGCACTTTAAAAATATTTCTTTATTGCTAAAATTAAACAAATATTTCAGGGTAAATAGCTCAGTCCATCTTTAGTGATACAAAGATATATAAAGTAACTAGTATGAAAAGATAAGAGCATACAACAGTTGGTTAACTATTCAAAGCAAGTGCTGCATACTAGAAATAAATTCATTGTTGGGAATCTTTCAAGTGGAAAAATGCCAGATTTTATTATTATTATTAGCACCAGACATCCATGCAGTCAAAAGACATCATGGGAGGCCCGCTGTCGCTAAGTTCTTCACACTGCACCTTAAACTCATTAACTGCTCTGCTCACCACTCTCAAGTAATGCATGCCACTTTTCTTGCAAAGAACCTGCTCCTCACCCCCCCTTCCCCTTGCTCACATCCTCTTTATATAGTTTACAGGGATGATCTCTTGTTCTAACTCTCTCTCTCTCATGCAAATCTTTTCCACATTAACCTTAATGTAGAGTCATGTTTCCTCCTCCTATTTATGAGGCAATGCAAATGGCATTTCTTCAGTCTGTCCTCATACTCCACATTTCACATATTAGAGACCACCTTAGATAATCTCTGTACCATCAATCTTTTCTCGATCCTTTTCAGTATATCCTTATCTCCGTAAAATCCAAGGTGATCAAATCTGTATGTATTCAGTAGAACCATAACCTCTGCTTCTGTATGTAAGGTTCTCTTTATCATTGCCACAGTCCAGTGTGATGATTTCACAACTAAAGCAAGGTGATTCCAAACTTCAGGTTCCTGTTTACCACCATTCCTAGATCTCTTCTCTTCCACCTCCTTCAAAATTTCCCCATCAATTTTATACTTTGCATCTCATCTTTGCCTATCAAATTTCAAAACTTATACTTTACCTTCTTGAACATGTATTTATGGTATTAAAAAAACATTTGTGAACTGAAAAACAAACCCTTAATCAATGCCATTTAAGTTTAGAATTTTGTATGCCTTTGACATGCATAAACCATTATTCTGATTCCAATTGGGGTAGCATAAGAGAACATCATGTTCATGCCTAAAAACTGCTTTTTTGAATGACCTTGATGTCCTTTCAGGGAGTTTATGTTCATTATTGACACCATGTTAAGCTAGACCAGAATAACAATATCAGATATCATCCTGGTGTTTGCTTACCTCTTTTCTATGAAGCAGTACAATATGCTGAGTAAAAAAAAAGAGGAGCTTGTTTTAGGTAAAAAAAGAGAAAAAATTGTGTGGTTTAAATATGATAGTTAAACTGGAACTTCTTCAATATTCTAATGATTCATTCCTGAATGAATCATCAGAATATTGAAGAATATTGAATTCTCTTTCTCTCTCTCAGCAGTAGTAGAAAATTATCTGTAACTGTTTGAATGATGTGAGGGTTGTAGCCATTCGGCTATGTTAATGAAACAGAGTGTGAGCACTGCCGAGTAGTGTTTTTCTGACACCAGATTTCTACTACTAAGAATGATGAACTGAGTTTTTTTCTTTTCTTTTTTCATGATAAATTTAATCTGAAAGTGGAATTATTATTTTTTTTTTTTCTCAAGGAAGTTGATTAGTTCTGATTCTGAATGAAGGCATATGACAGAAACATCAAAGCTGTGGATCCAGAGCAATGGCTGAGATTGAAAACTTCATGTTCCAATTATAGTTAACCAAGGAGTTGGGTGGTGGACCTCTCATTGCAGTGCCTTTGATCTGTTTGAAGAGCTCATTTTTTCCAACTAAAATAACCAGAATCTATCACAAAGGCAAAGATTCCAACTATATCAGGAGAACAGTATACATCACAGAAGAGCCTCTTGGTTCTTCAGTGTGCCTGACCATGTAAAACTGGCCATGAATTGTGTTACTTCCCCTATGAAACAGTAAGGTTTTTGTCACATCTTCTAAGTGCACATATGGGACATATGAGTATAAGCCATTTTAACTTCATCAATTTTTTTTTTTTTTTTTTGACAAAGTTAGAGAAATTACTTTATGGCTAAGATTTGATAATTAATTATGATGCCATATTCCTGTCTACCAACAGTCTCCAAATGGAGAGATATAACTTTTTTACGAAGATTTTCCTCAAGTATAATTGATGTGTTTGACTTTTTGATATTTTATGGTTATTTTAGCTGAAAAATAAGATCCGAAAACAGACTGAAGGCACTGCAAAGGGTGCAGTGGGGAGTCCCCCTCCCCCAGCCAACTGCTATTTAGAACATTTTGAAGAGAAAACATTTTCAGTTGCACTTGGGATGATCTGCTGGTAAAGGAATATGAATAAAATTAGTTATCAAATCTTGACTATCAAGCAATTTCTTTAACTTTGTCAAAAAAGAAAAAGGACAGAATTTTTGATGAAATTAAATCAAGGTTGTGAAAAATCGATAATTTTCACAACCAAATTATACACTGTGTTGACAAAAGTATTTGAACACGTGGTTGTGGTCACAAAAATGTGCTTAAATTACATTTCTGGTACCGAGTGGGACTACCTTTGGCCTGAATGACAGTAACTACCCTTCAGGGCATGCTTTCAGTTTCTGATATATTGCAACAGGGATGTTCTTCCATTCCTTGTGCAAAACTACCCTCATTGCCGATGCTAATGACAGCCACTTAGTCTGGGGTGAATTTGGCACTGAGCCAGCAGGCCAACACTTCAACATTGTTTTGTGGAAACCAGTTTTGGACACACAGTGCAGGTGGCATGGGGCATTGTTGTGCTGAAACATGCAAGGGTCACTGCTGAAGTACTTCCACAGTGTTGGAAGCATGAAGTTGTCTAGGATGTTCAGGTAGCTATCAGACATCAGTTTTGGGCATGTTCACCAACTGAAACACTTCCATACCATTACTGAATCTCCACTAAATGTGACAATTGGAATGATGCAGTCTTCTGGAACCATTCCCTGGGTAATCTTCAAATCCAAACATGATCATCAGAGTGAAACATTTGGAAGCATGATTTGTCACTCCACAGAACTGCTTTCCAATCATCTATGGTCCAAGAACAGTGTGAAAGGCACCAGTCTAGGCATCATTTGGCATGGGGGGGGGACTTGTTTGCAGCAGCTCTGCCATGGTAACTCAAGGCATGCAACTCTCTGCAGATGGTTTTAGTGCTGGCAGATGCCCCTGCAGCATTTTGCAGGTTGAGTGCAAGGTCCATTACTGATGCTGTGCAAAATGCTCAAACATTCCGAGACAGAGTTTGATCTAGTTCAGTGAATGTCAGTAGCCTTCCAGGGCATTTTCATGCTGTGGTAGTACCATCAACTTTCCATCTACAATTAACATAAACGATGGTGGATTTTGCTAAACTGAGACAGGTAGCAATGTCTCAGACAGAAAGACCACTGATGTGACAGCCAACTACTATTTTGCATTAGAAGTCTATCAGTTCAGCTGAACATGGCATCTTGACATAGAGTACAGTGCAAAACATGCAGCACATCCCACCTTTTATTACTAGACTTACACAGACCAAGATTTGCATGGCATGTAAGGTGTCCAAATACTTTTGTAGCAAAAAATGAAAAGAAGAAATATTATGGATAATGAGACCGGAACAGACCAATGTGGCCTGTACCTGTAATTAGTGTTATGATGATGATGAAATATTATCCTTTCTGGATATTCAACTTACCTGAACAGCAGAGGATATGCTCTCAGTTCTGTGTACTGCAAGCCTACCTTCTTGAAAGAACTCACCTCATCATCCTAAAGACAAATAGAGTATCATAAAAATGCTATTCAGCAGAGCTCTCCCACTTTGTTCACTGATGCAGCAAAATGGGTGTAGTTCTCATTTTATCCAAGGAGTTGTAGATAATTACATGCTATCTACCCCCTGATAGCACACCAAGAAAAATGTTCCAATTCCTTATATATATCTAGTATTTCCAAATATGTCATCAGAATATTAAGTTCCAGTTCGCCCCAAACATTTCGGCTGTGTATTAAACTGGAATACACAGCCGAATACATGCTTACTTCAGCCCACTTGGCTTAACCATAGAGTATTAATAGCAAACACAAACTGCATCTAAAATGCAAATCACATAATTCTGGGTTAGCATGGTCAACACTGACCATTGAATTCTTGGAAAGAACATTACTTAGGTTTTTTTGTAAACACATAAGTATGACATTTTAGTCCATTTGAAAGGTTCCAGCAATGAAGTATATTATTTCTGGTGTTGCAGCACCTTGCAATTTTTTATTACATTTGTCAGATCTGAACAAATTTCATTGCCTCAATTTATTACAATCTGTGAAACCATTATCTTGAGACCTTCAGCAGGAGGATGCCAGTCAGGATGGTAGAATCTCGCCTTTCATACTCAGTCTGTGTTTGTCTTTGTGCTGCCTGCATGTGCATGCTTAGTTGTATTTCTTTGTGTCCATGAAGATGCCTTGATAACTAAGGTGAAATATTGCTTTAATAATTTATTAGCAAAATAAATTTAGTTAGTAATTATCTTTAGACATGTGTTTGCTCCACTAAACATCAACATGAGTATAATGAATTCACTGTATAAAGTGAACAAAATTATATTTACAAATGGGAAGTGCTGCCCTTCAGGCAAATGCTAAATTCATATTAAGAAATGGTAGTTTATTACAGAATTTTGTAATTTAATTTTACATACCTTCTATTTGTTTTCATCTTTAAAAGCTGCTTATAATAAAATATTTTAATGTGTTCGTGTTTTAGTCCAGATGAGAGGTTTGCATGTGCTCGCAAAGTTTCCACCATCTTATGTGTTCGTGAACCCTACTGTGATCCACAAAACTGCAGTGGACATGGTCACTGTGTCAAAGGAAGTTGTGAATGCCATGTTCATTGGAAATCCCCAAAATGTGATCAACTCTTTTGTGATCAGGAATGCTCACAACATGGACAGTGTAGTGAGCAGGGTTGTATTTGTGACACAGGATGGACAGGGAAAAACTGTATGCAAAGTAAGAAGTAATTGATTTTTATTATGTCAGAATTATTTTCTTAACTGCAATATGTCATATTCTTAACTCTGTACTGGTAGTCTTAATAATGTTCTTGTTAGTGGTGTTGCAAAACTATTGTATATAAACAGAAAAAGACTACAGTATCCTATCCCTCATTAAATTATTTATTTTCAGTCTAGCATAGATCAGAGAAAAAAAATTATATAACTTATTAAGACAAAAGCAGGCCAATGTTATTCAAGTCATCATCCAATTCCTGATATCTACCCTCAAAACATATACAGGGTGATTATAATTAAAGTTCACATTTCGAAAAGCTGTAACTGGGTAAATACTCAGCGGAAAGATTTAATATTTGACATGATGATGATGATGATGCATGCAGTAATGAAATTTTATTTTGTGCAAAAACGTTAGTTTTAAAAGTTGCCACTATGGTGCTCAATACATATGAATTATGTATGACACTTCTGGTATGCAGTGAAATGCTGCAACCACACCATTTATGCAAATGACGAATGTCCCTGATGATGTATGCTTTGAAAGAAGCTGCTATAAAAGCAGTTAGCTACAGAATGTGTCAGTTCATTGTCTGTTAGTAGACATTGTGTTAAAGCACAATGTCACCATTACCAAAGGATTGAACACTTCTCGTGAAATTGTTTTACCAAAATAACAACTGTGCCTTGACAGCATTGTGAAAGTTGAGAATATTAAAGGGATTAAAAATGGGTCCAATGACTGCAAATGGTGTATGCAAAATGATTCAGAAATTTGAAGAGACAGATTCCTTAGATGTCAATCCTGGCAGATTACGGAAGCCCATCCAATGGCAGTCAGTGGAGGAAGTAGCCATAGCATTAGAGAAAGAAAGGATGGCAAATGTCATAGGAAGCAGCAGCACACAGCATATTGCACAGTCTTTAGAAACCTGTAAGCACAGCACACAAAGTTGTAAGCCTCTGCGCTGTTATCTTTACAAGATTTCCCACGTTCAGCAATTGCTTAATCCTGACCAGGGTGCACAAGAGACATTTACAGTTTCTTGCTTGGACTGAACTGGACAACAACTGGCTGTGGGACATTTTCTGGATTGATGAACCTCACTTCCATCTGGACACTGCTGTGAATATGCACATCTGCAGAATTCCGGCAACCATAAACCCACACATTGTGTGACATATTCTGCTTCATTCACCGAAGATCGCCTTTTGGTTGGTTTTATAGCAGAATTCATTATCAAACCTTTTTGTTTCAGGGAGCTCGGTCCTGCTTATCTCATTACCTGCACTGTTAATGGCCATCGATATGCATTTTATCGACAACTTAGCCAATTGGGTGATTCCAACACTCTAACAGCATCAGTGCCTGGATTCAACAGTTTTTATGCAAGATGGTGCTCCTCCTCACATTGCCACCTCTCTCAAGCAGTTGCTTCAGACACATTTTACCAAGAACAGAATCATCAGCTTCCATTTTTGTATAATGTGGCCAGTGTGCTCGCCAGATCTGAATCCCTACGACTTGTGACTGAGGACATCTCAAAGATGTTGTCTATCATGGACACATAACCAATTTAGTTGACCTTAAAACTGGCATTACGTGCCATATCCACAACATTTTGACTGAAACTATGTTCTGTGGTTGAGCATGTGATTTTGCAATTTCAGCATGTTACTGACAACAGAGGACAGCATATCAAACACGTTGTTGTGTAACTACGTAACACACAGCATATGTACCCATGTTTTGAATTACCCACTATGGTATTGCAGCACCATGTATCACCCTAGTGGCAACTTTTAGAACTAACATTGGTTTTTGCGCAGAATAAAATTCCATCGCCACACACATCATCATGTTAAATATTAAATTGTTCCATTGAGTAGTTACTCAGTTACAGCCTTTCGAAATGCGAACTTTAATTGTAATCACCCTGTGTGTGTGTGTGTGTAGGGCAAGCAAGATTTTTATTGAAGATCATGATAAATAGGATTGAGGCAGAGATGTCTGAGGAACAAGCAGGTTTTAGGAAAGGTAAGGGCACCAGAGATCAGATACTTTGCCTTCTATGACAGATCATAGAAAAATATAAAGAATTTAGACTCCCACTGATGATGTGTTTCTTAGACTGCTCTAAAGTTTTGACTGTGTTCAGCATGGAAAACTGTGGGAAGTAATGAAAAGAATGGGTTTTCCTCAACACAATATCAGGTTGATAGCTAACTTCTACAGGGAACAAGAAGCCTTCAGATTGGAAAGGGAATTAGGCAAGAATGTTCACTTTTTCCTCACTTGTTTAGTATATATATATGCTGAGGATATCATGCGTGAAGCATTGGATGAGCTCAAGACAGGAATTAGGATAGGTGGTAGATTGATCAGTAATCTGAGGTATGCTGATGATACTGTACTCCTCTGTAATGACAAGGAAGAACTAGGACAAATTCTTAATTAAGTTAACAAGATCAGTCATTCATTCATTTTGTGTGGTGATTCAACGGCTGTGAGCTCCTTTTATGGGGAGGTACGCACCACCTCAATCCCCTCTATTTTTATCTGGGCTCGGGACCGGCATAGCTGAAAATTCAGACCTATGGCTGGAGGGATTGTCTTAAGTATTCCTGACTGTATCCATGTGTGTTCACGGAGCTGGTTTGCCCATTTGCAGGATGAAAAACCCCAGATAAACTGGGGGGGAAACCCTGCTGTCCACACCCAAGACCGGCTAACTTGGCTATGGCTGAGGAAAGTCCCTTAAGCTCCTCGTGCCGTCGACAGGAATCGAACCTAGGACACTCCTTCCCCAGGCATATGGTTGTGAAGCGCATAGCCATTAGGCTAACCGCATGGACATACAAGATCAGTAATAACAGTGGACTTCAACTCAATCCTAACAAGACAAAAATTATGGTTCTCAGAGGAAATACAAACAGGGAAGTTCTTGAGAAACAAGTGTACATTAATGGAGAAAGAATTGAGGAAGACATCAGAAGAAGATTAGGAATGGCTAAAACAACAGTCAGAGACTTGTCTAAAATCTGGAAGGATGGATCTATTTCCATGGGAACAAAGTTGAGGATTTTAGATGCAGTTGTTATTCCAACAGCGACTTATGGATGCGAGACTTGGAACCTAAAGAAGTCAGATAAGAAACGGATATCTGCTTTTGAGATGTGGTGTTACAGAAGGCTGTTGAGGATATCATATACTGAAAGGCGTACAAATGAATGGGTGTTTGAAAAGATTAGTAGAACTTTAAGGCTCCTTAAGGATATTGACAGAAGAAAGTTAAAATATTTTGGACACATAGAAAGGATGGAAGGAGGACTTCTCAGAACACTAATAGAAGGTAAAGGTCCTGGAAAAAGAGGCAGGGGTACACCATCAATGAGATGGATGGATGGCGTATGTGTGTGGAGTGACTGATCTTCAGAGAGTTGAGGCTGCCAGAAAAGCAAACAACAGGACTACATGGCGAGGCCTGGTGTGGAACATCACCGAGCATCGGAGTGACCATACGGCATCTGTAGATGCCCATGGTCAAATGCATGGGAAACTCTTTCCTCCATTCCTTATCATTTTCATTGGCCCCAGAACATTTTGTCAACTTCCTGATATCTATCTTCTTATCAAATTTTCCTGTGGCTTTTGTGTAGCTACATTTATGCTGCTTAGATGTCTTACATTTTTTTCTGTATTATCTTAGAATACATGCTAACTTACTTGCCTAGAACTTTCAATTTGATTTCTTCTTTTCCTGCAATGCCTCCTTAACTTTTTCAGTCTGGTATGAAGTTCTGATTTTTCCATCTTTGTAGACCTTCACTACATACCTCCCTGGATGAATCATATAATGTTTTGTGTGTCTTTTCCATGTGATTTCATGCACATTTTTATGTTGGAAGGTGGTGTTTGCAATGACCAGTTTACTTCCTGAACAGAAATCTACTAAGCACTTTGGTGTTTATTATTAGCTTTTGCTCTTTTCTCCAGATTTTCAAACAATATTTCTCTCTGTATTAATTTCCTGCTCTGCTGTTTAGATCTCCATTGAGACACTGGCTTTTCCCTTTTCTTTAAAGTCAGTTATCTTCTTCAATGCCCTTTCTTAAAAAACATGCATTACTTCTTTCTTAGTAGATCCTTCTGTGTGACTATAGGCACACAAGTCTGTCTCATTTTGAAATTTTCCACATCACTCTACTTGAAATTGCTTGCCATTCAAAAAATTTATTCTTTCTTTCTTTCATGCATGTAATGCTATCAACTTGCACCCTTAGTAAAATCCTCCACTCTGAGTAGTTTTAACTCTCAAATTCAAAATAAAAAGGAAATACTAGATAATAAACTCCAAATCCAACTTGCACATTGATTCCATATCCTAGGATATCTCATATATAAGTTAACCACTTAATAACCATTGAAACTCATTAAGAGATCGAGTCTTCCCACACCTTATAACCAAAATAAAAATGTTTAATTTACAAAAGGAAAACACACACACAACAACATCAAATTAGTATAACTTAACTATGCAAATGTCAATATTTTCTTCAGATCACAGCAAGAAAAATATTCTAATGTACATGACTTCTTTTCAATCACATAATCTAATAGTTATCCTGTATATGGACAAAACTTCTGGAACTTTAGTCTCTTGCCTCCTACAGAAACTTTTTGTTCCTTCTTCAGTTCACACAAGGGAAAGTTTAACTTATGCTGCTGTCATATAGAGTTTTTGTGTTAGTCTTTCTCTTGTGTCTTTTTCCAAGACACTTCGATAACTTGAAACTCCTTTTCAAGTTATCGAAAAGGATAACTTGAAAAGGAGTTTCAAGTTATCCTTATCGATAAAAGATAACAGTTTTAGTTTCAGTTCACTAAAACTTTAGCAATCATATCATCACTTAAGAATGAATTAATTTTCTATATGAAAGCTTCAACACTTCATTAAAGAAATAACTAACTAACTTTGAATCACTTTTCAGACTGAGAATCCTAAATAAACTAACTTTACTGGGCCCATTTCTATATGAATTGGAAATCTCAATAAAATTCCCTTCAGCTTTAACTGAAATAAATGGATTAATGACTACTAAAACTTATTTCTCTTTTAAAAGATATCCTCTCTGTCTTCCATTTCTAACTTGTCTCTAATTTCTGAAGAGATTAATTTTTCATATACTGGAAAATGCTATTCAATTTCCAAGCATGAACTTCTGTTCATGCTTGGAAATTCAATTGGACAACTTCCATTCCAGTCCAAAATTACACCACCATTATTGCTATCAGATCAGTTCTCTGCATACCTTATAGGCTATGTGGTGATCTCTTCTCAGTTGTCTAGCTTTAACACATAATAGACCTCAGGTGTTCCTGAGTATATACTGATATATGTGCTAAAGGAGTATTCAGATATTATGAGTCCAACAAAATTAATATTTCTTGATTATTTTGTTATCAGTAGTTTTCTTTAATTAGTATATTATTTGTCATATGACTGATTTATTGTAATTATTAACTGGACATTTCTATGAATTCCTGTCATTGGAGGCCCACACTAATATTCACATAATGCCTATCATAATCATACTTCTTAAAACTGATAGTCATCACATTTACTTCCATCAACCCATTCCACTCATCACTGCTAATCAATTCGCTTTCTCACCATACTAGTTTTGCTTATTCTGTTGTTTGTGTCCATATTTAATTTTGTCATTTTTACTAAAAATCATGCTAAAAAGCTGAAATATTTCCTTGATCTGTAGGTTCTCCATTCAGGATGCAGTTATTTTCATGTTTCTGCCTTTTTTCATTTTATTTTTATTTTTTATTGCTGATTGTTATGCCAAATTTTTTCTCTTATTCAATTTAAATAAGACTGAAGTCTCGTACTGGATTTATGGAAGAATATAACATCTTCAATTTTGATATCAAGTTTAATGCCACTTTCCTGCATAATGTGTTCCATAGAGATGATTAATAAGAGCAGGAGGTATTGTGCACCATTATCTTATCCAGATTTTACATTAAACCATCTGAATTATACAGAGTAGCAACTGTAAAACTTTATACCTGTGTTTGATCATTTCTGGTTGAACATCGTGTACTCTTATCCACCTTTATATATTTTGGGTTTCTGATGACTTTTTTCTATGTCAAATATTGATATATATAAATACTTTTTTTTTTTTTTCTTGTAAGTTGTCTTCTAATTTCTATTCAGTTGTTCAGCTAACCTTGGCCTGGTTGGCTAAGTGGTTAGCATATCTGCTCTCCAGCCAAAAGACTGAGGGTTCGAATCTCACCATGGGCATGGATGTTTGTGATCGTCTTTCACCTTCATACATTCATGTATACAACTACACACACACACACACACACACACCACACACACACACACATATATATACACACATACAGTCTCCAACACACACTCTCCACTCCCCAACTAATTAATCAGCAGATCCTGCACCAAGCGTGACATAATGCTAGAAATAAGAAGAAAAAAAAAAGACTCTGGTTTTGTTTCCATTAATACTCTATATGTTGATGGTTCATATCTTTGTTTCTTCTAACATGTGGCTTGTTTTTCTTCGTCTAGATGTTGAGGATGAGATAGTTTGGGACTTAGCTGACCAAATTGTACTTTCATATGTATTTCTAAACCAGAAATATATATGATGGTACAGTGAGATTTCATGCTGGCTGGGGCATTGCCCTTAATTAAACAAGGTCTCTGCTGTTTTCTTCAAGGAACGAGGGTGAGCAGTGAAAGTCAGCTACTGGAACAGACTCAAGTTCAACATCTAGAAGAAGAAAAACAAGCCCATGACGTGGATGACACAGTCCACTACCCTGTCGAGTTCCTCAACTCTTCTGCCTTCCCAGCACGCAAGCTTCTCCTGAAAGTGGGGGCCTTCAGTGATGTTGCTATGGAACCTTGACCTGGCCAAACTCTGCAATGGCACCAGGCTGCAAGTGAAGGCCCTCCATGGGAACATCATTGAGACCACAGTGTTCACTGGCTATGCTCAGGGTAGTCGGTGTTCATACCACTCATATCATCAAAGTACCAATTCAAGTTCAAGAGGCTGCAGTTTCCCCCTCAAGGTCTGCTTTGCTGTGACCATCAACAAGTCTCAGGGGCAGTGGCTGAAGATGGCAGGGATTGACTTGAAGGACGACTGCTTCTCACATGGGCAGTTCTATGTGGAGTGCTTCAGAGTGAGCTCACCCAGCAGCCTGGTGATTCTAGCCCCTGAAGGGAGAACCACCAATGTGCTCTACTTAAGGACCTCTTTGTAGACCACATTGGTGGTTCTCCCTTTTTTCTTAGGTATTTTTCACATTATTTTTTTTCACTATAATCCTTTGTTATTTTTTCATCAAATGTTATATTTCGAATTTCACTTTATCATTTTTCTGCATCAACATGTTTCACTTTATTCAAACCATATATACTTTATTAGTTTTCATTTACTTTTGCAAAGCACGGATACTGTGCTATTATATCATCATCATCATCATCATCATCATCATACATATCAAGGATTTAGGCCTAGCATAGCCTGTTCTGGCCTTAGAAGTCATTAAGAGGATGTCCTGGTTTTCTTTTTCCTAATGGCTTGTATTTAAGGCTTGTTTTGGTAATCTTTCTGTTTTCATTCTTTGACCGTGTTCCATCCATTTATGTTTATATTTTTAAATTTTTTCTATTACTGGTTCTTGGTTTAATTCTTTCATAATTTCTTCATTTCTTTTGTGATCAAATAGGGTATACTTTGCAGTTTTTCTCATAAACTTCATTTCTGCTGTTGTTAATCTTTGTTTGTCTTTTTTGTTTTATTGTCCAGATTTCGCTTCCATACATTAAGACTGGTAGGGCTAATGTATTGTATACTTTCAGTTTGGTTTGTTTTTGAACTAGGTTTGGTTTAAATATAGAGTTAATTACACCTGTTATTTTTAAATATTTTGCAATTTTTACGTTTATAACTTTTTCATTTTCATATGTGATCGTACATCCTAGGTAGTTAAATGAATTCACCTGTTCTAAGATCTTGTTATCTATTACTATTTTAATTCTTGCTGGATCTTGTCCTTTAAAGGCCATAGTTTTTGATTTTTCTGTTGATATTATCATACCATAATCTTTGGATATCTCATTTAGATCTAAAATAGCTTTCTGTAGTTTATCTTCAGAATTTGTAATTATTATTTGGTTGTCGGCAAAGAGGAGAGTGTTTAAGTTTACTGTAGGAGAAAGTTTAATTATAACGCAGCTATTATATCACAAATCCAATTAAAAAATAATAATTTATAATACAAAAAATGTTATATATCCAGAAATATTATAATTTGATTGTTTTTAAATAACAAACATCTATAAATTTCAAATTCTTTGTACAAATGTCTAAAAATATAATGTGAGGTATCAAATTAAAGGGGATTTCAACTTGAACATGAATGTGGTATTGGTCATGTCATTCTCTGGAACCATGACTTTTAATAATTACAGGTATCCCTCAATTAACGCGGCTAATTAATCCCTCAATGTTACCGCGTATATCAAAATCGCATTAATCAAATCTAATAATCAATTGTAAAAATTACAATTCGTCCATGATCGATTACCGTATTAATAATTCGTTTTATGTGGTACTCTTTTAGGAAAGATAAAAAATGAATGCAAAGTAAATGTTTAATAAATGCTTGTACCTACATTATTTACTGCAATTTTTTTATCAAAAGAAGTTATCAAGAGTTCGTTTTGAGCAGTTTAGCAGTCGTTAGGAGAAAGTTTAATTATATCACAGCTATTATATCACAAATCCAATTAAAAAATAACAATTTAAAAAAAAAAAAAAAATCAGCTAACGCCTTTTTATTCCCGTATACGAGAGTAGGCGAGGCCATTTTAGCCCTATCTAACTTTTGGAGACTGAGTGGGCAGTTCAATCTCCACTGGTACCCAATCAGAGACAGATGGCCCAAAGCTATCACTAATTAAGCGGTACGCAGTGAAGAGAGACGGCTCAAATGTGCCGCCATCTCGTGGTCCCTAACCCTAACACAATATATTTAATGTCTGAAAATAATGTGGGTTCTACGGTCGATTTTCTTGAGTTTACAGGACGAAAAACCCGAGTTTCCGGGAGGAAAAACCTGCTTGCCCGTGCCAGAGATCGACTAACTCGGGAACCGGTCAAAAAAAGGCTTAGAAAAATTTCCTCTAGTCGCCGACTAGACTCGAAATGAAGTCTTCCTTCGTGCGGCCAAGTGCGGTGGTGTGCAAACGCCACATCCACTGAGCTACACAGGGCTCTATTATAACAATTTATAAAACAAAAAATGTTATATATCCAGAAATATTATAATTTGATTGTTTTTAAATAACAAACATCTATAAATATCAAATTCTATGTACAAATGTCTAAAAATATAATGTAAGGTATCAAATTAAAGGGGATTTCAACTTGAACATGAATGTGGTATTGGTCATGTCATTCTTTGGAACCATGACTTTTAATAATTACAGGTATCCCTCAATTAACGCGGCTAATTAATCCCTCAATGTTACCGCGTATATCAAAATCGCGTTAATCAAATCTAACAATCAATTGTAAAAATTACAATTTGTCCATGATCGATTACCGTATTAATAATTCGTTTTATGTGGTACTCTTTTAGGAAAGATAAAAAATGAATGCAAAGTAAATGTTTAATAAATGCTTGTACCTACATTATTTACTGCAATTTTTTTATCAAAAGAAGTTATCAAGAGTCGTTTTGAGCAGTTTTAGTTTTTTTCTTATCGGCATAAATTCTACGATAACAAGCAAAATGACTCTCCATACTTCGGCAAACAAGTAATGAAACATAAAGAAAAAAACACTGCAAATATAATACATGATGGTACAAATTAAGTGGATATTGAATCCAACATTATTTCAAAGCCAAATAGAAAAACTACTAGAATTTTGTGCCAAATATATAGAAACTAAAAGTTTCGGCAGATGCAAGCATAAATAACCATAGTAAAGATGGAGTAAGCTCCAGATCACTTTGCTTAGTATTTTCCATAAATGTAAAGCACGTCTCCTAGAGGACATGCATGATAAATAAATCTTTGGCTCTCTGTGTTAATACATGATGATTTATTTATTTTCAGTTACAATCAAAAAATTATTGAACAAAGAATTTAAAAAAAAAAAAAAAAAAAAAAAACTAACCATACTATACTGACATCGGAGGTCGTGGTATCTCTCAGATACAGTTTACTCTCAAATATCACAAACCTTTACATAACGTGTTAAACCAAACTGACAGCAAAAAACAGTGCTGAATATCACTCGTAACATGTGAATGCACAGCTACTCATGACTTCCAAGCTATACAATGAATTGTGTAAGAATATTTCTATTAAACATTTTGCTTGTATCTGTCAGATCAGCTGAGAGCTCCTCAGGGTTAAAGGCGCATTAATCAAAACTCTTGCCGCGTATATCAAGGGATTGCCGCAATTAATTTCGACGTGATAATCAAATCCGCATTAAGCAAGGGAAAGCTGTACAGGGTATTGCTATATTAAATTGTTCCTTGCAATCAAAGGAAAGTTTTTTGGAGTTGAAATGGATTTACAGTAGGTAAATACCGTAGCGAAGCACAGGTATCATGCTAGTGATGATATAAATGAGCTGATGCCTTTTCTCTGTCTCTCATACTATCTGTCTGTCTTTTCTCTCTCCTAATACTATCAGGCTCTCTTGCACCCCTATACTAACTGCTCTAGGCCTATGATGACCACCCCTTTACTTTTTCACCTCATTAAAGGTCGAAACCGTTCTGGGTAGTGGCCCTTCCCATTATGCATAGGATATGTGTTGCATTTTGAGATACTAGACCCAGAAGTGATATCAAGTCATTAGCTTCTATATACAAGTTGACCTGTCATGAAATTACTTCATTGCACAAACTTTGTTTGCTTACACTTGGATAAAGGATGAAACCAAGAATGTAATTTCTAGACTTCTTTAATTTAAAATGAGAAAAAAGTTGTGTTGTTTATGAGTAGGAAAAAGAGTTAATGGAGTTGAGGGTAGCAAGTAGGCTTAATTGAGAAAATTTGGCCAAGTGAATGAATATTGATGAACAAACACATGTTGTTCATTGCTATACTAACTCTGAAATTATATTGTTTTGAATCTTTAAAAAAAAAAAAAAATCATGAAGATGACAGTGATGAAAATGGATGAATTAATCAAAGAGCTAGAACACTGCATCTTATTAATGGAACAAGAGCTAATGAATTTTTGTTTGACATATGAAAAATTACACAGAGAAAGATTAAAGCCCATGAAACAACTTTGCTTGCTTGGATAAATGTTTAAAAACACAGCCAATAAGAATGTATGTCAGAACAGTAGGCTTTCATCTGATACTCTATGGCTTCAACTTAAATTATAGCAGATGATCTCCCTGCACCATCAAGGATCTATTATGAAACAGTAGTCTGCAGTGTTCAATTTCTAGACCTTTTTATTAGCTCTACAATCCCAGTAAAATTATAAATTATACCACTATGAAAGTGGTACTCTTGCAACACTTTTTGCAAGTACAACCATTAATAAATCTGTATAATTTCTATTGTATTGGATGTATATATTTCATTTAATTCATATTTAATTTATATTTAATATTTAACTTTGTGATGAGCCATGGTGCTTTAGAAACATGGTAAGGGTATAATTAGTGGGTCAGAGGTGTATCGGTGAATTATTATGATGTGACCTCCATTGGTCTGGGAAAGCATCTAATCCAGTAAGGCTCTGGAACTAAAGGTCATGGCAAATTGGTAATGTATCTGTATTTCAATTGCCACCTAGGACTCAACATGTTTAGAAAATAGGCCTACTTAAACATTTGCTATCAAAATAGCAAGGGGAAAGACTCGTTTATGAGAATTAGGACTTTACTTCAGTTATTATAGTATTAGAAGACCATATAATGTATACTTTTAGTTTTATTGATAGTCTTAAAATTCAGAATATTTGTAATGCTTTTGATATATGCTTTTCTCTTAGTATGTCCAGTTGGTTCGTTTGGAGATGGGTGTAAGAGGCAGTGTCATTGCATTAACAATAGTACATGTGATCCAGTTACAGGATGGTGTTTTTGTAAGCCTGGCTATAGAGGACAGTTCTGCCATCAGGGTAAATTACATTGTAATATCTGTGATACTACAACCATATCATTAATTCTAATACAGTTGATTCTCACTATAGCAAACTTTTAGTGACTAAAAGCTTTTTTACACTGGCAAGTTTGCTCCAGTGAATTTCTGTTAACATAAATAACATTGTTGTTAAAGGACTCGGAATGAGAATTTCAGTAGATTGTTATAGTGATTGAATTTAATGATGTTTTCTTTAGTTGAGAATGGACTGTAATAGCTCTCTCCTTATTTGAATTTTGCTTTAAAAAAATAAATGAATGAAATTTGATACTAATTACATCTATAGTAAAATTCTTTTTGTAGAATTCACAATGGTTTAAGAGAATAAATATGGTCAACTATAGCAAACTCTAATTGATAATTGTACTGCATCTATTTTTTTTAGCAACCTGCTCGTTTAACATGCATGATACAGTGACTTTCACACAAGGCTTATTGAGCGTCTCACCAATTGTATGAGCCTCACCATGAAGTGCAATGTGGTAACTCATGCGAAAAGACACCTCTGTTGCATTTTCAGTTGTAGCAATTGTAGCCATTTGAAGTTTAGATTTTTCTAGCGAGTCACGTTGTCTCTTAAAAAAAATGTATATCTTTTCCTTTGTAATCAGTGTGTTTCATTTCGAAGTGCCTACGAAGTTTAGCTGGAGCCAAAGAACTGTTTACTAGTATTTTATTACATAAAACACACATTGCATCAGGAGTATGTGTATTGCCAATACACATAAATCCATAATTTAAATAACTTTCATGGTACTTCCATTTTGGTCTGTTCTTAGATGACTCTTGTTCTTTAATATTAACTTTTGAAGAAACCACAGTTTGCAATTCCATATCTTCTCCAATCATACGAGTAGATGTGTCAGCAGAAGTACTCGCTCCTCCTTGTGTTAAAGTTTCTGTCTTTAAACAAGGATCCATGGGTATTTTTTCAATAATATTCAAATTCCAATATTTGAATATTATCAGAGCTATAATAAAAACAAATAGAATTGTGTTGTAAAGGTAACTTTAGTATGAAAAACAATAAGATTATAAATAAGAAATGTCGAATAATATAAAAGTAAATTAATAATGCAAAATAGTAAAAAAAGACTGCAACACACAAAAGTAAATATGAATTGTAACAATACCTGTAAGAAAAGTACTAAACCGTATCAAATAACGTAAAAGCAATTGTAATAAGAATGATTTGATAAAATGTTCAGTAACAAAAATTAAACAGTTCGAAATAAATCAGATATTAATTATAAAATTAGTTAAAAGAGTAAGAAGAATTCTTTTTTTAAAAGCCGCCTCACCTACTCCCTATATACGGGAATAAAAAGGCATTAGCTGATTTCTTTTTTTCCGAGGGCCCGGCCCAAACAAATTTACTCGTAAATACTTTCCAAAATTTTTTTAAAGTTCATACATTAACATAAGTATTAATAATTAATTATGGCATAATCATAAAGAGTATTAGTACACTTATGTATAGGGTGTGGCATGTTGACAAATATAAATTACATTTAAATTAGTTATCAATCACTGGACTAATGAAATATTGTAGCATGTCGTAGTTTCTTCAGGCAAACATCATTAAATTAATTTGTGCTGATTTTCATTGACATATCCCATTCTGATCACCAAATATATTTATAATATTATTATAATTATTATAAATTAAACAAAGTGCCTTGTCTCTTATTCATATTAGATTTTAACTCTGTATTCCTATTACTTTTAAAAAAAATCACGGCACTCCGGTTTCAGAACAAGTACTTGCACACTGCAATACGAACTTGCGAAGAAAGTATTCAGTAGTAATAGATTTGAGAACCGGATACAGACTACCTTGATCTTCAATTTCAGCAGAAAAATTTTCTTTATACTTCCTTGCTGATTGGTCACTAACATTTGCAACACAGATGTTATTTCGTTCAGTTTTGAGAACACACCGCCCATTGTTGTAATCGGCTTGCAGGCAATTTTTATGATCGGTCATAAATGGCGGTATTATCTTTCCTGATTATTGAAAGATTTTGAATTCATTTTTTCCTGTGAAAAGACTGATGGCAGTTTCCTCATCACTCATATTTTCAGGTGAAGCATGTTTCATTTCAGAAAATGTGGACAGGCACAGTTTTCAAATTTACCATTCTAGGTATGACTAGAAAGAGATTCTCCCAAAGTGAATGTGCAGTGTTCATTGAAGTGTTAAGTCATTTTTTTTTTTTTTTTCAGAGGAAACAAGTAGTACTGGAGTTTGTTTTGGATGTGTTAGAAAATTTTATTCTTCCAGTTGGGAGATATTTTATTATTTTCCACCAGTTCGGTGGAAATTTTCCCTGCATTTTGGAAACATTGTGCAATAAACTTTGGGTGCACATTTCCCAAATAGTTGGAGAATACCTTTTTTTTTCTATTATTATTTTATTTTATTTTATTTATTTATTTTTTTTGGTTACAATTACAGCTGGAAACTCAGCTGTAATTCTAACCAATGCAATCCATATAGCACTTGGCAAAAGCTGAGTTAGGTGGGATGCATGAAAAAAAAAAAAAGAAGCTCTTCTTGAACCTGTTCACCCCAAATAAAAAAAAAAATTTTTTTAAATAAAAAATAAAAAAAAATATATACTCCAAGCTGTCATTCACATCTTATTACGTCTGTATTTTAATTTTTTTCAATAAATATTTGCAATTAAAACATCTACATTCTCTAAGGAAATCCTTTTTTCTGTATCCACATATAAATTATTTTGTCATTTGGCTGAATTGTCATCATCATCAAATTCCTGCCATGTACCCTCAAGGGGTGTACAGTATATGATAGTACTACATGAAAAAAAAATACATCATCACTAACTTCCTATCTACAATTTTCCTCCAAATCAGTCTGTTACTTGTCAAGACACCAACATTATCAGATCTTATATTTCCATCGTCTACGGCACTTTGTACCGTATCAATCCACCTATCTCTTGGTCTTCCTCTGGGTCGTTTTGCTGCCAACCTGGCAGAGAGCACTTGTTTTGTTTATCTTTCTTTGCCCGTTCTGTTTAAGTGACCATACCACCTGAGATTAGCTCTGCTACCACATTCCTGGATGCTGACAATGTCAAATTCTTTCCTAATATCCTTGTTTTTAATATGATGTTGCCATTGATGCCATCTGTTCATACCTATAATCTTTCTCAGGAATCTCATATTTGTGGTCTCTAGTCTTTGGTCAAGTGTTTTACTTCTGACCCAGCTATCAGATCCATAAGTTAAAACTGGTTTGAACACTGTCTTGTATACAGCTAATTTAGTGTTCCGACTAATTTCTCTCTTATTCCATACGAATTTATTCAATTGACTTCCTACCATACCAACTTTGATGATTCTGTTCTCTATTTCCATATATTTAATTTACCATCTTCACTAAAAATCGTGCCTAAGTAGCTGAAATGATTTACTTGTTCCACAGGTTCTCTGTTCACAACGCAGTTGACATTTTCAATGATTCTGCCTATTTTCATAGCCTTTGTCTTTTTATTGCTGACCTTCATACCATATCAATTACAACAGTTATTCAATTTAGTCAGAGAATCTTACAGACTTGTGGCGGATTTATTGATAAGTATAACATCGTCCGCATAAAGCAAAGAGCTGACATTAACATCTCCAATTTTGATAACATGCTTAAAACCAATTTCCTTCATAATGTGATCCATATAGATAATGTACATCCTTGTCTCATACCAGATTTAACATTAAACCATCTTCCTGTACTTCCTTCAATTCTAACTGCTGACGTACAACTCAAATAAAGACTAAGTACTGCTTGATATAATGCCCTATTGACACCATATAACTGTAGCATTTTGAACTTCTCTCTTGGCACCTTGTCATATGCCTTTTCCAGATCAACAAAACTTAAATACAGATCTTTGTTATATTCCCATGATTTCTCCGCTATTTGACGTAAAGTGAAGATCTGATCCTGACAGCCTCTATTAGGCCTGAATCCAGCTTGTTCTTCACCAAGCTTTTCTTCCACAATCTTCTCAATCATTTCTCAAGTATACTTGTGTAAATCTTACTAGGAACACTCAGTAGGGAAATACCTCTGTAATTCTCACATTCAGTTTTATTTCCCTTTTTATATATGGGTACTATGAGAGCTCTACTCCAATCATCGTGAATTCGTCCCTCTGTCCAGGCTTTCTGCACTACGCAATGCAGCACTGCAAGACTTATACCACCATACTTCATCATTTCTGGTCTAATATCATTTACTCCTGCGGCCTTTCCACATTTCAAGCCTCTGATGGCTTTTTCTACTTCAAGTATGGATATGTATTCCTGACTGTGTGCCTGGTCAGTGTTTTTTACCACTTTGCTGTCATCACTGCTTGTTTCATTTAGCAGTTTTTCAAAGTAATTACTCCATACTTCAAGGATATCTTTTTCTCCCATTTTCATGTCACCTTTATCATCTCTATCTCCTTTTACAGTACTCTTAACTCCATTCCTAAGTTCTTCAACAACCTCCAGAATATTTTGCCACCTTCTTGATATTTATTTTGTATATTCTTGCCAAAGTCCTCCCGTGACTTTTGTTTAGCTAGTTTTATTTTACACAGTGTTTAGCATTCTTGCATTTTGTCTCTGTATTCTCTAAGAGAACAAGCTGACTTATTTGCCAGGAACTTTTGATAGGCTTTCTTCTTTTCCTTCACTGCCTCTTTGACTTCCTGTGTCCACCATGGAGTTCTAATTTTTCTATCCTTGCAGACAACTTCACCACATGCCTCTCTAGCTGAATCAGTCAGGTCTTTCTTCAAGTTTTGCCACTGAATCTCCAATTTTTGATTCCTGTTCTCAAACTCTTTCATTTTTTCTTCAATAATCTTTGTGTATTTTAGTCCACAGTTCACATCTGAGAGCTGCTCAACTTTTGTTCACTTTAAAACTTTCTTACATGTTATTCTTTTCAATATGAAATTCAATTTTATGCTGCTCAAGACTAAATAGTGATCACTTCCAATTTCAAATCCTCTGTAGACTCTGGTGTCCTGCACTAGCAAGAAAACATCGCTATCAACAATAACATAGTCAATGAGACTTTTCTTATTCCTTGCCTCTTCTCTCCATGTGAATTTGTGCACATTTTTATGTTGGAACATGGTGTTAGTAATAACCAGTCCATGTCCTGAGCAGAAATCCAACAAATATTTGCCATTATTATTAGCTTTGCTCTTTTCTCCAAATTTTCCCAAAATATTTTTGTATGTCTCGCAATCATTTTCTACTCTGCTATTTAGATCCCCAACAAGGACCAACTTTTCCTTTTTCATTGTGTCAGTTGCTTTTTCTAAAGCCTCAAAAAATTCCTCCACTTCTACCTTAGTAGAGCCTTCTGTGGGACCATAAGCACAAATAAGTCTCATTGTCCAGTTCCCCATTCTGATATTTGCCCAAATCACTCTACTTGACACTGCCTGCCATTCAAGAAGATTAGCCTCGTATTTTGTGTTCAAGACTATGACTACTCCTTCTTTTCCTTGATTGTCATTGCCTGAATATAGCATTTTGTATTTATTGCCCAGAAAGATCTCACCAGTTTTTGTCTTTTTTGTTTCAGTCACCCCTATTATGTTGATCTGGTACTTATCTAATTCCTCAGCTAGTTCCATTTCTTTGCCATTTGGGCTTATTATGTTGATAGTACCGATCTTTAACTCTGGTGATGTTGAGTTGGAGTGTGCTTTTCAGATTTGTTTCAGTAGCTGACTTTTCGATGTTCACCCTCGTTCCCTGGCTAGAACAACGGGGGACTTGTTTAACTGGGCGACGCCCCAGCCAGCATGAAATTTTGTCATGTTGTACCATCATTGTTTTTTTTTCTTAGCTTAATAGAAATTGAACTACCAGTAATTATAGAGCACATCCTATTAAAATACAGTTAATCTTGCCTATCCCTAAAATGCTCATGTGCTCACTCACTGAAAATTAGAAGTTAGAATTGAAAAATCAAGAATAAAACGATGATCACTGTTATTTCATCATCTCCTTAGATTTTCCTGTATGTTTCAGAATTTTTTTTTTTATTCGTGTTCATATTACCACTTTTTATCAAGTGCATTTTGATATTTTTTTGTCATCCTCTGTGATATCAACAAGACTCATTTTGAGAAACCACAAAACATTTCCTATGTCTAGCAGTCTTTGAAAATTTCAGCATTACTCTTTCTAAAAAAAAAAAAAATATTGGATATGTCTAATCTGTGACACCAACAAAATTACTTGACTCTTTATATCCATTCTAAATTAAGAAGACACATCAGACAAAATAGAAGGGGGGGGGGGGAATTCTTGACTCGGTTTATCATTACTTTGCGACTGATATCTTAAGGTTTTAGTACCTATGAAGATAAGTCTGTTTAACAAATGATTCTGTAAGATATTTGGGATACTTATCTCTTTCACTGCGCTTAGAATTTAATATAAAAGAAATGTTTTTTACTACTGCAGTGTGTTTTGTCAAAGTATATTATTCTATTGTACTGGAAGTGTTAATCATATTTGGGCAAGATTGTATATTTATCCTGATTTATTTGCAGAATGCCCTCTTGGATCCTATGGTCAAGACTGCACAGAAAGATGTTCTTGTGAACATGAGTGTACATGTGATCCAGTTTCTGGTATTTGTCAAAATGTTAATAAAATGCCATTATTCGAAAGTAAGTATACTATGATGTGACTTGACATATTTACAAATCCAACATTAACCTCTCCTGTATGATGACTTTAATGTCAATGTCATAGAAATATTTTATATTCTCTTCATTGATGCTAACATTCGACTCATTGTATTTAAGCTTCTTTTTTAGAAGGAAAATATTCCAAAATGCTTGTCAGAGCATTCTTGCCTCATAATGCTTTTCAATGTAATTGCATCATTTTTTATCAAATAGTCAAACGTATGTATTATTCAAATAATGACGATATGTTAGTTGCCACTGGGTGTTAATTGGAAGGTGACTAACAATAAATAATTTTGTTTTGCATTCTTTTACAGTTAACAATGTAAAGATATTGAACTTTGAAAACTGTATTCTTTTAAGTGTTGATTGGCCATAGAATACTATGGAATAGTCATTTTCCTCCACTTGAGTGGTATTGTGCTGCCTGGAGGTTGAAAATCTATTTTTGGCTACATGTAAAATGTGAAGTGTTCAATTAGTTCCACATTTGTTACAAGGCAATATGGATAATCATTTACAGAAAAATGCAGTTAGAAAGCATGAAACTAGTTTCTGTATTTTTTACAAGGGAATATTATTATTATTATATGTGTATCTTCATGAAGTAAGAAGACATATTAGGAGAGCCATTATTTACACAGCTATCATACTTCTTCTGGCAGCCCATTCACCATCCTCCAAGCAAAAAATCTAGTCCTAACACCTTTGCTAACCACACTTACACAATTTCCTTGAGTGATCTCTCATTCTTGCCATGTGAAAAAAAAAAAAAAGTCTTCATTATCAATCCTGTAAAACCCTTTCCCGTTATATATATCCATAAGGATACGTGCCTTGCATTATGGGATAGTAAGGCAATTGGTAAGTCATTAGCCTCAATATACAAGTGACTCTATGTGCAAACTTTGTTTGCTTACACTTGGATAAAGGATGAAACTAAGAATATAATTTCTTGCTATCTTTAATTTATACCTTCAATAATTTATATGTCCCTTTCATTGTCTTCTCATTTTTACCTGTCAGCCAGTTGTTGAAGCCCACAGACATTAATTCTCATTAGGAGCATTTCGTAGATCTCTCATAGTCACTCACCTCTGGATCTTCACCACTTCATCTCACAGAATCAGGTGACCAGATTTGCATGCAGTAGTTCAGATGCGGCCTTATTGAAGCTTTATAAAGAGAAGCAATAATGTTCTATCCTTGCTTGTTAGTGTGTTCTTCAAAAAGCACATAATGTAATGTGCTGTTTTGGGTATCTTTGCATGCCCTCTAAACTTCAATTCCCTGTGAACAATCACCCCAATTTGCTGGCCTCATTAGTTTCTTGCCGTTCAATTCCATCAATATAGTACACAGTGTGTGATCTCTTCTTCTCAAAGTGTATCACCTTACACTTGGCCATGTTAAACTGGCAGCCATTTACTATTGCGCTTCACAGTTTTGCATCATCAGCAAATATTTCTCCTTCAAATCATATCCTATTTCATTAATGCACAAATTAAACAACAGTATTGATCCTTTCAGTATGCCACTAGTTACTTCACTTCTCCTAGACTCCATTCCTCCACTCTTTGATATCTGTCCATCAGATACCCTCTAATCTAGATCTCATCAGATTCATATCCATTACCATTTGCTCCAATTTATACAACACAATTCTATGTGAAATCTTGTCAAATGGTTTTGTAAAATCTAGCAATATCACTGAGTGGCCATTTTCCTTATCCAACTCCATTGTTACTTTATTATAAAAAGTAAGCAGATTACCAAGTCAAGACATACTCTTCACAAAATCATGTTGTCCTTTATAAAGTATCTTATTCCTATCTAAAGTATCTATTCCTGTTGTTTTACCAATTTCTCCAATCCCTTAACCAACACTCCTGAGATACTAATTAATGTATAATTTGCTACTTGGAGCCTCCTTTATGTAGCCTGTTTTGCCCACTTTCCATTCCATTGGTGCCTTTCAGTACTAGGCCTAAACAGTTTGGTCAGAAGAGCTGATAATTCTCTTGCATAGGGGCCAGTATGCCATCTAATTCAATGGTTGAGGTTTGAAGTTCTACAATATTCTGAGCACCTCCATTTCTTCAGCTGCTAGTCTCCCATTAGTCAGTCATGTCTGACATTGCAGCATCACCACCTAGATGGTACACCCTTGCAAAATGATCACTCATAATTCAACAGTTTGGTTTGCTTCTTTTACCTCCCCCACCATTAGTATTTTTTAAAGTCATCCTTCCATAATTAATCTTCCTTTTACTTACCACTTAGTGAAATAACTCTTTGGGCCTCATCAGCCAGCTTCCTCTCATAATTAGTTATGACCTTTCTTGATTTCTTGCCTGTACATTGTACTGCTCATGAGCATTCTTATAATCTCTTTCTTAATGTTCCCTACATAACTTTTCCTTTGTCTGTAACTCCTGCTTAATGATGCTATTCATCCATCGACTCCTACCTGATTTATCCTTCTGATTCTGGGTATACAGTCTGATACTGCTTTTTTCAAACACTCCCTTGGCCATCTTCCATGCACCACCAACAACTCTCCTCTCCAAATTCTTATGCCAAAACACTGCTGAAAGCCAACCCCTCAGCTTGTCATAATCACCTGTTTTGTAATACCATGTATATTTGTTATTTACAGAAAATTCTATGTCTGACAATCTCCCAGGTCAAGACTACATTATCAATTTCCCTGAAGTGGAGGCAACATAGCTACATTGATTACTGTCAAGTTCTCTGTTACTATTACCAGATCCAGCACTCTTAGCCATCTCTCTATGTCCCCATAGTTGAAATCCCCTATAATAATTACTCAACCTGCATTCATCCTGCAAGTCAAGTAATTATTTAATGAATCCCTTATATAAATCCTTCCTTCCACCAAACTCACTCCACACCATTCCTCCTGCGCAATCTGCACTGACTCATTCACGATTAATCCCCCAACCAGCCATGACGTCCAGCTAAATCTGGATACAATTCTGTGACACCCATTGAATAACATCGATAAGAAGTGCAATTTGGTCTCACTATTTCATCCACCGCGGCCAGTAGGTAGGTTAAAGCTCTCTGTCTCAGTTCACCTCTATTATACCATGGCAACAAACTCACCACTTTTACTTGATCACTCTTCTTATTTTTGAATGCACTGTTAAATCATTTGTACCAGGAAAAAGAAACATCTTTCAGCTTTACTCTCTGTATCATTACATCATCACTAGCATCTTTAATCTTGGCACCAGGAAAACATGATTTCATCACACTCTTCTTAAGTACTCCTCTTATCAATGAATCGGCATATATAACTCAAATCCTTTCCTGATTTTTTTGCTCTTTCATGCTTTCATTGAATGGTTGGAGAAAAGCCTAGTGGCTTTTCTCAATCTCACTCAATTTCATGTTTTGTTCTTTGGAGAACTTTAACTTAAGTATGCCATGTTTTCATTACCATCTGTTCATTCTCTTCATTTTCCACCATTTCATTCTTGCAGTCACTCACACCACTTACAACATCAACCTCACAATCGCATTTTCATGCATTTTATCTTTCGCTTCGACAATGTCATTCTTCTTGCTCACCTCACACTTCTGGCATTTGCTCTCAAAACACTTACAACAAACTTGTTCTCCTTCCCAAAAATGCTGCAACAAAAAAATTGTGCACATTTCCCACCCTTGTTTTACACATCAATACCATGATGTACAACACATCATATAATAAAAGCTTTGAAATCATACAATTAAGCACACAACCATTACAATTAGACAACTAGGCATTTAGGAAAAATGCAACTAAAAATATACATAAAGCAACTTTGTGCTTTCCTTAAATGAAAGCATAAAGTTGTCCTATTAATATTTCTGCATATCAATAGGATTTCATTTAGATGAAAATGCAACTGTACCAGTTTCCATAAATTAAGGAATAAAGAGAAAAATAATAAGAGGCACATCAGAAAAAATATCCAGAATCTTAAAGAAATACAATCATTGCACTATTAATGGTTCTACAAAGTGAATACATTTACCACATGTTGCAACAAAAAAAATGTATACATTGACACTTCCCATCATTTTACGCATCAGTGCCATGATGGACAACACAGCATATAATAAAACAAAAATAGAAGCTTTGACTCACTGACACTTAAAACTAGCTACACTTATCTGCTTCACTAAAGACAAACTCCCTCCTCTCTCAGTTACAAGTGTATATAGAGTTCCTTGTTCTTGCAAATTGGCCTATTATGGAGATCTGTGTCACTGAGATAATGGATATTGGAGGCATTAAATTCTGTTTTTAATCATTTCATAGTACTGCTTCACTCTATTCAACTTTTATCATGAGTTTTTCCCAGCACTTAAGGCTTAACACATGAATCGTGTTCTTACTCTAGACACAAAATGGAAACCCACTCCCAAATGCCCGTATATGGCATGGTCATTTGCATATACTGCTAACTGTGCACTCATTTGTATATTATAAGTATACTATAACCATACTATAGTATACCTGATTTTCATATACCCCCTTCCCCGAGTTATCTCAGTTTTTCTCTTTGTTCCTTAATTTATGGAAATCAGTGCAGAAAGCATGCAGAATTTGGAAGCATTAAAATCATTTTTATAAAATATGGAACTAATTGCATACTTCACATTTTACATGAAGCCAGACAGAAAATTTCAACGTTTGTGCTATTTGATGCTTCAATCCATAGGATTCCATTGCCAATCCTCCTAAAAGAGTGTGGTTTTTAAAGTTTGAAGTCTGTATAAAAAACACTGAACACCAAAAAAAAATTTTGTGCATCTTTCATAGTTTGGAAGATGAATTATTTGTCATGAAAATTTTGAAATTTTTATAGGAAAACAAATTATATATATATATATATATATATATATATATATATATATATATGATAATGATGAACAGCCTATTTTTCTATCCACTGCAGGGTGAAGGTCTCTCCCATTGAGGGATGTTTGGGTCTACTACTCTCATGGTGACCCAGTCCATATTGGAAGAGTGTATCTATACTTGGGTGAATGAATGTATGAAGGTGGAAGACAATCACAAACATCCATGCCTATGCAGGATTCGAACCCGCAACCTTTTGGCTGGAGAGTGGACACGCTAACCACTCGGCCAACCAGGCCTGCATTTATATATTTAATTATATATCATCTTTTTTTTTTCTTTTTTCATTTCTTAGAGAGTAAAGGGAATTAAAGACAGGTGATTCATTAATGTCTATACAGACTGAAGTATTTTTTATGAATTTGTTGGTTTGATGTGGTTTAATTGGAATTATGGCAAATTCATTGCCCAAGAGTGTGATGAGCATGGAGATAGTGAACATATTTAAGGCACAGTACAATAAACTGTGTGTGTGTGTGCAACAGTGGAACCTCCTACAATGAGTCTTTTGACTCCATTGAAGTTTTTAATAATAATAATAACAACAGCTAAGGTTATGAAGCCAATGCTGGCTCTCACTATAGTGAACTCATGGGACCATTTTGCTGTAATAAAGTTCATTTCAGCATGACATTGATGCTAGAAATTGAGTTTTCTATATCAGCATTCAACTGTAGTAGTGGGAGTTGACTGTTTTCTGGCTAGTTTGCCTGTTTCATAGGATTAAAACCCAAGTTTCCATAAAGGGAAAAAATATCCCTGCAACTTTCACATGAAACTGGACTAACTTGCCCTAATGAAAAACCTTAATGGCTCATCAAGACACCAGGGATCATGCTCATGATTGTATGCTGTAAAGGCACAAGCTCTTAGTAACATCATCCTAATGAGGGAATAGTATTCACTTGGTCGATGGATTTGTGTAGTGTTTAATAGTTGTAGTGCAGTAGTAACATAACATCTGATGTGAACAAGAAAACCTAATATCTCATATGCTGATGAGGCAGTACCTTTTGATGTGTTTAAACCAAGAAAAAGTTAGAGTTCTCCCAAGAAGAGAAAACTCTTCTTCTCTTGAGATATGGATATTGTTAAAAAGAAGACTGGAATTAAGAGTTATTTTTTAGTGAGATAAGACAAGATTGAGCTTGTTATCACTGATGTTAAGTTATCAGCACTGCATTGAAGAATGATTTAATTTGTCAAATGAGATAGAAGAATGCATTGTACTATCATGTGAAGAACTGCAGATTGGATTTCCTAAGAAGGCTTGATATCTAGAAGGAAAAGAATAGGTGAAAGATCAGAACACTTGTTACCATAGAAAGCTGATAACCTAGCTGCAGAAGTCAGAAGACAGATCATAAGATGAAAGTTTACATAATAGTGCTGTGTGCCAAACTTGAATTATGCAAACAGTTAAAACAAATAGTGTAGATAAAATAACTTAAAATGACTGTAACCTTCTGTCAGTTTCTCTATGGCAGCATTTCCCAAATTTTTCCTATGACGGAACACTTCACAAATCCTGAAATTTTAATGGAACACCTTGGTTAGAGTCGAGTATTATCGGTCTCGTATTCAATGCAAAGCTAAGCACACACTATCGCTGAAGCAGGCTGTATCGCATCGCAAAAATATGACAGCGTACACTACAGGTGTGCCAGGCAGCAGTGCATTGCATAGACCTTGCTTGTGACCGAATACTTCCTAGAATAGTACCTCCATACTTCACTCGTGCGCGTAGGTGTCGACAACTGATTGCGGCTGAGTCAAGGCCAGTGCATGCCGGCCTTAATAGCACAACCCACCCACAAAATGAGCAGCACCTGATCCTCAAACATGGTTGAACTTGTCAGCATTTAAAACCATTTCAGGCTCATATTAATTTTGATAATTTTTCGTGGAACACTTATTCGCTTTCCTCAGAACACAGTTTGGGAAACCCTGCTCTACAGTATCTTTTTTTTTTCAGGAGAACTTATTTAAACTGAATATTGCCCAATGAAACAGAAACTAATATGTTCTGAACCTAGTACTGTCATACCTTCCTTAAAATATAAGAATAGCAGCAATATTATATATATATACAGGGTGTTCGGGATAAATTTGACAGTTTCGTAAGGAAAAAGAAAATCTTCTTTGTATCTATTAAATTTAATGAATTAACAAAAAAACATTACAGGCAGAGTTAATTACAATACTATCAACAAGATTTACTCAAAATAACCACCATTAGCATCGATCACAGCTTCAATTCTGCTTCGGAACCTCGAACAAGCTGATGCTACAGTCTCCCTGGGAAGGGCCGCAAAAACTGTTTTAATTTTATCCATTAACTGGGCTTTTGTATTACTGGAAGTGCGATTGGTGTCTTTTTCAACTGCGCCCCATACAAAATAATCCATGGGGTTAAGGTCTGGGGAGTTTGGAGGCCAAACATTTGGACTGGTGAAGTCGTAGAAATTTTCAGACAACCATTTTTGACTTTTCCCAGAGGTGTGGCAAGGGGCCGAATCCTGTTGCCATACATACGGCCTACCATTGGCTACCCTTGTTATCCAGGGCTTGACTACAGTTAGCAACTCCACGAACAAAGCCCGAATTCCAATGCCAGGGTTCTTCAACACCTGTTCCTGCAGATTTGCGAGGAATTCTGCTGTACGAACGCAATCAGATCGTCTGCTAGGGATCTTTCTTCTTGCTACATCCTCGTAGTCACCATTGCAAGTCTCTAGTTCATGCCTGATTGTTTTTACTGTATTCAGGGAGCATTGGGCAGCAGTCGTAATATCCTTATTTTGATGGCGGGCACGAATCATCATGATACAAGTTATTCTCTTCCATGATTCAGGTGGGTTCCAGCTATCCATCCTTTCTGACATCTTGTATATGAATGAAGAAGGGTCCAAACTTTTAAATGAAGAGAAGTGTGTGTTAATACATGTAACTTACGGAAAAATATAATTAATTATAAATATGTCAAATTTATCCCGAACACCCTGTATATATATATATATATATATATATACACACACACACACACACACACACACACACATATATATAAAGGTATATCGGCGTTCATATTTACTCAGTAGATAATGTTATGAAAAATAAGTTAGTTTGAATGACTATAATACCGAGAATAAAAAAAGAATAAAGTTTAATGCTGAGATACCACTAGTTTCGTTAAAAAAATCAACTTCTTCAGGTATCAAAGACAAAGAATTATATAAAAAATAACAGAGACATTATAAAATTGTATCAACAGATCTAATATAAAAGACTGTAGTACAGTTTAAACAGGAATGTGTGCTGGAGTTCCAATTGAAGTTGACTACGTGCGTGAGTTATCACGAGAGCACCAGTACTGGATTGTGGCAATGTGTACATCAGAAAGATTGTAGCTAAGGATGTTGTTTATATGGGATGAATAGAGGGATATTTCTTTAGATTTGATTATCTTTCTTTTGAGCTCATCATAACACATGTATATTAAAAGTTTGCAGCCAGTCTACGAGGTGTTGGTGGCCTTCATCCGCTTCATCCGAGTTAATAGAGAAGAGAACGTGGCTTGAAAGAGTGCTAGCTCTGGTCCTATTGTGGGATATGTCTCTTCCTCAATACGTAAAAGGATAGATTTAGCCATCTGACCATAATATGGTTTGCCACATTCACACATGATCTTGTAGACTCCTGGATACTGAAGAGGGAGATGTTTTACTTTAGGTCTACTTAGTATGGAGCGAAGTTTTGGAAACGTAGTGAAACAAGTTCTAATGTTGAATTTCTTAAGAATGTTTGCCAGTTTTTGGGAGAGAGAGCTGATGTATGGCAAAGATATAAATTCTCTTGGGGAAGAAGAATCTTCAATAGTAGGTGAACGACGGTGAGAGATAAATTTATCAATCTTCATAAGAGAGAAACCATTGTTGACAAAATTCCTTTTTTAGTAAATTAAGTTCATTTTCAATCTCTGTTTCTCTTTTATATAAAGGTATGTATGTATTTTCTTTTATTTTTTATTCCACGCACAAGAGGTACAAGAACCTATAGCACATAAGTGTGTGTAAGGTGTAGATGAGGGTTGAGAAAGAAGAAACCTATTGACATTCTTCTGAAAGAGCTGTGGGTTGAAATTGTTGGGAAACACCTCATGAGGAATTCTGTTCCAGATGACAGAGGTAGATGGAATAAATGAGGAAGAGGAGTGACAGGTTCAGTGAGTTTGCAGTTGTACTGTAAAGGGATGTTGGACAGCAGCTACTCTTGTTTTAACAGACCTAAAAGTAAGTGGAGGAATGATGTTTGCCAATTCAATGGAGCAGTGACCATGGAAGTACCTGTAGAAGAGACATGCAGCTGAAACATTGCATCTGTGAGCTAGAGGTCGAAGTGAGTCTGTGAGGGAAGGGCCAGCTATGAGCCAAATTGTCTCCTCTGGACAGCATCAATTTTTAAGGAGGTTTTAGGTGCTCCACCCAAATATGTGTACATTATTCTAATGATGGCAGATTCGGGATTTATAAGTTTAGCAGCTGAGTGTGTGTAAAGTAGTTTCTTAAGCAGAAAAGAATGCCTAATTTTATCGAACCTGAGGAAGCTATTGATATGATGATGTGTTTGTGCCAAAAGAAGTTGGAGGTAAATGTCAGTCCAAAGAAAGAGATTTCATCCTGTCTGTTTGTCGTGTGTTACTCAGGATGAGGGAAGGTGAGCTGAGATCCTTTTTTTGCAAGAGAAAATTCAGGACTACATTTTAGTCCCATTGAAGGTGACTAAGTTATCATTACCACACTGAAGGATGGTAATTTATGTATAAGAGAAAGAGGGCAGGTGAGAGAATAGAGCCCTGAGATAGTACTCTGCATTGGTGGGAAAGCTCGAAGAGAGGGTGGCATCCACTATGACATGCAGTGAGCAACCAACGAGAAACCAGGCCAACAGTTACAGTGGCAGGTAGACCGAAGGGAGGCAGTTTGCAAAGCAGGCTTTGCTGCTAAACACAATCAAAAGCCTTGGAAATGTCAAGGAAAAACAGCACACATTTCACCAAACCTTTTCATCGCATATGTCCAGCAGTGGGTGATATAGGCTAAGATATCAGCTGTGGATCTGGATTGGCAGAATCCATATTGGTGGTCACTGATTAACTGGTGAGCTCCTAGGTAGTAAAGTGGACTATTGATAACTTTCTTCATTATTTTGTAGAGGATTTAGGTGATTGCAATTGGTCAGTAGTTGAACAGTAGGCTTTTTTGAAATGGACCTATCCCATCTCATGGATATATGTTAGTTTCCATGAGATGGGACAGGTGCCAGCTGAGAATAGAAGATTGCAGAGAGGACAGGTATTACCTCTGGAGCACAATGTTTGAATTCAGTAGGAGAGATGCCATCATGACCAGGCTTTGTAGTTTCAGGTTGTTTAATATTCTTCTTATGTCTTTCTGCCAAAAGGCTACAGGAGACATATGGTGCTCAGTTGCTGGTATGGAAGGAGGTGATTTGACTTTGTCATCTATGCATGAGTTAGATGAGAAAAGTGATGCTAGGTTGTCTGCTTTTTCTTTGGGTGCTGTAACAGTGGTGCCATTTGAATGGGAGAGAGGTGAGAGCACATGTGAGCAGAAGTTTCATCCAATGGGTTTTGCAAGAAACCAGAAGGCATGGCTACCATTTCGACAAGAGATAAGTTGTCTGCTAGTGACTTTTATGAAGTTGGATTTGGATTTGCTGATAGTTGATTTACATTTATTGCATGCTTCTGCATAGGCTGAGTATGAAGCTTGGGTTCTTGATGCAAGCCATCTGCAGTAAGCTGAGTTTTTCTCTTTGACTGCTTTTATACATCTTGAATCAGGGCTTGGAAAGTGGATGGAATGAGGAATGAATGCCTTCATGTCACTGAGGATGATTTCTGTGACTCACCCAGTGCAGGAGTCTGGATCAGAAGCAATAGTCATGCCAGGGAAAAGAAGAGTAGTAGTTCAGAGATCATTCCACTTTGTACCTTTGTAGTGCCAGAAGACACAAGATTGGGTGTGGTCAGAGGAGGGGTGTTCTGTGAGATCTGAGTTGCCAAGTGGAGAGGTAACTTCTACAGTGTATCTGGAAGAACTAGTTAAAAAAAAAGATAAAGGATATTTGGTGGATGGAGGGGATTATCTGGAATTCAGGTAGGTAGCTGCACGATTTGCGTTAGATTGTTGCTTATAGCCAAAACTTCCACATCATGTCTGCTTGTGTTGGAGAAGGGGGCCATTTGGAGTTGTGGACATTAAAATCGCATAGGATGATGACTTTGCTGTTTGGTTAGCTGGATTGTAGATGGTCAAGTTTCTTGGAGAGGAAAGCGAAGAGGTCTTTGTGGTTTTCAGAGTTTGGAGACCAGTAAATGCAGCAGATGAATGTTACTAAGTAGGACAAGGAAACCTTCAGCCATAGGAGACTGAAAGCAGGAGATTATAATAAATTTGGCATTCTCTGGCAAGCAGTGTTAGAGTGTACAAAGGCACAGGTGCCATCTTTGTGGCAAAATGAATCATGAAGTGTATAATTTGGGCAATGAAGGTGAACCGTTGTTGATGTAGTGTAATTTGAATTTCTGTTAAAAGAAGGGAGGGTGTCTGGCTTAGATGGTCTATAAGTAGTAATGATTTTTTTAGGGTTCCTGGTAAGTTTGGAATATTGTGTTTGGTTTGAATTGTTTGGATTAACTGGTTGTTGAGGGTGATTTATTATGTTCATAGTGTTGCTGTCTTTGTTTCATTTTTCATTTATGGTTTGTTATTAGATGAAAGGAAAGAGTGGGGATAGACTCGTGAACATGACACCCATACAGACAGCAAGTAGTCTCCATGGTCTCAACAATTCCTCCCATATATGACTACTCACACTCCCTCACTAGGCATGACCTGGCAGAGTATGTGACAGCAGGAATATGTACCAGTTGACTGGGAAGCCTCCTGACTCATTACTGACTGATTTGGGCCCATATGCTATCTAGTGACCAGCCTGCATTACCACCATTCTAACTGTAGTGACCTCATAATGGAGGGGGGGGGGGTCTGGGTCTCTAAGTATGTTAGTCATGGGTATCACTGACAGTTCATGGAGGGGTGGAATTCCCCCCCCCCTCTGGAGGCCAAACATAGCATTCACCACTTCAGGCCCCCAATAAGCAGGGTGGTAGTGTTTCACTTGGAGATGAAAGTCATCTACCACTTAGTAGTCTAGTTGGCATTTCCTCCAACTAGGAAGATATCTTTTTGCTGCAGGAATGCTCACTGGAAATGCCAGAGCCCTTTTTTGGAAACATGCTACACCACTTGAAGGTGGGGTTGACTTGACAGGGAGAGGTTGTATATCCCTGCCTATTAGTGGCCCAGTTTAATGATATAGAAAATTATATTAAACTATAATTATACTGTTCTGGTTTATAGAAAAACTTATAAGAAAAATACAGTTTTTACATTGCTGACTTAAATCTGGAGTCTTAATTTATTGTAACCGGAAAATGATCTAATTAGTTGCTTAAATTTAGGTCTAGTTTTGTTCAGAATTTATGTATGTGCAATACCTAATTTAACTGGCCTAGAAATTGAGTGATTTGTTATAGAAAGCTTGAAGCCTTGTTTCAACATGCTGAAACACTTTGAGTTCTATTGTTTGCATAAGAATTAGTACATACACTCACTTTGTGAATAGTCATTAATATCAACTCTGCCATTCCTGTTTATTGTTCTTTATGTTTACTGATATCTAGTGCTAGCATCCTCAGTTGTTTCACCATAAAAAACCTTATAATTGGTGGGGAATTTCAGTAGCTCTCACATTTTTATTGCCTCAAAAATTCAATTACTGCATCTCTTACATACTAAAAACTTGTAAAAGACTCGATTATAAGACTACATGTTTTCCAAGGCCACTTACACTTCAGGTGCTATAACATTATTTCATTATTTTTTGAACTCTTTGCTTTGTGTGTGTGCACATGTATGCACCTTCATCTTCCTCTTATGTGTTAGGCTCAGTGGTCTATCATGCAGGTAATGTTTTGTGGAAACCTAATTTACTTTGATAGAGTAGTTAATACTATCTATATACTTTGCTTTGTCTGTTAACTGCATTGAGTTACCTGTTTTGCAGAATAAAAACCTGTTTCCATTAGGAAAAAATCTTTCCACCTGTGGATGAGACTGGCTAACTCATCTTCAGTTGAAAAGCCCTTATAAAGGTTCTTTTCATCCTTAGATGAGGCTCAGCTCCATGTCTTTCCAACTTTCCAACATTGTCTTACCTGACTGAACTATGAAGGATATATATATGAGTCTCCATAGCACAGTCAATTTCAGCAATGTCCTTTAGTTGGAAATAAGATATGGGTTTGAATCCCATCTAGGATGCAAAGAATATTTGTCAGATTTTTTCAGCTGATGATGAGGAAGCCATTCTCATGTTGAGGTGGTGACTTTTTTTCTTCTTGCAAAGCAGACACACCAGATAGAACACATGCAGTAAATAGTCATGAAACTATGCAGATAGGATTGAACCACCTTATCTGAGCATTAATTAGGTTAAAGAAGCAAAGTTACTTGGCTATAACAGGTCATTGATTATAGGCAAGAGGGAATAGGATGGGATCTGTGTATATATGGAGAGGTGGGGGGCAAGAGAGAGAGATAGACATTTTTTTTTGTCACTATAACTTTCTTAATTAAACATGGTGTTCCTGTTCTCACATAGGTCACATTTTGAAGAGTTCATTTGATAGTGATTATGGTACTTGGATAAGAAGGACCTACATTTGATTCCTGTCTAGGATGCAAGGAATCTTTATAAACCTTTTCAATTGACTGTGAGCTTGTCAGTCTCATATGGGAGTGACTGGGTTTTTGCCCTCCTGGAAACTCCGATTTTTTATCCTGCAAAACTGACAAACAGGCTAGAAGAAGAACCCAAGCAATTGAGCCAGAAGACAGTCTACACAAAACACACTAGCCTCATAGCCTTAGCTGCTTTGGCCATAATACCAAACAATATGTTTAAGAAAGTAGGGTATGTAACTATTGTTTTAATAAAGTAAATGAGCGAAATGTCAGAAGTTACTAATTAGCATAAATTTCTTTTTCTAATATGGATTGTTAATTTCTGGCTAAAATGGGTTATGTTTAAAAATAAATGTTTTGATTTATCCATGCAGTATTTTGTTTAACATAATATCATGCCTTCACTGCTATAGTGCTTACCACGTAAACTTTTTTGGTCACCCAATATTTATGTAGTAAGTTAATGTTTTCTGATCTTGTCACAATGATGAATTATTTTTAGACTGATTACTAATGTCTGACACAAAAATAGCTCACATACAACACACCAAACAATCAGTGGTTATTATCAAATAAAACCTGTGCACAGACTGAACCCCAAAAATCACCAAAAATTTGTTGCATGTCTGTTGTAATCAGCTGGTATTTTCCAAATGGGCATTTCCTCAGCATATGCTGAGTAATTGCTCATCGTTGCAGTGCATCAACAGATTCATGATATGCTGCTCAAAAAAGTTCTGTATAAGTAACACTTAAACACAGTTAAGAAATATTTAAATAAGATAGATTAAGTATTAAATATTTTTCAATTGTGTCTGTGTTAGAGCCTTTGTAGCTCAGTCAGTATAGATGAAGCCCTTTGGTCAGAAAGACCAGGGTTTGATTCCCATCCATAACGTGAGGAACCTTTATCTGGTCTCTTTCAACTAAAGGTGAGTTAGCCAGTCTCATATGGAGGTAGAGGGTTTTTTCACCTGGAAACTCAGGTTTTTCATCCCTCAGAACAAGTAAACTAGCCCCATGAATACACCCTTCTACAGGCATAAGACACTCCTGGAATAATGAGTAACCAACCTGTTCCATAGGATTTTGGTTTTGAATGCCTACACGGAAATGTGTGGGTCTATGCACGAGCGTAAATCAGGATGTCTACATGTTATTTATACAGAATGAATGATACACAGTTATCTTTCAATAAACATACCATAAACAGTTGCACTGGGTAATGTGAAGTCTCACAAGTTCTACAACCTTAGTTGGAAATTCTATCACACCTTCCATCTGTAGACATTTCACTATGTGATTATCACCTTTTCTTATTGCTGGCAAATCATATGCACAACTCTGACAGTTCTGAAACCAAGACCCATTGATATGAAATTGAATGTTTTTTCAGTTCCAACAATATTTTTTTTTAATATTTGTTATGAGGGTGGTGGTATAAAATTGTATCTCATTAGGAAAAAGATCATTGGTTGCAAAGGTGATTATTTTTCTGAATAAAGTGTTATTTGTTGGTTTATGAATCTTTTAATTTTCTTCTTTTCTTCAAGCACTTTTCAAGTCATATTTTTTATTAAGTTTTGTTCTTATTCATTAAAGTTAGTGTGAAATAGTATTTTGATTTATATTAACATATTTTTTTGTTAATATAAACATGGAAAAAGCAATGCTAACTTCATATTTCTGTTTGTTTGTAGCTGCACAGTGTTTAATCCAAAAAACTATCAAAGAAAAACACTTAAAAGAAAGTGATCCACAACAAGAAAGGTAAATTTTGCATAAATAAAAATGTTATATGATAGGTAAACAGATTGTGAAAACTAGTCTTTCTGTTAATCACAGTTTATAATAAAAACCGAAATCTTAGTTTAATCCTTAACGAGATATATAGCTGGCTTTCACTACAGCAAAAAGCTTGCTCACTACAACAAGGTACTGAAAAGTTCTGGCCAATGTTCCATAGATACAATGCTGTACTTTTATTCAATGAAGGTACCCTTGCTATCATGGGGTCACACTTGATCGCAGCTTCACATACCAACAACATTTGAAAAAAAAGTAATTGTTGTAAATTTTTCCACTTGGTTATACTGTAAATTAAAGATACCAAGAAATGATATTCTTGGTTTAATCCTTTATCTAAGTGTAAGCAAACCAGTTATACATATCTGTAAGGATATGTGCTTTGCATTATGTGAAACTAAGGTAAGTGATGTGAATTTGTTAGCTTCTTTATATGAGTTGCTCCTGAAAATAGTTCAGGTGCAAACTGGTTTCTCTTACGCTTGGATAAAGGATTAAATTTTTAATTTAATCTTTAATTTATGAAAAAAAGTAAGTTAAAGATATCTGCCAGGAGCAACATCATAAACAAACTCACAGATGTAACTTGGAGTTGTAATGCTTCTATTCTTAGAACAGCAGCCGTAGCTCTGGTCTTCCCAGCAACAGTGTTGCTTGCCAGTTTGGATCTGAAGTTACCATGTGATTCTTGTGGACACAATTCAGCATAACGATGAGAACCATCTTTGATACCTTAAGATCTACTCCTCTTCCATGATTGCATGTTCTTCCCCACATCACTCCTCCATGCTTCACAAGACAAGAAAAGAAGCTACCATCAAAGAAGTAAATAAAAATCAGAAATAACATGAACCTTCCTATACATTAAGATACCTCTCCACTTCCAGTTGGCTGCTATCTCCAGATCTTCCATCTTGCTTGTGAAATACCAGCTGATGATACCCAGGACATGTAGAGAGGACTCAGGAATAAACTAAAAACAGTATTTGATCACAGATCCAAATATCAAAAACTTCCAAGATTCAATCTACCTTTACACCAACCAGCTAAACAGGTTTAGGACCAGGCAACTTACAGATGTAGTAAGTGTGCCACTGACTGCCTCACACATTCCTTCCCTTGGAGGCCTTAGGAACTTGCATTTACTTCCAAATAGTGCCAATGATTAGTTAACTGAACTTTCAGTTTTTCATTAACATTCTGTATTTTTACTCATGTGCTAAATAAATGACTTTTATAAGCAGACTGATGACCGACAAAGACTAATGTAAGCTGACCGAGCAAAAAATAAAAGTATCACTGATGAAAGAAAAAAAAAAACAGATGGAAATGGATTGGACACATACTGAGAATGGACAGCAGAGAGATGAGAGATTGCAGAATTGCTTTGACAGCAGAAGGAAAATGGAAAGGCCTAAATTAACTTGGCAGAGAATGACAGAAAAGGAAAGAAGAATGGTTGGCTGAAGTAGCTGGAGAGAAGCCAAACCGGTGACTCAGGACAGATATTGGGAAGAAATGCATCTCTATCTTATATTCCATGGGGCACAAACAGGATACATAAGTAAGTAAGCTAAATAAATAAAATGCTATACAAAACAAATTCACAACAGCAAACTATCTCCTATGGCAAATTATTCCTATGGTCCCTACAAGTTTGCTAAAGTTGAGGGAGTTAGCTATACAATTGTCGTATATAATCTTGTAATAATCTAACTTAGACTTCCATAGTTTCTGTTTGTACATTAGATATGCATTATAACAAACTACAGAAAATATATCCTTGTCTTAAAGTCCCATAGAACTAATACTATTCTATCATCATCATCAAATTCCTGACATGTACCCTCAAGGAGTGTACAGGATATGATAATACTACATGAAAAATTTACATCATTACTAACATCCTATCTACAATTTTTCTCCAAATCAATCTATTACCTGTCAAGGCTCAAACATTGTTAGATATTATATTTCTATCTTCTAAGGCACTTTTTACCATATCAATCCACCTATACATATGGGTCTTCCTCTAGGTCTTTTTCCTGCCAAGAACACTTGTTTTGCTAATCTTTCCTCTCCCATTCTGTTTAAGTGACTATACACTTGATATTAACTCTGCTAACACATTCCTGGATGCTAACAATGCCAAGTTCTTTCCTAATATCCACATTTTTAATATGATATTGCCATTGATGCCATCTGTTCATGCCCCTAATCTTTCTCAGGACTCTCATATCTGCGGTCTCTAGTCTTTGGTTAAGCGTTTTACTTGTAACCCAGCTCTCAGATCCATAAGTTAAAACTGGTTTGAACACTGTCTTGTATATAGCTAATTTAGTTTTTTTGACTAATTTCTCTCTTATTCCATATAAATTTATTCAGTTGACTTCCTACCATACCAGCTTTGTTGATCCTGTTGTCTATTTCCATATTTAATTTACCATCTTCACTAAAAATCGTGTCTAAGTAGCCGAAATGTTTTACTTGTTCTATTGGTTTTCCATTCACAATGCAGTTGATATTTTTTATGCTTCTGCCTATTCTCATTGTCTTTGTCTTCTTATTGCCGACTTTCATGCCATATCTATTACAACAGTTATTCAATTTAGTCAGGGAATCTTGCAGACTTGTAGCGGATTTATTTAGAAGTATAACATCATCCGCATAAAGCAAAGAGCTGACATTAACATCTCCAATTTTGATATCCGGTTTAATACCACTCTCCTTCATAATGTGATCCATGTAGATAATGAATAACAGAGGGATAATGTGTATCCTTCTCTGACACGAGATTTAACATTAAACCATCTTCCTGTATTTCAATTTTAACTGCTGACTTATAACTCAAAAAAAATAAAGACTAAGTATTGCTTGATATAATGCTCCACTGACACCATACAACTGTGGCATTTTGAATAGCTTCTCTCTCTTGGCACCTTGTCATATGCTTTTTCCAGATCTACAAAACTTAAATATAGATCTTTGTTATACTCCCATGATTTCTCAACTATTTGTCGTAAAGTGAAAAGCTGATCCTGACAACCTCTATTTGGCCTGAATCCAGCTTGTTCTTCACCAAGCTTCTCTTCCACAATCTTCTCAATCATTTCTCAAGTATACTTGTGTAAATCTTACCAGGAACACTCAATAGGGAAATACCTCTGTAATTCTCACATTCAGTTTTATTTCCCTTTTTATATATGTGTACTATGAGAGCTCTACTCCATTCATTTGGAATTCGTCCCTCTGTCCAGGCCCTCTGAATTATGCAGTGCAGCCACTGTAAGACTTTTATACTTCCATACATGAGCATTTTTGGTTGAATATCATCTACTCCAGCTGCCTTTCCACATTTCAGACTTTTGATGGCTTTTTCTACTTCAAGTATGGATATGTATTCCTGAATGCATGCCTGGTCAGTGTTTTTTTTTATCACTGTGCTGTCATCACTACTAGTATCATTTAGCACTTTTTCAAAGTAATTACTGCATACTTCAAGAATATCTTTTTCTCCAGTTTTCATATGGAGAGAAGGAACTTGATATCAAAGAGTGTTAGATTTGATTATATAGTGTCAGAACTTGATTTTTAACATTCAAGACTGGTATTAAATTCATCTCTAGTAGTTGAGAAGCTTAATGTCAGAGGGCATTTCAGTTAAAGACATAACTATTCTGCCTCTGGTTGGTGACAGTGATCATGCTGTACTCACATGGGAAGTGACTAATCTATCTATCTATCTCAATGGCTTTAACAGGCCTTTAAGGCCCACAACCTTCCAAGCATGCTTGGATTTCATAACCGAAATACAAGGATAGGATGGTCACCCCTATGCCTCTGAGTATTCTTGGCTGTATCCCTGTGTGTTCAAGGGGCCGGTTTGCCTGCTTGCGGGATGAAAAATCCCAGACAAACAGGCATAAAAAAACCCTGCTGTCTACGCCAAGACTGACTAACTTGGCTATGGCTGAGGAAGATCCTTTAGCTCCTCACATCGGTGACAGGAATCGAACCTAGGACACTCCTTCCCCAGGCATATGGTTGCGAAGCGCAAAGTCAACAGGTTAACTGTGTGGATCCATGGGAAGTGACTAAGTTTATGAATGTTCCATTCGGAAAAGGTTACGTGCTGAACTGCAAAGCAGTAAATTATGACCAACTGAGGAGTATACTGAGTTCAGTGGAATGGGATCAGTTGCTGGATGGAAAGAATATCGACAGTGCATGGGAAGCATTTAAACAATACTTAAATGATGCTATATCAGAATGTGTCCCGAGAGTTCGAAAAATTAAATAGAGTAGGAATCAAATGGATATGTAATCTTATTAAGCAAGAAATTCATAAGAAAAGGATGTTGTGGAAGGAATACCATTTGCATAACGATGACGTCCGTTATGAACATCATAAGCAGCAGGTTAGAATAGTCGCAAGTGTTGTACATAAAGCAAAGTCTGAGTATGAAAAGAACCTGGCTCTGCATGCTAAAGACAATCCACAAGAATTCTATCGATATGCTGCAAGTAAAAGAAAGAATGAATATGAAAGAATAACTCTTATAAATCCAGATGGCGTGATGGTTACAGATGCAGAAGAGGTTATTCAGTTAATGAGTACCCATTTTTTAAAAGCTGTCAACCTGGTGAATGCACCATTGAGCTCATTGTTACCTCTTCGTTAGATGAAGAAATGCAGGTGTGTGAGGCTGAGGTTTTAGAGCTGTTGCACAAATTGAATAAGAATTCAGTAATAGGGACTGATGGACTCTCAGCACATGTGCTAAAAGAGTTCAGCTGAACTGGCCCCCCTTTGACCAGGCTGTTTAATATGAGTCTCGGAACAGGCAAGATTCTGCAGGAATGGAAGAAATGTATGGTAATTCCATTGCACAAGGGTGGTGCAAAGATCGATGTATCCAACTATCGACCAGTTAGTATCTCAGGAGTGGTGGTGAAGATTTTGGAAAAATTGGTTAGGGCTCACATTCAGAAACGGGTTGACAGTTATCTCTACTTTGCAATGAACAACATGGGTTTACTAAGGGAAGGTAATGTCTTAGCAACTTGCTCACATTCTATAACAATGTTATCATTGAACTAGACAAGGGGAATGGATACACCATGATACTTTTGGATTTTGATAAGGCTTTTGACAGAATACAGCATGGTAGACTGTTGCATAAATTTGAGAAAATGAGTTTGGGTTATACAATAATAGAATGGATAAGAGGATGGCTGACTGACGGATATCAAAAAGGAGCATACGGGAGATCTGAGTCTGAAAGGTTTAAGGTAAGTGATGTACCACAATGATCAGTGCTTGGTCCTGTTATTCAATCTGTACATTAATGATATTGGGAAGGATTTGACAAGCGACATACAGCTATTTGCTGATGATGCAAAGATAGGTAGGCTAATCAGGAATGTTACTGATATGCAGTACTTGCAGAATGATTTGAATAGGCTGGAATTATGGGCATGGGAAAATGGGTGTCAGTTCAATGTGAGTAAATGTAAAGTCATTCACTTCGGCATGATTAGATATTCAGTGTTGTATTATATTGGTGGGATTAGGCTAGAAGAAACTGATGAGACTAGGGATCTTGGAGTGTTAATAGATAAGAAGTTGAAGTTTAAGGGCCATGTGGCAAAGATTGTAAATACTACTCAATATTATGCACAGGTCTGGTTTCCATTGTGATTCTGATATATTGGGGATAGTACAAATGAGAGTGTAAAAAATGATATCAGGATTGTGGAATATTGATTATGAAGACAGATTGAGAATTTGTAGACTGCAAACACTAGCAAACAGGAGAAAGATGGGTGATATGATTGAGACTTACATACTTCTGAAAGGATCATACAAGATTTCAATTGAGGGAATTTTTCAATTTATGGAGGGTGGAGAAAGAAAACGAGAGGGCATCCTTGGAAGCTTAGAATGAAGGCCTCCAAGAAGGGTGTGAGGGCTGTATTTTTCATTCAGAGGATAGTGCATGATTGGAATGGATTACATTGGATGTTACGAGTGCAAGCGGTGTGAATGAATTCAAGAATAAGTATGATAGCTGGTGTGCGTGTAGTATGTGGCCTCCCTCGATGAGTCTCTGATTCCCTGGAGGTCTCTCTTAATAATAATAATATCACCTTTATCATCATCTCTAATTCCTTTTACAGCACTCTTTCCTCCATTTCTGAGCTTCTTCAACAACCTCCAGAATATCTTACCACCTTCTTGATATTTATTTTCTATGTTCTTACCAAAGTCTTCCCATGACTTTTGTTTGGCTAGTTTTACACAGTGTTTAGCTTTCTTACATTTGTCTCTAGGATGCTTAAGGGTCAAAGCTGTATAACTGAGAGGAGACCTCCACATAACCTTTAAAGGAATGCAAAGAACCGACCAGGGCTTCTGACCTAATGTCCAATCCTCACCTTCTTGTGGTGCACCCTGTTGGGTATCTACCTGGATACTGAACGAACGAGGATGGGCTGGCAATTTGGGATTTAGCCGACCAAATTGTATTCTTATTGGGTTAAACCAATATAGAAAATGATGGTACAACATGACAAAATTTCATGCCAGCTGGGGCATCGCTCGGTTAAACAAGGCCCCCGTTGTTTTCGCCAGGGAACCAGGGTGAAATTCGAAAAGTCAGCTACTGGAACAAATCTAAAAGCATGCCCCCAACTCAACATCACCAGAGTTAAAGATCGGTAATATCAACATAAGAAACCTGAATGGATGGCAAAGAAATGGAGCTAGCTGAAGAATTAGATAAGTACCAGATCGACATAATAGGAGTGACTGAAACCAAAAAAGACAAAAACTAGTTAGATCTTTCGGAGCAATAAATACAAAATGTTATATTCAGGAAATGACAATCAAGGAAAAGAATGAGTAGACATAGTATTGAACACAAAATACGAGGCTAATCTTCTTGAATGGCAGGCAGTCTCAAGTAGAGTGATGTGGGCAAATATCAGAATGGGAATTGGACACTGAGACTTATTTGTGTCTATGGTCTGACAGAAGGTTCTTCTAAGGTAGAAGTGGAGGAATTTTTTGAGGCTTTAGAAAAAGCAACTGACACAATGAAAAAGGAAAAGTTGGTCCTTGTTGGGGATCTAAATAGCAGAATAGGAAATGATTGTCAGACATATAAAATTATTTTGGGAAAATTTGGAGAAAAGGGCAAAGCTAATAATAATGGCAAATACTTGTTGGATTTCTGCTCAGGACATGGACTGGTTATTACTAACACCATGTTCCAACATAAAAATGTGCACAAATTCACATGGAGGCAAGGAATAAGAAAAATCTCATTGACTATGTTATTGTTGATAATGATGTTCTCTCCCTGGTGCAGGACACCAGTGTACAGAGGACTTGAAATTGGAAGTGACCACTATTTTTTAGTCTTGAGCAGGATAAAATTGAATTTCATATTGAAAAGAATAACATGTAAGAAAGTTTTAAAGCGAATAAAAGTTGAGCAGCTCTCAGATGTGAACTGTAGACTAAAATACACAAAGATTATTGGGAAAAAAAAAATGAAAGAGTTTGAGAACAGGAACCAAACCTTGGAGATCCAGTGGCAAGCCTTCAAGAAAATCCTGATTGATTCAGCCAGAGAGGTACGTGGTAAGGTTGTCTTCAAGGATAGAAAAATCAGAACTCCATGGTGGACACAGGAAGTTAGAGAGGCAGTGAAGGAAAAGAAGAAAGCATATCAAATGTTCCTGGCAAATAAGTCAGCTTTTGCTCTTAGAGAATACAGAGACAAATGTAAGAAAACAAAACACTGTGTAAAACTAGCTAAACAAAAGTCATGGTAGGACTTTGGCAAGAACATAGAAAATAAATATCAAGAGGGTGGTAAGATATTCTGTTATCTTCTTGTTGAAGAAGCTTAGAAATGGAGGAAAGAGTGCTGTAAAAGGAGTTAGAGATGATAAAGGTGACATGAAAACAGGAGAAAAAGATATCCTTGAAGTATGGAGTAATTACTTCGAAAAATTGCTAAATGAAACAAGCAGTGAGAGCACAGTGGTAAAAAAAACTCTCAACAGATATACAATCAGGAATACACATCCATACTTGAAGTAGAAAAAGCCATCAAAGGCTTGAAATGTGGAAAGGCAGCAAGAGTAGATGATATTCGACCAGAAATGCTGAAGTATGGTGGTATAAAAGTCTTACAGTGGCTGCACTGCATAGTTCAGAAGGGCTGGACAGAGGGACAAATTCCCAATGATACTAGTAGAGCTGTAATAGTAACAATATATAAAAATGGAAATAAAACTGAATGTGAGAATTACAGAGGTATTTCCCTACTGAGTGTTCCTGGTAAGATCTATGCAAGTATACTTGAGAAACGGTGGAGAAGAATTGTGGAAGAAAAGCTTGGTGAAGAACAAGCTGGATTCAGGCCAAATAGAGGCTGTCAGAATCAGATCTTCACTTTACGACAAACAGTTGAGAAACCATGGGAATATAACAAAGATCTGTATTTAAGTTTTGTCAATTTGGAAAAGGCATATGACAAGGTGCCAAGAGAGAAGCTATTCAATACACTGCAGTTATATGGTGTCAATGGGGCATTATATCAAGCAATACTTAGTCTTTATTTGAGTTGTAAGTCAGCAGTTAGAATTGAAGGAAGTACAGGAAGATGGTTTAATGTTAAATCTGGTGTGAGACAAGGGTGTACATTATCCCCTCTGTCATTATCTATATAGATCACATTATGAAGGAAAGTGGTATTAAACATGATATCAGAATTGGAGGTGTTAATGTCAGCTCTGTGCTTTATGCAGACGATGTTGCACTTCTAAATAAATCCGCTACAAGTTTGCAAGATTCCCTGACTAAATTGAATAACTGTTGTAATAGATATGGTGTGAAGGTCAGCATTAAAAAGACAAAGAGAATGAAAATTGGTAGAATTGTTGAAAATGTCAACTGTGAATGGGGAACCTGTGGAACAAGTAAAACATTTCTGCTACTTAGGCATGATTTTTACTGAAGATGGCAAATTAAATTTGGAAATAGACAGCAGAATCAACAAAGCTGGTATGGTAGGCAGTCAATTGAATAAATTCATATGGAATAAGAGAGAAATTAGTCGGAACACTAAATTAGCTGTATACAAGACAGTGTTCAAACCAGTTTTAACTTACGGATCTGAGAGCTGGGTCAGAAGTAAAACACTTAACCAAAGACTAGAGACCACAGATATGAGAGTCCTGAGAAAGATTAGAGGCATGAACAGATGGAATCAATGGCAATATCATATTAAAAATGAGTATATTAGGAAAGAACTTGACATTGTCAGCATCCGGGAATGCGTTAGCAGAGCTAATCTCAGGTGGTATGGTCACTTAAACAGAATGGGAAAGATTAGCAAAACAAGTGTTCTCTGCCAGGTTGGCAGGAAAACGACCCAGAGGAAGACCAAAATATAGGTGGATTGATACAGTACAAAGTACCTTAGACGATAGAAATATAAGATCTGATAATGTTGGAGTCTTGACAAGTAACAGACTGATTTGGAGGAAAATTGTAGATGGAGGAAAATTGTAGATAGGAAGTTAGTAATGATGTAAATTTTTCATGTAGTACTATCATATCCTGTACACCCCTTGAGGGTACATGCTAGGAATTTGATGATGACATTTGTCTCTGTATTCTCTAAGAGCACAAGCTGACTTATTTGCTAGGAACTTTTGATATGCTTTTGTTCTTTTCATTCACTGCCTGTTTAACTTCCTGTGACCACCATGAAGTTCTGATTTTTCTGTCCTTGCAGACAACCTGACCACATGCCTCTCTGGTTGAATCAATCAATGGACTTGCTTCAGGCTTGCCACTGAATCTCCAAGGTTTGATTCCTGTTCTAAAACTCTTTCTTTTTTTCTTCAATAATCTTTGTGTATTTTAGTCTGCAGTTCACATCTGAGATCTGTTTAACTTTTATTTGCTTTAAAACTTTCTTACATGTTTTTCTTTTCAATATGACATTCAATTTTATGCTGCTGTAGACTAATGGTGATCACTTCCAATTTAAAATCCTCTGTACACTCTAGTGTCCTGACCAGAGAGAAAAATCACTATCAACAGTAACATAGTGAATGAGACTGTTCTTATTCCTTGCCTCTTCTCTCCATGTGAATTTGTGCACATTGTTGTTGGAACATGGTGTTAGTAATAACCAGTCCATGTCCTGACCAGAAATCCAACAGGTGTTTGCCATTATTATTAGCTTTGCTCTTTTCTCCAAATTTTCTCAAAATATTGTTGTATGTCTGACAATCATTTCCTACTTTGCTATTTAGATCCCCGACAAGGACCAATGCTATTCTAAGCTATTGCAAATTGCAAACAGTAAAAGCACAAAGCCTTCATGGTAGTGAACTGAATTTCTTCAAATGTGATATCACAAAATACAGCTGTTAAAATGCTGTGAGAAGTACTGCATAGAATTATTTGTGTTTTGTATTAAAACTGGAAAATAAAAAAAAGGATACATTCTAGTTTTTAAACAGTAATTTTATATTTGGTATTACTACATCACCATCACGAACAATGGGCTCACTTCCAGTTGATGTCTGATGCCTGTTTCACTATCTTCTTCCACCTTTCTTTGTCCAGTGCACAATGTCGCAGTTTTTGTACACCCATTCCACACCAGTCTTTTATATCATCTATCCATTCCCTGTATGGTCTACCTCTTCTGTTTAAACCATCCAAAATACCAAACATAAATATCTTTATCTTCCGGTCCTCACTCATTCTACAGATGTGTCCAAATAATTGCAGCTTCAATTTTATAATCTTCTGCATTGGATTCTGTTTTGGTTGTATCTTTTGATAGAGCTCTTCATTGGCGATTTTCTGTACCCATCCTATTCTTAGAATCTTCCTGTAACAAGTTCTTTCAAATGCCAAAATTCTTTTTCTTGATTCCTTATTTATTACCCACGTTTCAGATCCGTACAGTACACTGCTGAAGATGCATGTTTCTAGTACTCTTAGTTTTGTTTGCAGACTGATCACTTTACTTTTCCAGATGTTATCCATGGCCTTCAGATTTGTTCTTCCCTTTGCAATCCTGATCTTTATTTCTTTTTTACAGTCCAAGTCATATGTCAGTTTACTTCCCAAATATGTGAATTGTTCTACATTTTCTGTATCAATTCCAGCCACTTGTATCTTTTGTTTCATGTTCTTCTCACCAAATACCATTGTCTTTGTTTTTTCCAAGTTCATAACAAGTCCTAATCTCTTCCCTTCCTCATTTAACAGTTTCGGTGTTTTTTGTAGTTCTCTTTCATCTTCTTCAATAATAACAATGTCATCTGCAAATCTCAGTTTGTTAATTCTCATTCTATTACTACATCATCATCATAAATTTCCTGATATACCCTCAAGAGGATGTACAGTTGTCTTATTACATTAAAAAATAAATAAATAAATACAAATAAATAAGTCAAAATTTATCTTTGTTTTTGATGTTTGCATTGACAGAAGCTAAATCAAATTCATATCATGAATCATCTGTAAAGACATTTATGAAAACAACGAATTTTATTAGCTTTTAGTAAAACGGGGGGGGGGGGTGATTAAGTGGACATTAATCAAGAAAAACTAGCATGCAATGCATACAGAATTTTGACTACCACACTTAACGAATACAATGCACACTGTTACTTAAAGAAGTAAAAAGAAATTATAATAATAACAATAATAAAATAAAGGATAATATATACCAGGTATTGTACAGTTAAGACAAGATGAATTTCTATTGAAAGGTGATAAATTTCAAAAGAAAACTGTGCCCTAGGTCAGTGAACAAAGGAAATGGCAGGAAATAGATCAAAGAGAAGACAACTGTTGTCTCTGTCTTTAGATGATGTTTACCAGATCCATTGTCAATATAATTTGACACACTTTGGGCAAGTAGTCTGTTCTATGGGAAAAAAAGAATTAATGAACATCAGTACTACATTGAATATGTGAAACCTCAAACATCTCGTCTGGCACCTTAGGATTGACACCAACACAGTATCCTGGGGACTGAAGCTTGTCTTCTCCATAGAAGCAGTTTTAAATACAAATGCTTTTTCAAAGAAAGTTGTAAAGCCCTTTTACATAGGCCTAACCTGAATCAGAATGATTGTCTCTCTCTCTCTCTTCTAAAAGTTTGAGAAATTTTCATCTTATATAAATATTAAAGATAATTTATATTATGTATTTTTAATATTAATTTCTAGCACATGGTATGACTCACATTCTCTGCCTGGATAACTTCAAAGATTCAAAATACAAGATCTGACAACACTGTAGGATAACAGACTAATTTGGAGAAAAATTGTTGATAAGGAAGTTAGTAGTAATGTAAATTTATTATGTAATGCTATCACAGTATTTGTGCATCCCTTGAGAGTTTGCATATCAGGAATTTCATGAGGATGCTTACTTCTGAACGTTTTAGTAATTTACAGTAGTAATATTGCTTATGCAATTTGAATAGAAATAGTGAATTGAATAGTGAATAGAAATACATTACACAGGTAGTAGTCTCCTTATGTGTTGTAGAAATAATTCTCAAACATCAGAGTAGGTTGCTTTATTTCATGCCAAACTTATAATAAATATCTTTCATTGATTTTATCTGTATGTAACTGATTATTTATAAAGTGAAGTATCTTAATTTGTATTGATGAATGCTAAGTTTTAATTTTTGCATGACTATTCATTATATTGCATAAAACTACCTTTATATTTACCAGCTTGGTTTTAAGAATATGCTATATGCGATATCATTTATTTAATCAGTTTTGTACTGATACAGTGTAATTATATATTTCAGGATATTTTTAGGAATTCTTATTACTTTAATTGTGATGCTTACACTTAGCATTGCTGGTAACATACTTCTTACGTGTTGCACTCTATCTTGTTCCTGCCGTACAAAGCAATCTACACAGTGGCGGAAACGTAGACGCTTTCATTCCCACACTTATTCCTTGCCTGACACAGACAGTTTGGAGACATCAACTGATGATGAGAGGGTCAAAATGAAAAATCTGACCATAAAAAAATGATGTTCTATTCATTTTTCCCTTACATTCTGAGGAAAGTATTAGATAAATAACCAATAAATTAAATTTGAAATTATTAAAACCACTAAAACTAGTTATTCTTATATTTCAGAGATTCAAAAAACCTTATGTTCATTATATTAGGAGTAGCACGAGAGCAAGCAACCTTCCTGAAAGTTTCATCACATCTAAAACTGATCATCACTTTAAAGTTTCAGAGCTGGCATTGTTTTCTTCCATACTGAAGAAAATAAATTATTTTGTTACATAATTCCTCAGGTGACTGAAGTTGTAATACATTCACAGAAGTAGACTAGGACATTCATAAAGTCATAAGTGCAGAGTGTAAATATATGTATGTGATTGAAACAAGAAAGATACAAAATACATTTACAAATTCTAAAGAGGTCCTTTCTGATAATAAATTTGATCCACAAAAAATTACTACTGGATCATGTATTGCATAAATGCATTATACGACTGAAAAGCTAGATCTTTTAATTTTCTCATTCAGTGAAGCCAAAGAATGAATAGCCATATCCAAACATCGCTTGTGAGATGTTTCCATACACATGAGTTATTTGATAACTAATGTCTAATCTGGAAATTTACATAATCTGTCAGAGGAAATCATGACATTACGTAAAAGTATGTCTGTCTTCTCTATTACATTGAAAATATTAGCATTTCTTTGAAGTACTGATTCATTGAATCAGTGAACTAGTTATTTTGAATTTGTCAACTAGTGGCAAGAGCATGTCTATGTTTTTTCAAAAGGTGTGTTAGACTATTTTTTACATCAGTGTGTCGAGTTGTTTTATACTGTGTTCTACCCTCAGAAGGTTGCAAACCTGTAGTAGGTTTGCAACCTATAGTATATTAGTCCTGTGGATGGACTAAGAGTTAAATATTCTGCAAAAAAATTAAAAAAACTTGCATCAGAGAGCATTGTAATATGCATTTGTATATCTGTTTTGTAATACCTACTTTTCAGCTTCTTGTACCTATTTGCCAAGGTATGGAGAAGTTTTTTTGATATCTGTCCTAATTTTAATGGGATAAAGCAGTCAGTCCTAAGAGCATAATCTGTATGCTGTAAACTTTTTTTGCAAGTGTAAAACAGTTGTTTCTGATAAAACTTATTTAGATTCTATTTCCATTGAGATTGACTTACTTAACTTTAACTGAAAAAAAGCCTATAAGATTCCTAAAGGAGATTTGAATTTATTTCATGTTCACTTCAGTATAGTGAACAGTGCTCTAAGAATTTTCTTTTGTGAGAAAATAACACAGTTTGCTTATGATTTAAGGAGGGTTTTTGGTTTGAACTCACCTTGCTTTAATGGCAAAGTGCATGAACATAGTTATTACTTCCATTCTTGAAATATCATTCTTTCTACTGAAATGTGTCATTTAGGAATTAAATACACCATTTTTTAGGTTCAATGACAGCTTCTGCAATGAGTCAGAAAATGAAATATCAGTCACTTACATGCATGACTTTATGAATAGTGTACTTTAGAAGCTAGTAAACTGGATTTTCCTAGTGATGCACAGTTTCAGATTGGGTGAAAGTTTTCAGGAGTTAGTAATTATCATAATTATTTTACATGGAGGATAATGCATGTCTGTAGTCTGTCTCAAATGTTTTATTTTATTTGAAAAACCATCTTTTAATTTATTATGATGTAAATGAAATGAAGCTTTCTCATGCTTGCTATTTAAAATTATTGAGTTATGTAACAGCAGTTTAAAGTTTGAAAGTTTGATTCATGTAACATTTTTCCTATCTTAAAGAATAAAAAAAAATGCACTTATAGAGTAACAAAGCCATAATTAGGTTTAACATTTCTATTCTAGTCATATTATTTTTATAGTGAATATTTTTTTAATGTAAGAATCTGTAGGTAAATTGAAATCATTCACCATTTAATAATACTCTAATTCATGATCTGTTAATATTATTCCATGTATAGATGCCATGATACTTTTTTATAACTTTTATGGAATTAAGTCTAGAATTCATATTTATGTATATGCACTGTCATGTAATTTCATTTTTTGGATGGAACCCAAGAAATTAAAAAGTATGTTTTTTTTCTCTCTTCTCTTTTCTTTTGAACTTTCATTTAATGATAGAAATAAGTGTACATGTTACAGCACTTTTTTTGACTCAAAACCATTGCATTAATTACCCTATCGGCCATGATTTTCCATCATGCAAAACATGGATGCAAAGTATACTACTGAAATTGAAATAGCAAATATGCTGGTGTCCAAAAGCTAAGGACGAACTACATTTTTACCTGCATATGAAAACATTTTCATGACTACAGCCAAATGTGGACATAAATTTATTGCCTGCATACTAATAAATTATATTACACAAAAAATGTATTATTAAATTTTGTACAAATTAAATTTTAAATACGTTTTTAGCAAAAGTTACAAATTTCTTAAGAACATAGTTAAGGATTTCCTAAGGACATAGTTAAGGAATTAATGTACAGTGCTTACAGAAATTTATGCAGAGAGATATTTCAGTATAAAATATGTTCACCCCAAACTGCAGTGCAGCCCTCACAACATCGTACCATGCTTAATACCAAGTGATTCAGGAGTTCTTGAGGAAAACTGGCCTACGCCTCCTTCAGAGCAAGGATAAGGTCTAGTTTGTTTTCTGAGGAGGAATTTTGAGCAGCAATGTGACCCATTTGTGTCTCTCTGTGGGATTGAGATCTGGAGAGAGCTTGCTGGCTACTTGATTCAATTAATATCCTCAGTCTCCAGAAACATCTCCACCACTCATGTACAATGTGGTGTGGCATTGTTGTTCATAAAAATGAATTCTTCACCTACAGCACCATGGAACAGTTGAATGTGATGTTGAAGAACTTCGTTGCAATATCATTCACCAGTCATAGTCCCTGTTTCCAGCACTTGTAGCTCAGTGCATCCATTAAGCATAATGCCTCCCCACATCATGACCCCAGCACCACAGTATCTATACTTTTAAGAACATTCTTGCAATAGTAAGCAGTACCACTTTCTTACCAGATCAGTTGTCGTCTAGAATCGGAGGAGAAAATAATACAACTCCCATCTGTAAAGAGTACATTAGCTCGTTGGTGTCTTATCCAGTTTTCATGGATACAACAGCACTGAAAATGTGCTCTACAATCAGCTGTGGATAAAAGGACACAGACTATAGGCTTTGGGGCATATAGGCCTACTTGTCACAGATGTCTTGCCACAGTTTATGAAGATATCCATACCTGTGCTTGAATAGAGCTGACCTGCCATATTGCATCAGTTACATTTTGCTGTTATAACCAAAAATCTGTCTTCATGCTCCATGTTAGAGTGAGGCAACCATCTAGAAGAACACATTCCATTGCTTTGAAATGCCACCCACAGCCTGGATACAATGCTATGTGAGATTCCAAACTCTCTGGCAATATCAGCAATTCTGCAGCTTTCCAATAATTTTTCCATGCGTGAAGTCATCTAGATGATGTCTTTGAGACATTACAAGACATCCAAGTTTGCAAATTTATTCCTTCATGAAAAAAGCTTCCTTCAAATACAGTTCACTTAGTGCAGCCTTTTGCCTTTTATTCTATTGAGTGCCACCATGTGACCCCTTTGCATGCAATTTGAAAATTTGAATGTGTACCCACTTTTTACTCGAAATTGTCAGTTATACATGCCACAAGTTGATTCATCTGAATTTGCAATTGTATCTCAGAAATAGTGTTTTTTAGGTTTTGGACACCAGTGTAGATTAAGATACAATTGAAATAACATAGATATGAAGTTTATGATGGTTGATATATTTCATCACCATAACTCACTGGGATTCAAAAAAAAATAAATAAAAAATGCACTGCCAATCTGGAATTGCTATTTGTTCTTTAAACCTAATATGCTGAATAGTAATTTGTTTATTTAATGGTGCACAGTTTGGGAAATTTTAATGTGGCAAGTCACAATATTCAGGAATTTCATTTTGTGTTCAGAAATTGTGCTTATTAAGCCTAACTTATATGTAAAAAAAAAAAAAAAATCTGATATGTACAATTTTTATGAAACAAAAGTTAATGTTAGAAGAATTTTTGAACTGTTGATTTAATGGTATCTTGTTATAGAAGTGCTCCTAAAAATTTATAAGCAATCAACCAAAAAACAGGAGGAGGATTGTTTCGCTTAATATTGAATGTAGCAATATAGATAAAATTTGTTTTTCTATATATTATAAAATTGTAGTAGATCAAAGGGTGATAAATATACAGATGACACCATCACAGAATGATTGATATTCTTGGCAAAGCCAAGAATTGCAAACCTAAAAAGGCTTATAATATCCTTGACTTCACTGTGCTTTGCCTTCAATGTAGAGAACCTCTCTTGTACATTGGAAATAGTTGGTAAATGTATGGGAAGGGGGTATGCCCTTCTATTATTATTATAATACAAATTCTAATGAAGCCTAGCTCCTAATTGCTACTTTGTGATATTCTATTTTAAAATAAATAAGAGTTGTACTATCTTATTAAAAAAATTGTGCACTGAATTCACAATACTTTACTTTGGATGTATAATTTTGTGAAGAAAAATACAAAGTTCTTGATTTGCTCAGGCAATACCCATATTCTAAATTTTTTTTTTCAGTATTTGTTAACAAGTTGATTTGATTAGTCAGGATTCTAATCAGGACTAGACAGAAAATGGCACAATAATACCCAAACTTTTTTATCTATTAGTTAAGCCCAATTGTTGTTCAAACTTTCAGCAATGTTCTTGTGCATTATTTGTGTAATATATGCACAATTTTTTAATATTTGCTATATAAGACCAACTTAAACTAGCTTAGTTTTGTTTGAGAAAGGCCTAGAAAAGTTTTTTGTCACAGATTTGAACTTAAGTCTCTTTCTCAATTGAGTTATACTGGCATAACTACTATAATTTAGTTTTGCCAGTATAACTACATTACTAGTAGTAGGGCATAACTACTATAATTTAGTTTTGCCAGTATAACTGCATTACTAGTAGTAGCATTTTTTCTTTAACTGCAGATAAATTTTAGTTTCACCTTTACTATCAGTTCTGTAACTGCTCTATGTGTATAAGATTAGGCAGGTGTCTCATTTGCTGCTACACTGCCATTTGATATTATTATATTTTAAGGAAGTTCTTCTATCATTTTTTTCACAAGTCTTTATTTGCTACCTCAGGAAATTAAATTTAGGAGCACTTTCTAAATCATCTTCATATCTACATGTGATATAACTATTTTACTTATGCTGCTTCCCTGCCACCTTCAACAATAAAATTGGAGATGGAAATTTCCTTGTATAGACTAGGTAGGCAATTCCTTTTGATCTTTGTACATGATTGTGACTAATTACTTTTAACCTGTGCAAATCCACTGCTGACTATAATAGTAATGTCATTATTAAATGCATCCTAGTTTCTACTCTCAGTGGAAGCTTGGTTCTCCTGCATCTCATTCATCTTATGTGCCGTTATACCACACATAAAGGAACATACCAACACCCATCCTATATTCCTTTATATGTGGTGTGTTATAGCCAAATAACACTTTTTTTTTGTCGCATTATTTTGATAATGAGTGTTTAATTCTGTTTTCTCTAATGTCTTCTATCAAGATAGAAGTTTGCAATGTTAGTGCATGTATTCTCTGGTTAGTTTCTATTCTGTACATGGGCAACCAAGTTTCTAGGTGGAAAAACCTTGTCTGCCATTTCTGCTAACTCACCTTCAGTTGAAAAGCCTGTGTGTGTGTGTGTGTGTGTGTGTGTGTGTGTGTGTACCAAACCCAGATCTGGTCTCCATTCAAAATATCAGCACTGCCAATGGCACTACTGAGATGCTGATTCATTTAAATTTCTATTTGAAAATGATATACAAAAAAATATATATTCAAATATATATATATATATATATTTTTTTTTTTTGTATATTTCTTGTTATATATTATTATTATTTGACACCTCCAGGGAGTCCAAAGACTCATTTTGGGGGGGGGGGGGGGCACCAGCTCTACAACTCTGTCTCCAACACTCAATCACCAACTGACTGCAACTATGCTAACTCCATCTACGGGCAACCAGCACTGGTATTTCCACAGACAATCACAAACATCCATTCCCATGGGGGGGGGGGGGGGGGATTTGAGTCTGCAGCCTTTTTTGGCTGGAGAGCGGATATGCTGCCCACTCAGCCAACCAGGAAAACTAATAGACTAACACTAAAAGATTAGTAAGGTGACTACTATCATAGAGTTACATAGAATTCTAATGATTTAAAATTATGTCTAAACATGCATTCGTTGTTGTGCATGTTTGTTCACACTCGTGTGTTTGATTAGCTAGGTGATAATACATGGACTCATCGAGAGAGGGCACCTACTCTACAGCTCATTCTTTCTAACCGCAACTACACCAACGTCATCTACCGTCCACCACCACTAGTATTTCCACAGACAATCACAAACATATGTCCACAGTGGAATTTGAACCCACAGCCTTTTGACTGGAGAGTAGATATGCTAACCACTCAGCCAACCAGGACAACTAGGATTTATATTTAAGTGTTCAGATCTGCTGATATTTCTAAGATTCCCAGATTTTTTTTTTTTTGTTCAGTTTTGTCACAACAATGGTGTAACAGTTCAGATTCATTCCAAAAACTTAATATCTATCTGTCAGGGTATCTTATGGATCGGCTTAAGAGAATAAATGTGATGACAGAGCTGATGTCTCATGCCTTTGGTATTCGTTATCTCCAATATGCTCTTTGATGCTTTGTTCAATAGATTTCTCAGTCTGTCCATAGTGTGGCATCTTGCAATTATACCACAGTTGGTAAACTCTTTGATATTTCAAGAGGTTATATAGGCTTGACAGATAGAAGTAGCAATCTCATTCTGATGAAAGAAGTAAATCCTTTTTTTGATTTTATATTCTCCAAAGATTTTTGTTTCATGGAAATCAAACAGATATAGGGAAGAGTAATAAAACCTTTGATTTCTTCATCACTGGAGGTGCATCATATGGTGTTGGTCTTTAAGAAGTCTTCAGTTGTTGCACCCATTGTATCCATTCTGCAGAAGGGTGATTCTTAGAAATTGGAGATGATGTGAAACTGCCAGTGAACAGTCTCACACATCTAGAAAGGACTGCTATAAAAAGTTTAAAAACAATATGGAAATAGTAATTTCCATTACTATTTCCCACTAGGAAATGGTAGGATTTCCTATGGATCAAGGCAATGCTACAATTATTCTCAATATAGAAGAGTATGACAACAAAATCACATAGCTCCTTAACATATATACATAATTCAAACATAGATAATGATACTACTAAAGATTAGTTAAAGAATAATTAAAGCCATAAATTCTCCTACATTCTTTGCCAAATATCTAGCAAAACTATTAAAGGCACTGGCAGGACAGTTGCTGCCTTTTGTTGAAACTGAACAATTTATCTCCACTATCAGTAACATTGGTCTTGATAAACAGGACATTTTAGCTAACTTCAATATAGTCAGTTTGTTTACCAACATCCCAACTGATGAACTTCGTATACTACTACAAGATAAATCTTTCCAAGAAAATCATGATGCTCTTTAAACACTATCTTATCAAGCACTTTAAGTATAATGATTCCTTATATAAACAAAACTCAGGATTAGCCATGGGAAGTCCTGTTTTTTAGTGGATCTTTACATGGACACATTTGAGAAAATGATCCTGGAAGAATACCATTCCAAAAATATGGAAAATATGTGTTGGTGGTATCTTCTTGACCTAGAGCCATGAATTTCCTTAACAACTAACATTCTACCATTAAATTTATCTACGAACTTGGAGGCCAATATTTTTTTTTTTTTTTTAATCTAAAGCTGACCAAAGAATCTTGTAAATTTAAAATGTCAATCTTTCAAATTCCAATCTCTACTGTACCTCTGTCCACAATTATAGACCTAAAAAAACTGGGCATCATTTCAATACTGGGAGCAAGAACTTCTCATGACTGGCAAGTAGGAGCCTAGCCAAAAGACTCTAGTTTCTAAGAAACACATTTTTTTCAGATTGGCTACAATGAGCATAACATCTCAAGACTTCTTAGAAATTAACCACCACACAATGTACTTCAAGTGATGAAGAAATTGAATGTTTTATTACTCTTCACTAAATTAGCTCTATTTCAATGAAATTCACAAAAATATAAAATCAGTAAAATATAAAATTAGAACAGTATTTATTCCTATCATCAGAATGAGATCACTTCTTTGATCTGTAAAATGACACAATCCCTGAAATATCAAGAAGTTTACTAATTATAGTGTGACTGAAAGATGCCATGCTATGGCATCTTTCAAAGTTCAAAGATAGACTTCTCAGTCTGTCTTTGAACAAAGCACTGAAGAGCATATTACAGATATCAAATACCAAAGAAGTGAGACCTCAACTCCATCACATTTGCTATCTTCAGCTGATCCATAAGATACTTTGACAGAGACATCAAGTGTCTTTGAATGAATCTAAAACTGTTACACCATTGTTATGGCAAAACCAGAAAGAGAATTCTGGGTATTTTTAGAAATGTCATAACTTTATTATTACTATTATTACAGGCAACTCCAGGGAGTCATTAGACTCAGCGAGGGAGGCCCCAGATCATATTCATCACAACTATTCGTCATTCATACAGTATCTATCATACCTCGCCTTAAACTCATTCACCGTCACAGCATCCACCACAGACTCAGGGAGTGCATTCTACTCATTCACTACTCTAAAAGTAAAGAACCCAGCTCTAACACCTTTACTAACCACACTTTTGTCCAGTTTCCATGGAAGTCCCCTAGTCCTCCCACAACCAGCCCTGTTCTCAAAAATATCTTCTGAATTAATTTTATAGAAACCCTTCAGTAATTTGAATGTCTCAATCATATCTCCCCTCCTCTGCCTATCAACCAATTTTTGCAACCCACAAGTCCTCAACCTGTTCTCATAAGGTTCATTCCACAGACCTGCTATCATCTTGGTCACTCGCCTCTGGATCCTCTCCACCTCCTCCCCATCAAGAAGAAACCTAGGTGACCAAAGCTGGGCACAGTAGTCGAGATGGGGTTTTATCAAGGCTCGATACAGAGGAACAATAACTCGCTTGTCTCTGCTTGTCAACGTATTCTTCAGCAACCAAGTGATTTGATGAGCTGATTTGGCCACTTTTGCAATGTGTCCCCTAAGTTTAAATTCCTTATCCACCAACACTCCTAAATCTCGTACCTCATCTATTTCCTGGAGCACAGTTCCACCAATGCAGTAAACTGCCGCCAATCTTTTCACCCCAAAATGCATAACCTTACATTTTGCCACATTAAATTGACATCCATTCTCCTTAGCCCAGACCTCCAATCTATCCAAATCATCCTGCAAAATTTTGACGTCATCTGCATTCACTATTGCCCTACTCAACTTCGCATTATCTGCAAACAAATGAACTGTTCCTCTCAGATCCTTTCTTATATCATTAATGAACAAATTAAACAGCAGTGGTCCAAGAACAGATCCTTGTGGCACACCACTAGTCACAGGCCGTCTTGTGGACTCTACTCCTGAGTAAACCACTCTCTGATATCTCTCCGTCAACCACCCTCCTATCCATCTCGCCAACCCTATGTCCATCCCCATATGCTGCAATTTACTGATTAGAATTCCATGTGGTATCCTGTCAAAGGCCTTAGCAAGGTCCAGTAGAATCACTGTAAACCCATTACCCTTATACAGTTCAGCCATCACTGTGTTATAATACATGAGCAAGTTACTGAGGCATGACCTACCCTTCACAAAACCATGCTGTCCCCGATACAGTATCCCATTTTCTTCTATCCAATCTTGTATTTTTCTCTCGACTATTTTCTCTAAGACCTTGTTAATGATTCCTGTTATGCTGATTGGCCGGTAATTTTCAACAGCAGCCTTGGAACCACCTTTGTGCAGCGGAACTATTTTCCCTTCTTTCCACCCCCTTGGGACTGACCCAGACCTGAAGCTCAAATTAAACAAAATGGTCTGTTATGGTGGTTGTCACCTTATTATTCTTTTACTGTTTATCTTCTCTTTTTACACTTGAAGTCCTATATAAGTAAGATAAAGGCCTTAGCAAGGCCTTTGTCTTACTTATATAGGACTTTTGATATTGTCTTTTGATACTGTCTTTTGATAAACTAATTATTTCTGAATAACTCTAGTTCACTGCCTTATAAACTATCATACATCTATAATACACTGAAACATGATTGTGCTGTATGGTGAGCTACATAACATCAAATCCCCCCCACACACACACACACAAACACTTTCATTTCTAGGGCTGGCTGGTTGATTTGAATAATGGGATTGTCATGACTAAAGTGTGACCAATGGCTGAGCTCCAATTCAAAGACAAAACAATTCCTTGGGGAAGATCAAGGAGGTCAGATTGTATGCAGCTCACTGTAATTATTCCCCCCCCCTTACTAATGGGCAGGCAATTCCAAAGGCTTTGCAGACTGTAGTTTTGAAATCCCTATTGATGAGCCTCCGTAGCTCAGCCATTATAGACAAAGCCCTTTGGTTGGAAAGACCTGAGTTTTCGATTTCCGTCAGTGACGTGAAGAACCTTTATCTGATCTCTTTCAATAAAAGGTGAAGTTAGCTGGTCTCATACAAAGGGAGGAGGTTTCTTCCCAGAAACTCGAGGTTCCACCCCCACCCCCACCCCCCCAGAACAGGCAAACTGGCCCAGTGAACACATGCATCTACAGACATAGGACACACACTGGGAGGCATAGGACTAACCACCTTATCCTCGAGTTACAGTTGAGAAGTTCAAGAATACTTGGAAAGGTCATAGGTGCTGAAGTGTGTGGTGGTGGTAGTAGTTCATGTGGCATAGTTTAAGAAATGTGTACTGTGAGCTCCAGTATTTTCTCAAAGACTAGTTTCTGGTATCTTGCATACAGAAAGTAGCTAGACATAAAGAACTAGTACACACACTTCACTAACTACATTTACCCATGCTTTAGGGGTAAATAACAGTTTGAGACTTTAAAAAAATGCCTAGAAGTTGAGATCATATAACAAAGCATTTGAGCTTGCAGTGATTTTAAAATAAACCAAATTATTTCACTTCTGTACATATACAGTTGTCACTCTCAGGACATTTCAATTGTGGGTCTATATTACTCATCTCATCTTATTTGTCATCTTTACAAAAGGCAGTTCATGCATTGGACTACAAGCATAAAAGATTATTTATAATTTGAGTTTGACACACAGGACATAAGAGCAAAATCAGAATTTGTGCATGATATTGCAGCAACTATACATGATGAAGAGCCAAGTGGGATACAAGAAGTGATCAAGGTGATTGAATCCTTGGTAAATTTTGGCTAAAATATGACTTAAATTTTAAATTTCTATAGCATGTAGAAATTTTTTTTTAGGTTGGGCTGTAACAGTTACTTGTGTTTTTCACTAGTACTTCATTAGTAGAGCCACTACGTGTATATAGTTATTTTCTTTGTTTTATGATCTGAACTTTCAGGTATTTTCATTTGTAATAAATGTCCATTTCTGCCAAACAAGTTCTGTGAATGCATTTTGTCTTCTGCATCAAAATGTTTTCCAGTATAGACTATAATGAAATTAATTAGGCTTTCACATTATGAACTGGAAAAAAATTTTTTTTAAATATCTATCTATCTATATATATATATATATATATATATATATAAAATCATCTTGTTCAAATCATAAAATAGTTTCTCCTTATATGGACTAATCTTAAAATATCGTCAGCTTGAAATTGCAATTTATAGAAAGCAAAAATAGTATTTAAATATACACAAAATAATAATGTATAAGAAAAGTTCCTTGGCACACAAATTATTGATAATATCCTTTACTTCCACTATAACTTTATTAATTGTACTGGTATTAATGAAGACCATTGCCAGTATTGTAACTGGTTGACTGTGACTAATGGTGTCCAAGAAATTATGGGATAATCCATTCTCTGATAATACTCTGTGATCCAGAGTATTTTAAAAATGGTGCTACACCATTTTACTACTTGTATGGAAAATATGATTTGTGCATCAATTTAACCTTAGGAGAGGTTAAATTTATTCATAATGAAGAACCTCAATAAAGGTCAAAACTGGTCTAGGTGCTAGACTAGTTTTGACCTTTTGACAAGGGATGCTTCCCATGATGAATAACAATATATCCAAAACAAAGTGTGCTTTGCATTCTGGGATACTAAGGCTAATTGCTGTGAAGTCAGTGGTCTCTATATACAAGTAACCTAGTTATGAAAGTACGTCATCTGCAAACTTTGTTTACTTCTGCTTACGTATAGGATTAAAACCAATAATATAATTTCTTGTCTGTTATAATTTAAATTAAGGAATTTCTCAAAATTGCTGGAAGTCAATCTCTGTTAATGTATGTATTACCATCAAATTAAAATTATTTGCTTATTTGGATAAGCCTAAAATTATAATGGTAGATTTCTGTATTTTTGTTGGCATTATCTGAATATTCATTAAAATTCAATACCTCAATGAAAATGTAAATCATGGAAAACGTGTTTCTGAACTCTAATATTCAAGTGATGATTACTGATGTATATGATCATTATTGACTTCTTGGAAACAAAATGCATGCAAACTAAATAAAAATTAAGGATTAAAAAATATATATAAATGCACAGTGAAACGTTCTTGGGTTCATATATCATGCAGTATATTTTGTTTATTTTTATTCAGTGTTTTTTGCACTTAAAAAAAAGTTTGACTACATTTTTATTTGGTAAACAAAATATGAACATATCTACGTAATCAAGATACTAAACAAGTTCTGGGGCTCATAGTGAAATTTAAATGTGTTAACAGTATGATTTTCATCATTAAATAACAATTTAAGAAATATTGGGGGGAAAAAATGATTATCAGTTTACCTTTACTTATGATTTACAAATGTGAAAACTGTATAAATATTCTATGAATGCTGTAAATTTCTCTTTGATATGAATTTAAATACTGTTGATTAAGTAAATGAAGACTTGAATTGTACTTAGATGTTATTTAGTAAGCTTTAAAAATGTGTATTTTTGTAATGTATTTATTTTATATAATAATGATATTTGTACATAAAAATGCTGTTATGGGCTTTAATTATATTTTATTAAATATGTTTAAGTCTTGAAAAATGTGTCATTTATTTTTATACAACTCCAAAATGGACACTCAAACTAATAGTTAATTGTTTCTCATGAACTGACATCATTGTCACTTAATTTGTAGTAGGTATGCCACTAAATTTACTATTTGCTGAGGAGCACCTATCTGTGTACCATCGCTGCATGTAAGTGTGTAGGATATTTACAGGCATTTTCTTGGGGAAATTATGTTTCATAAGTGAAAACATTATGTAGAATATGATATATATTTGTGTTATGTTTATTAATTTTTGTTAAGTGTAATACTTTCATCAAAAACTAAGGTGATGTATTAAAAAAAAGTAGCAGTATACTGAGTATTATAAAATTAGCTTCATTTATGATGATGGTGATAGTGTGACTATATCTGATCCAAATAACATTTAAGTTTTCATGTCACAGAACCTGATCATCCAATATTTTTATGTCAGAAAAATTATTTTATTAAATCTTACATTTTATTATATATTACAGTATTTTAAAGTAGAATACCTAAGCTCTTCTACTATAGTGATCTGGAAACACACTTCATTTTTATTTTTACTAAGTTTCCTAATATATATTTTACATAATGGCATAGCATATTTGCATTACCAAATGATGGATACTAACGAAAGACAAAATAATAGTGTGTTTCTAATGCATGATGATTTTGTTTAATATTCATTCTGTTTTGTCCTCTCGATATAGAAAAGTTGTCAGCAGTAGCATTTAGGACCAAAGCATCTTCAATAGTTTCAGATTTTTACTTCTGGAGTTAATTATCCTCATTGATTTTGTTGGTCTTATCAGCAGGAGCAACTGAACTGAAACTAATGATTGATCATGACCCATTTTATGTATGTTGGTGCTACTCAACATAGGTTTGTTATATAATTTATTTTTCAGTGTGCCTTCTTTTTGTTGATGAAATCAAAGGTGTCATGTGTTTTTGACCACTGTCAACTATGCACAAGCCCATTTTTCCACATCATAAACACACATCATCTGTGTAATGTTTACACATATTAAACAAAGGAAAAGCTATAGTAATCATGGACATTACCAAGTACAACAAACATTTTCTTCTATTACAAGATCAAACCACTTACCAGGAGGTTATTCAGAACCCTACCAATAGCCATATCAACAAACTTATTCCTTACTCAACAAAATGATCAGTTGGGATGAAGACACTATCAAAAAATGGAAGAACGATTTTGGTAGAACTCCATGTTTCTATGACCTACCAAAAATCCATAAGGAAGAAGTCCCACTCAGACCCATAGTTGACTGCATAGACCCCCCCACACACACTTGTCACTTAGCCAGATTTCTAGCTCATCTTTTAAGCTCCTGTACAGGCCACACATAAACCTCAGAAAAATTCATCAGAATTTCTGACAAAAATACAAAACCTAACATTTCAGCCTATCATGGTCAGTTTTGGCATCCAGTCTTTATTTAGCAGTGTACCTCTGGCTGACACTCTTGATGTTATCAGAGGAGTTCCCTCAGTCATAGTCAAACTGTTCTACTTTGTCATGCACTCAGACTGTTTCATGTGTGGAAACCAATTCTATAGACTGAAGAAATCGCTATAGGAAGTCCTTTATCACCTGCACTTGCCAATTTCTACTTAGAACATCTTGAAAAACTCCCTGTTCTCTTCAAGACAACCCTGAACCTTTCTTTTGGGTACAATATGTAGATGATGTGTTTGCCATCTGGCCTATGCATCTCTGCTGACATTCAGACCAAAATCAACACCTACACTCATGTATCAACTTCACCATGGGAAAAAGAAAATGATGGAAAAATTAGCCTTCCTGGACATTTTCTTTTCTCATTTAGGGCTTTCCCCCATTGAGGGAAGTCCTAAACATCATGCCAAGCACTATCCAACATTCATGCAGTATCTATCATACTTTGCTTTGAACTCATTCATGATCATGGCACCCACAATAGACTCTGATAACCTGTTCCACTCATTCATCACTCTCCACAAGCAAAAAATCTAGTCCTGACACCCCTACTAACTACACTCTTGCTCAGTTTCCAAGGATGGCCTCTAGTTCTCTGACCACTAGACTTGTTCAGAAAAATTTCATCTGTATTAATCTTGTAAAAACCCTTGAGTAATTTATATGTCTCAATCATATCACCCCTTTTCTGCTTGTCAACCAGTTTCTGTAATTGATAAATCTTCAGCCTATCCTCATTCCATAGACCTGCTACCATCTTGGTCCCTTCCCTTTGCCTCCTCATCTCCAAGAAACCCAGATATGTGCATAGTAGTCAAGATGGGATTTTACCAAGGCTCCATTAAGAGGTATAATAACCTGCTTATCTCTATTCGTCTGGGTATTTATTCCTCAGTCAAAAAGTAACTCATAAAAATAAATGTTACAAAATAGAATACCTATCATAAATCATTAGGAGAGCTGGTCAATATTACTTAGTCTATAACCAGGGATGTAGTCCTGAAAGAAATAGTACCTTAGAAACAAAAATCCAGAGCACGAAGTGTGGCATTATTATTATTGCAACGGCCATATGGCAGAGAGATTAACTTGTTTTCTGAAACGAAAATGACGAGCGGCAAGCTGCTATTTTTTGACCTTGGAAACAAAAATCCAGAGCATGAAGTGTGGCATTATTATTATTGCAACAGCCATATGGCAGAGAGAATGCCTTGTTTTCTGAAACGAAAATGACAAGAGTGGCAAGCTGCTATTTTTTGACCAAAAGCTGGAAATGCATTATAAGCATCATTATTATAATTCTTATAATTTATTATAATGAATTTAAAAATTTTGATAATTTTAAAAAAGTACCAGGGCATTGCCCTGGCCCGACTACACCCCTGTCTATAACAGGATAATGCAATTATATATATAATTACAACTCTGTGGGATGTTTGGTAAGATTACCTTTCCAAAACTGGGAGTTTGGGACAATCATTCTTATTTAAGTTTGATTGGTGTAAAAGAGTAACAGCATTTTTTCTTCTTGTGAATTGTGTCTGGAAGAAATCACATGAGCAAGACCTGAACTTGGTTTAAGAGTGAAGTTCAAAAACTCCTGCAATATGCAGCTTAATGTCTCTATTTTCTAAATGAAATTGCAGAAACTTATTTTTTTAATTTTTTGTGCTAATTGTATCTTTCAAGTCAGGAATTAATGTTGTAATTACAATCCAATTTCCTGAGGAATTTTTTCCCCCTGAAAACTGCTATAAATTTTCCATCAAAAAAGGTGGCATTTTTTGTTATCTTAATTATAATGTTATCAGCTAAGAAAGAGAGGAGGAAGAGTTTGAGAGGTTGGTATTTCATAGTGTAAGGACGTGTGTGTGTTTATCACAGGAGAATCTAGCAGTTAACATTAAGGAACATTTATCAATGAGACATGAGAATTAAGTATATTGCTAATGCATAATTTTAATATTTATGCCACTGACTGGAAGAAAAAAAACAGCTAAAAATAGAATATGCAACAATTTTTCTACAGTTAATTTGTGATAGCTCATTAAAGCAATATATGTTTGAAGCAACTAAGACAATAAAGGCTGCTTGCAAATAGACTAAATTCACAATTCCTCTGATTCACAACTCGCACCTTTAGGTAATTGTACTATCTGTAGTACAATTACCTAAAACCAGTGTGATTATTTAACTATTGTACTGAATTTGAAATTAAAAGGAGAGTGAGAGCACAATGACAAGAAAGCAACAAGGTTAGAATTTTACAAAAGCTAGTTTTGATGGTATGACAAAGGAACTTTGAAAACATAATTTAATGGTAGGAACACCAGTAGTGAATGACGCATTTAAAGTATGCTGGATGAATAGTCAAATTCTCAAAGAAATGCCCATAAGAGAAAACTTTGGAATGGGTATGATGTGAAAAAATCAGCTCTTATAAATGTGCCAAATGCAAACATTTGTTATTCACTAAATCAATTTGTTGTCATAATGATCTAAATTTGAACAACAGCTAAGAAAGCTAACACTGATCATAATGTTTTTATAAATATGTGATGGAAAAAAAAGTATCAACAAAGCTTTCTGCATATGACTACGAAAGATTCTGCTGTAACAGTGGTGGAATTTAATAATTACATTGTGTTAATGTACAAGAAAGAAAGCCAAAAGATTGAAAAGTACGAAGTGTGATGCACATTAAAAAAAAAAAAAAAAAATCAGCTAATGCCTTTTTATTCCTGTATAGCAAGTAGGTGTACATGTGATGCACATTAAGATTATTAAAAATAATAAATCGTTAGAATAAGCTGGTCATGACTTTAAATTGTTCCCATTTACAAAATATTGTAAAAAAAATTAAAATTTAGATCCAGAATATCCTTGATCATGATCCCTTAATGAGCAAGTCATGGCCTTCCTTTTGATACAAGATGGTAAAGTGCTTTTGAAAAATGCTAAATTTCTTTTTTGTAGAAGTAATGAGAGAAATATGGTAAGAGTGTGATGTAATTTATTCAAACTTCAGCACACCTTCCATAGTATTCCTTATATGAACCTGCTGATTAAAATGCACCAAATGGGTATTGACAATTATTTAGTGAAATAGTTAAATTGATTTGACAGGGCAGGGGATAAGGAATGTTTAGAAAAGATATTCACGATTGAGATGGTTATGCACAGAGTACCAACAAGGTTTTTAGTTTTAGGGAAGTTATTGTTTAGTATATTCATCAGTAATTTAGGTTCAAATATTAAGAGCAAAAATCTCTCCCTATATTAATATGATTCATAATACAACAGCAATCATAGTTCATATTAGTAAATTGTCTAGATGACCTTTTCTTCAAGATTATCTTAAAAATTTGTAAAAATAGACAATGAAACAGGGAATAAAATTTAATTGTGTGTGGGGGGGGGGGGTATAAATATAATATGTGATATGGTTAACAAGGTAATCAGAGATGGATGCAAATGAGAGGGGCTCCAGAAAGAGTATAGAAGGTTTTTTGTATTTTGGTTGATAGTGAATTTAAGTGAGAAATCATTCTAAGTCAACACAACCAGTAAAGTTAAGATGATTAATGGTTTAATTAAAAGAAGCTTCACTTGTAGAAGACGTTATGATTTTCTTAAATAATTCACTTATCAGGCCAATATTGAATTATAGCTCGCTCTACTTTGGCTCTAGATTTTTAATGTGTTCTTAGAAAATTGAGGGTATTCACAGATGATTCGCTGTGTGTGTGGAGGGATTTTGTCATAAGAAAAATATTCCAAATTAGTCTTGTACCTAACAAGACTAATTTGGAATATATATTCAAACATTATGGGAAGCATATAACCAATCTATGCTGCACAGAAACAAATGGTGTTTCCCTGCCTCAGGCCATAACTCATTTAACTAACTTTTATTACAAAGCTTTGGGTATTATTCTCTTTCTGCTTTCTCTTTGACCATGTCATAATTCAGCATTCCAGTTTGTCTCACGGATGTTATTTTGATTCAGATTGGAGATCACTGCTGGTCACTACAAAGCTAGGTTATTCCTTTCAGACCATGTCTTTATAATCATTGCTTTATAACATGGAGCATTATGTAGAAGCTGTGAGGGAGAATATTTTAAAATTACCATAGTAACCCTTAACCCATCTATAGCTATAATGGGCTATAGATTTATAACCTCTTGTAAGATTTAAGTTTTAAAAAATACTCAGTTGCTCAAATGATCAAAAAAAAAAAAAAAAAAGAGCGAGCTTAAGTCATGATCACACTGGACAACAAAATTTTAATAAAGTCGTGTTCCCCCCCAGATTAATTTGGTCATTTCTTGTAGATTTCAAGGTACTGAACATGAATATGACAATGGAAATGCAAAATTGGCTACAGTTTGTGAGAGATCTGCAATAGTTTCTTATATGATAGATTAATGTGTATACTCATCACATATATTGTTAAATGTCTGCTTCTATGTCTGATGTTTGTATAGCTGCTCAGAATAGTCTCTAGCAAGCAGCCAACATGGAAGTGGATCACTTTCCCCTGGTATTGTTTTTTCTGCCATTACAGTTTCCTGATGGAAATGTTCGTTGTGCTTATCACTAACCATGCCGCAGTTGTCAGGGAAAAAATCCAAGTGGGGATGGAGCAAGTGTATTTTTTAAGTAGATTGAAATGAATCCTCTGCAGCCAAGTTTGTGACAAGTCCACAACCAGTTACTTGGAGTTTTCTGCCCTGATATTTCCAAGGAAGTTGGTTGACACCAGATGAAGTACATCCCAAGCTTTTTTTTCTCATCACCCTGTAGCAGGTTGTTGAATATCTTGTCAATAAAGAGCTCAGATCTGAGAACCCACAAAAGCTCTTCCTCTTTAATTTAATTTTCACTTTGCTGAGTTGAGGGAATTTGTCAGCCAGGTACTTGGAAGCTGATCCATTCCTGTTCATGACTTTTACAAAGTTTTTTTTATCAGATCGAGTTTGATGTCTAGTGGTGATAGCAGAATTTTGTGTTTCTGCCAGTGTTGGGTGTTTCGTGTTCTTCTCTTCAACCTTCAGAGATTTCCTCGCAGGCCAGGAAATCCATTGTAGAAGTCTTGATCCCAGGAACTTCACTTTAACCTTGAACAGCTCCATATCGCAAACAGGATCGTTCAGTTCTTGTGTAATAATATGTGACACAATCTAACTGACATGGATCATTAGACACCGAAGGCTCAGGAGAAACCATCATCCGTTCCCCATCATCCTCAATCAATGGAAAATTCTTTTGGGGATTTGGGAACGGAAAGTCTCGCCATTCGGAACTGGTTGGAAAGTAGATGCCATATTCAGATACACTATTGTCCACTTCTTTTTCCTCGTGATGTCTCCTGAAAACAGGTGGTACCATGCAGAAGTGGCAGTCATTTGCACGATACTTGCTTGGCGCCCTCCAAACCATAGGAACAGCAAATGGCATCGACACTTTATTTTTCAGCTACTTTGGAAGATTTCTAGCACACATACCACAGTATATGTGTAGGGACCAGGCCTGGTCCTGGTCCCCAATCCTATATTCGAAGTAAAGCTCATACGACGTTTTCATTAATAGAGTGATGGCCTTTTTCTGGCTTGCAAACGTCACTTCCCTGCAAATGTAACAAAAGTTATTTGCATTATTAATATCAATACAAGTACGAGACATCATTATTACTGGATTTACGCTGCACGGATCGCTTGTGTAGTGATTTGTAGTAATGACGTAGGAGTAAATGGGAGTATCGCACAAACGCTCACCCTATGAGACTTCACTTTATATCAATGATGGCATCATCTTAATGTCATGACTCAACTGCATTACATCAGCCAATAATGAAATAGCTCCTAGGAGGTGCTATGTATGATTGATTGATGCAATATTGTAATCAGGAGATTGAATTATGGCGTTGCCAAATGATACCTATGTGTGCAATGTGGTCTGAGTCTCTCCTGAACAAAAGCCAATCAACATTTATTATTATTAGTAGTAGACACTTCCAAGGATTACTGGATTTACGCTGCACGGATCGCTTGTGTAGTGATTTGTAGTAATGACGTAGGAGTAAATGGGAGTATCGCACAAACGCTCACCCTATGAGACTTCACTTTATATCAATGATGGCATCATCTTAATGTCATGACTCAACTGCATTACATCAGCCAATAATGAAATAGCTCCTAGGAGGTGCTATGTATGATTGATTGATGCAATATTGTAATCAGGAGATTGAATTATGGCGTTGCCAAATGATACCTATGTGTGCAATGTGGTCTGAGTCTCTCCTGAACAAAAGCCAATCAACATTTATTATTATTAGTAGTAGACACTTCCAAGGAGATCGAGGGAGGACACTTACTCTATAACTCTCCACCACTAACATCATATACATCAAAGCCATCTACTGCCCACCACCACTAGATTTTTTTTTTTTTTTTGTCTGTAAATTGCGTGTGTTATGAAGGGCCGATTTGTCTGCATTGTCATTTTTGCGTTCAGCACGTCGAAATTAGTAAAGAATCGCTATTTTCATTTCAGAGGCAAATTGTGTCTTGTCCAGTGTTATATTACCTGTGGACCTGACACTGAGAAAAACCGCACATCATAATGCTATCTTCACATATCAGAATGCATCCAGCAGCTAATCCATTGCTTTCATTCATTAAGGATCAACCTCTATTAGAACCATTACTACTTCATTAACAATATTAGTTCCTCAATACTTATCTTGATGAGTGCAGTGGATAAACTCATGACAGTCATGGCTGATGCTCTGCATTAGCATCTCTAAGCTCTTGATCAAGTCGTGCATACAAAGGCCGTTGTCAGACTCTTGAGGCACTTCCTTCTGCATTTTGTAGCTGACTGTCCAAATTCCTCTTTAGTTGCTCAGTACATTCAGGTTTAATTCACATCTAGGATGTGAATTAAACCTGAATGTACTGAGTTCCTCCATGTACAATCTAGGATGCAAACAATCTATGAACGATATAAACTAGTTTATTCCTGGAAGGCATTGCAGATATGATTAACTTCCCCATCATTACCAGATTCTCAGTTGCATCAATTTCAAAGATTCGTTGGAATAGCAAAGCACTTTACTAAGGATAAGGTGGTTTCCCATTGCCTTCCTTGTCCAACAGTAAACATGAACTAGAGATGTGTGTTCATGTCGTTGGTTTGCTTGATTCTGTGGGACAAAACACCATCCACCTCTGTATAAGATAGGCTAGCTTAACTTTCAATTGAAAGCTCAAAAGTTCTTTGTGTGATTGACGGGATTCGAATGCAGGTCTTTCCAACTAAAAGGGCTGAACAAACACAAATGCTGCCATTTCTTGGTACCTAACAGGATTTGTTCTTGTCTAAAATAGCGTGGGTTCTACGGTCGATTTTCTTGAGTTTACGAGACAAAAAAAAAAAAAACAGTTTCTGGAAGAAAAAACGCTTGCTCATTCCAGAGATTGACTAACTCGGGAATAAGGCTTGGAAAAAGTTCTAAGCCTCCAGCAAGCCCCAGATCCATTAAGCTACAGAGCGCGTGAATTTTTAATTTTAATTTTTCACTTTTGGGGAAATTCCCAATTTAGGACTGTAGACAACAAGATGCATAAATGCATATAAAAATTTGGCTTTGTGTAATGAATTAACTATTCTAATAACGATCCAATCAAAGGAGGATTAATTTAGTCGAACGTTACAACAAGACTTCAAAACCTACTAATAATATTTTCAACTAAATAAAGTAATGCATTTTTTCTAGACCTTTTCCCATTGTGCTCCCGAATTATTTGATAAGGTATTATAGTTTCTTTTGGAAATAAAAATTAGATGACTTATATGTGATCACAGATTGATCGGAATCAGGGCAATATGCATCTGTGAACCAATCCTGAAAGAAATAATGGAATGCTGATAACACTATTTCTTGTCATGAAATTTTTTTACAATCAGCTAATGCCTTTTATTCCCTTATAGGCAATAGGCGAGGTCGTTCAAGCCCTATCTAACTTTAGGAGACTGAGTGGGCAGTTCTATCTCCATTGGTAGCCAATCAGCATGGGCGAATGCTGGTCTTGAAATTCACACTTGCTCTTGTTATCATTCAAGGAGTGAGAGGTGTGATTGAAGCCTGATTAGGGAATAATGAATTACTGATTATTTAAAACTATATATACTGTATTTAGAAATTTATGTACATTTAATCATACAAATACAACATTCATTTTACTAAATGATATTCTATCTTTTTCAATTTTGCTACTTGAATACAAATTCTACCCTACGGTTCTTCTTTATGAACTTGGGTATATTTATGAAAATATACACTTGTAAAGGCTTGCTGAAGCTCACTGGCTAGAGCTACTTTGACTGCGTATTGCCTGTTTAAGACGACGTGAAGGGAGCGGAAATGGCTATGCGCGCGCATGAAATCACAGTGCTGCAGCGAGGACCTGGAAGCTCCAACAACCGAGCAAGCCAAAGTAGCTTTGACTAGACGAGCAAGCATCGGCCTTCGATATAAGCAAGCATAAGACGTCTTCTGTCTACAAAAATAAAAGCCTAAATGGAATTCTTATAAATGCATACATTTATTAACAAATAAATATTACTTCTTTCTCAAGTAATGAGCTTGCGCAGCAAGCATGGAATAATTCGAGCCTGCAATCAGAGATAGTTAGCCCAAGGTTATCACTAATTTAAGCAGGCATACAGTGAAGAGATGGCTAACAAGTGCCGCCATCTAGTGGTCCCTGACCCAATATTTTAATGTTCTGAAATAGTGTGGGTTCTACAGTCGATTTTGTTGAGTTTCCGGGATAAGAAACCAACTTGCCAGTGCCAGAGATCGAATCACTCGAAAAAGGGTTTAGATAAAGTTCCTCTAGTCAGCGAGTAGAATCGAACTCACGACGCTCTTTCTTCGGGTGGCCTAACGATGTCACCCGAAGAAAGTTGGGAAGATCTGGATTTGGATGCTATCTAAGATGCGAAGGACCTTTATCAGGATTTTTTTTAACTCAGAGTGACTGTCAGTCTCTGATGGAGGAAGCAGGCCCTCCCCTTTTCAGAAACTCTACCCTTTTATCCCACAAAATTGGCAATCCTGCCAGAACACCCAATTGACAGTCTCCATACACTGTGCAGACAGAATAACCTCCCTATGAAAGCATTAATTAGGTTTCAAACAAGTCCAGTTAGTTGGCCCAGAGGTCATTGAGCCTATCAGGCAAGGGATAGTGGGAATATTTATTTATATATTGATCTCATGCACAAGAGGTAGAAGAACAACGGTCTGCAGTGGCAATGAAAAGGGATGCTAGACATCCCTTTTCAGTGCAGCTGCTGATGCTCTTAAAAGGCCTAACAGAAAGCAGAGGAATGGTTGCCAGTTCAGTGGCACAGTAACCATTGAATTAGCTGTATTATTGAATTACAGTGCAGAAATATTACACCTGCGAGATAAAGGTTGAAGAAAGGGGTGGATCATTCTTGAACCAAGCTGCTCTCCTCCAAACTGCATCAAGAATTTTAGGGAGATTTTTGGTGCACTACACCAAACAACAGTATTCTAAGAATAGATGGATTTGTATGGAATTATTAGCTAGGTGAGGGTGGAAATATTGTCGTGAGTAGAAAAGAAAGAGAGAAAATGCCTAGATTTTTATATTATTATTTAATTATTATTGTTCCGGGAAACTCCAAGGAGTCGACAGACTCATCGAGGGAGGCCCTAACATCATGTCTGGAACAACTATTCAACATTCACACAGTATCTATCATATCTTGCCTTGAACTCATTCACGGTTGTAGCACCCACAACAGACTCTGGAAGCTTATTCCACTCATTCACCACTCTCCAAGTAAAAAAACTTAGCTCTAACACCCTTGTCAACCACGCTCTTGCCCAGCTTCCATGCATGGCCCCTAGTCCTCCCACCACCAGTCATATTTTCAAAAATATCTTCTGGATCAATCTTATAAAAACCCTTCAGTAATTTGAATGTCTCAATCATATCACCCCTCCTTCGCCTATCGTCCAATTTCTGCAACCCACAAATCCTCAACCTATTCTCATAAGGTTCATTCCACAGACCTGCTATCATCTTGGTCACTCGTCTCTGGACCCTCTCCACTTCCTCCCCATCACGAAGAAACCCTGGTGCCCAAAACTGGGCACAGAAGTCCAGATGGGGTCTTATCAAGGCTCGATACAGAGGAACAACAACTTGTTTGTCTCTGCATGTTAAAGTATTTTTCATAAGCCAAGTCATTTGGTGAGCTGTTTTAGTCACTTTTGCAATGTGCCCCCTAAACTTCAACTCCCTATCCACCAGCACTCCCAAATCCCTGGCCTCATCAATCTCCTGGAGTACGGTTCCACCAATGCGATATACTGCTGCTGTTCTTTTCGCCCCAAAGTGCATAACCTTACACTTTGCCACATTAAACTGACATCCATTTTTCCTAGCCCAGTCCTCCAAACTATCCAAATCATCCTTAAAATTTTGACATCCTGTGCACTTACAATTGCTCTACCCAACTTTGCATCATCAGCAAACAAGTGAACACTTCCTCTCAAATCCTTTCCAATATCATTGATGAACAAATTGAAAAGCAGTGGTCCAAGAACAGAGCCCTGCGGCACTCCACTAGTCACAAGACGTCTTTTTGACTCCACTCCTGAATAAACCACTCTCTGGTATCTCTCCTTCAACCACCCTCCTCTCCATCTTACCAACCCTATATCTATCCCCATCTGCTCCAGTTTACTGATTAGGGTTCCATGTGGTATCCTGTCAAAGGCCTTGGCAAGGTCCAGTAGTATCACTGTAAACCCATTACCCCTATCCAGTTCAACCGTCACTGTGTTATAAAACGTGAGCAAGTTACTGAGGCATGATCTACCCTTCACAAAACCATGTTGTCTCCCATACAATATCCCATTTTCATCTATCCAATCCTGTATTCTTTTCTTGACTAATTTCTCTAAGACCTTGACAATGATTCCTGATATGCTAATCGGTCGGTAATTTACAACAGCAGTCTTGGAACCACCTTTATGCAGCGGAACTATTTTCCCCTCCTTCCACCCGCTCGGCACTAACCAGGACCCGAGACTCAAATTAAACAAAATGGTCAAGGGTATTGACAATTCTTTAGCTGCTTCTCGTACTACACGAGCTGGTATACCATCCAATCCCACAGATGTATTGACATTGAGGTTATGCAATAGACTACTCACCTCCACTTCATTCACCACAATTCCCGTATAATCTACTGGTTTATTCGTTTCTGCAATGTCACCACCTGGATGATATATTCTTGCAAAGTGTTCACTCAGTAACTCAGCTATCTCAACTGATTCAGTTACCTCCCTACCATCAGCATTCTTTAAAATCATTCTGCCATGTACATTTTTCCTTTTACTTGCTACATATCTAAAAAACTGTTTAGGATTATCTTTAGCCTGCATGGCCAATGTTCTTTTGTAATCCTTTTTTGCTTTTCTTATCACTCACACTCGTCACCCTTCTGGCCTGCGCTTTATACCGTTCATGTGCCTGCCGGTCACCTTTCTCCTTAAATTCCCTCCATAGTTGTTTCTTTTTTTGCAGATCAAGCTTAATGGTGTTATTCATCCATTTAACCCCTACTTGATTTATTATTCGGACTGTAGGTATACAGTCAGCCATTGCTTCATGCAAGCACTTCATAACTACCTCCCATGCACTATCAACTTCTAGTCCTTGCAGTTGTACATGCCATGGCACTGAGCCAATCAAACTCCTAAGCTTGTCATACTTTCCCACCTGATAATTCCACATGTACCCTGTCTTAATTGAAAATTCTACACCTTTAGCCACCTCCCAAGTCAAGACCCTGTGATCACTCTCACCGATTGGTGGCAATGTGGTCATATTTGTTACAGCCAAATCCTCAGATGTAATTACTAGGTCAAGCACTCTCTGACCCCTAGTATTTTCCATTACATGCTGTCACAGATAGTTATCCCTTAATAACCGCATAAAATCCAATTCCTTCCTCCCGTGTGTCCTCTCCTCACTCCAATCAATGCGACCATAGTTGAAATCTCCCATAATAATCACCCTCCTTCCACTCATTTCTTTTATTTGCTTGTGCATATTGTCACCACCATCTTTTCCATCACCTGGTCTATAGCAGCACCCAATTGTATATTTAGTTCTGCTAGCCACAATCTCACACCAAATGGCCTCAAATGTGCTCTTTTCTCTATCCCGCAATTCAATTTCTATTCTCCTTGGCTGTAGCTCATCAGTTATCATCAACAATACTCCTCCCCCCATTTTATTCTCTCTGTCATTCCTGAACACACTATACCCATCACATTCAATCCCACTAGCTATATCATCTACAGTCAGCCAGGTTTCACTAATACCAATAACCTGTGGTCTGGAAGTGCCAACCATGGCCAAAAACTCTTCCTTCTTGCTTCTAATACTCCTAGTATTAGTGTACATGAATTTAAGACTCCCATTAGCCCCAACCCTACTTTGATGCCTTATATTAACTATTCCACTCTGGTTTGTTGTCCTTATTTGCTCTAGCATATTATATTCATTCTTACATTCAACTGCCTCCCTAAGGACTGTATATCTACTCCTCCCATTAACAAATCTAGTTTCCCTGAATTTGCACATCCACTACATTCAGCAACTCTCTCAAGTCTTCTTACACCGTAACCATTCAAATGCAGGCCATCCATCTTATATAGATCCTTTCGCCCATCAAACTCACTCCACACGTCCACAAATTCCACACCACTCGTCATACATAACCCACGCATAAAGTCATTCGCAATTATGACCCTCCTTTTAAACATTTCACTGTCATACCGTGGCAAAAGACTAATCATTCTAACTCTCTCACTCTTTTCTTTTGCAACCTCAAACAATTCATTCAGGTCTTCTATCATTTCCATTTTATCTCCTTTCAAATCATTCGTACCTGCCACAACAATCATTTCTTTCACCCTTTACTTTTGCTCTCTAATAGACTCAGTTACATCCTTTATGGTCGCACCAAGTTGGTACGATTTTGTCAAATCCTCTACTAACACACCTCGTACTAACGAGTCTCCATACAGCACTCTATCCTTCATTTTGTTCATGTTCACATTCATACGTCTATTTTTCCTGTCATACCTTTTATTACTGGTTGGTTCATTCAGTCGACTTTTGTTCATGCACTCTAGCTGCTGTTTTGCCCTTTCTATAGCACCATTCAACAACGCGATCTCACTCAATGCATCTATCTCATCTTTTTTGTTCTCTGAGAAACCATTTATACTATCATTCACACTTTCTACATTCACACTCTCACAATTTTCATGTACAACCTTGCCGTTTCTTGTCATATCCCTATTTCCTTCATTCTGAAGGTTGACAAAAATATCACACTCACGATCCGAAATACACTTCAATTCCTCATTCTCCCTACATTTTCTACATACATTCAATCCTTTATTATCATCTAACCACACTCCGACCGCACTCCTCAAAGCGTACATTTCACAGCTAGTACACTGACTCATTTCTTTTATGCTACCTTTCTTTGATAACGATGGCGAACCTTCATTACTGGCCGCCATTTTCCTTCGTACAGGTGCCATAATTATTGCAACGTGTTTTATCAAATAATAAATTATAACACACCAAAAACACACAAATAGACGCACTAAAATACGCAAGGGAAACAAAACCAAGCAATATTAAGTAATTTTATCAACGATAACTGAAAATACTTATCAGGAGCTTGCAAGAACACTACACATTACGATATAACCTTGAACCCCTTATCTATATGCTGAGGAAGTTATTGATATGATGAATTTATGTCAGGAGAAGCTAAAGAGAAAAACGTTAGTCCAAGTCAATCATTATCCTGTTGTGACCTGCATATTAATGAGGATAGGTAAGATGAGATCCCTTTAATGAGAGAAAAGGAAAGACTGCGAATTTTGTTAACAGTGAAGGCGACCAGATTATCCTTGTCCTCATTGAAGGATTTTTGAAGGAGATTAAGGCATTGGTTCAGGTAATCAGAATTTTGGATGTCTGAGTTGCACAGCTTTGTGCAATGCTCAAACGAGTAGGATGAATTAGAGGCATAGAAACACTTTGACATTGTTGTAGTTGACAAGGGTTTGAGGATATTTTATCAATTATCAAAATTGTTGCACTGTATAAAAGGCGATTAAATACGAATTTGCCGAGGGCGCTAAAAGCCTAGCACTGCCGCTGTGATGAATAAATAATATTATCATCAGCAAAACTGTGAATTTTGGGAAGAATCAAAAATGAAGGCTTTCATACTAGCTAGGATAATTCTGCGACTTTCTCAGAACAGGTGTTTTGGTCATAAGATCAGAAGCATTAGTCAGGCTACCGAAAGGAAGAGTTCCAAGTTCTGGAGGTCTTCCACGAGGTACCTTTTGCATAGACTTTCTTTGAGACAAAAACGGGTCATTGGAATAGCCAAAACGGGACGGGGTTTATGTAATAATCAGTATTCATAAAAAATTAAGACGATAAAAAAAAATTATTACATAAACATATTGAGCTTACCATTATTCTTCAGTAACAGAACTAGGACCCATGCAAAAATGTAGACGTAGAGGAGGACTGTATTTCACCACGATCATACCATGAATATTTCTCCGATGAAGTGATCGTACGCAGCAAATTTCGGTCTTTCAGCACCTTATCATAAAATTTCTCACAGTCCATTACTCTTACAACTAACATAGCACTCATTGTCTCAACACTTAATCTAGATCTCTCCTTTGATCCCATGCTGTTCATAACAGAAAATATTCTCAGGCCATCCGGTATTTCTTTTCATTTAGCTTGTCCAGTTTAATAAATTTGAATTCTTTCTGGAGATCGTCATTAAAACTTCAGTTTCGCCTCTTTGAAATTGCAATAGACTTAAAGCTTTAAAAAATGAGACTTAAAACTAAAAAGATATGAAATTTAAACCACCGGTATTGAATAACAATGCCACCGGTTAGCATACAGGCAAAACAAAAACTAACGCTACAGCAGAACAGACGCCGCATCTGAGACTCGCAAGTGTTGCCAACATGTATTTTGTTTATTTTCTCTGAATAAATCACTGCTGATATCGATATTTAGTATCGAACAATGCCACTCCATGGTTATACAAATTACTGGTATCCATGATATCGATATATGATTATAGGTTATGAATAATAATTTATGATTGCCCAATATTAAAGTATATTTATGGTTTTTATTAAAAAACAGGACAAAATTGGCATTTTTATTAAAACAAGGGGACGGCCAAGAAAAAAAAAAAAATTCAAAACGGTACATATGGTCAGCCTGCTTTTGCAGCGTCAAAGATCGTGTTCAGAATGGTTAGTAAAGGGAATTCAGACTTCTAAAACTCGGTATTTCAGACAATTATACATAGTATTGGGGTAAGCGACCAAAATATATCCTAAGACTATTAAATTGAGTGATAGCGTTCGGATCAGCTGTTTAGAAACGACTAAAAATGGAGATTGACTGTCTACTAGCCCTCAAAAGGTTAGTTACTGATAAATAGCTTCGCCCACTACTTTGGAGAATGCGTAATTAATGTACAACAATTAACTATACAGGACCTTCGAAAATACAAAATAATATATTTTGCACAAATCTAGCATTCATGGGTATAATGTGATGCCATCTAGTAAGAACAAATAGAAACGTAAAGACAAATGTTTATTCTATTTTAAATTTGCTAAATATTACCTTAAGGTGCGGCAAATAATACATATAAAATTTGCGGGAATAGTACATCAGGAACATAATAAAATGGACATCTGAAAGATACGTGGGAATGCGATTATAATGAAATATATCCAACATAGTATTTATAGGTTATATTTTTATTACTTCTTATCTCTTTATATTTTAACTTTTTTTTCAAAAAAAGACATATCGTTAGGGATTTATTGCTGTAAATCTTTCCTGAAAAAAAAAAAAAAAATGACCAAAAAAAAGTGGTCCAACCCAAATGTATTCCTTTCGATTGGAACAATTCGTATACTGTATCTGATAAATACATATAATTTTAGTTATGACATTTGTTAGCAGATGGCAGTACAAGTCCACGTAATTTTCAAGTCTTTCTGCAATTTTATTTACTTGCTCAATATGGATATTCGAAAAATGTCATATTTTCCGTCTCAGAAATACTACTCTAGAGCATCTTTAAGCAATTACAGTAAAAGGTTTTCGTGTGTTTTCTACAGCATGTTTCATAATTCATAATATATTTAACAAACTTAATTATTTGTATAAAATTGGAAAACAATTATATCATTTATAAAAACTAGTATTAAAAATAATAAGTAGTATAAGTGCTAGTTATTTCAGAATTTTTTTTTAAAAATGTTCTGCATGTTTTCTTCATTGATATTAATTATCTTTAAATTGGATTCAAAATTTCCGTTGGCAAATGTTGCAATTTTTAAGGTAGATTTTTGCTGTTATTAAATAGTTAATTATTTATAATTTCAACTTACCGTAAGCAAAAGCGTGTGTCCCGTGTGTGTAGTCTAGGTATATAAGATATAAGATAAAGCTTGTAATTAAATAGTTTAAATAGTTCTGATAAACCTGACACAAATAAGATCATTCAGAAATAAATTTCCAAAATTAGAAGGTGAAAATCTGTCTTTGATTAGATGCTTCGTTTAAAGTATTCTCTTATATTAATATTAGTACCTTATGCACAGCGTAAGGCTCAAACAATCATTTAATCCATAGAATGAAAGCCAAAAGGCTATTTTTCTGGCAACCTTAATAATAATGAAGGGGATACAAATCCTTTGATGTTTATCTGCCAGTAAGCGAAACTCTAAGAACTAGGACTAAGATCTATGAGTTTCATACGAAAAACTATCCAAGTGTAAGTAACCACTTGGTAGTACAACACCAAGGCAACTCGTATCAAAGGTGGGGCAAGCTCCCTCACTATCCTTGATATTTTCTCATAATGTAAAAACACAGCCCCTAGGGGATGTAATACTATAATTACATTATGTAGAGAGGTCACTACCCAGACCGGTTTCAACCTTTTTTGAGGTCTCATCAGTGAGTAGGTAGACCTGGAAGATAACAAGGTTTAAGTGAAAAGAAGGTTGAAACCGGTCTGGGTAGTGACCTCTCCTCATAATGTAATTACAGTATTACATCCCCTAGGGGCTGTGTTTTTACATTATGAGAAAATATCAAGGATAGTGAGGGAGCTTGCTCCACCTTTGATACGAGTTGCCTTGGTGTGTACTACCAAGTGGTTACTTATACTTGGATTTGCCGATAGTTTTTCGGTATGAAATTCATAGATCTTAGTCCTAGTTCTTAGAGTTTCGCTTACTGGCAGATAAACATCAAAGGATTTGTATCCCCTTCATTATTAATCATTTGATCCATTGAAAGCACTCAAGCTTTCATCAACCCATATAAGCTGTTGCAGAGAAGCCTCAGAAAGAGCACTTACTGCTGCTAGCAGGTTACAAAATACAAAATATCAATAATTAATTATTCCACATCTTAATTAGTGAAGGGAGGAAAATATACCTTCCACTAGATTCGGTGACTGCAGAGTGAAGAATTTATTTCATGCATTTTCAAGGAAACTTATGGATATATAGGGTTTGCATTCGAAATGGGATTTCTTTATTCTACACTAGCGGGTTCTCAAAGCTTAGATACTTTTTCTTTTAGTGTGTCTGCCACCCACGAAAAGTTATAAACCACAAGGGGGGAGGGTAAGCTAAGGAAGTTGTTTTTATATTATTTTTATAGTGTCAGGATTCGAGACCACGAGATGGAGGAAGACAACTATCGTCATCTCATCTCCGGATGCCTATTAAAATTATTGCGGCAGCTATATAAGATTGGCTAAGGATGGGGATTGTCTAATCATCTAGTCTACAAAAATCAATTAGGACTAAGCGGCCTAGCTTACTCCCTTCGGGGAATAGAAGACATTAGCGGATTCATTTATTATTATTATTTTATATATCCCGCAAACTCTGCTCAAATATGGACCACACATGACACTTTTTCTTTTTCAAGATGAATCACACGTTCTCATACACAGTGCCTTTATTTCGTACATCAATGATATGCAAAAACATTTATGCGCACGACAAGATTAGGACCTGCTGCCTGTTGATTGGAGAGCAGGTACGCTATCCACTCTGCTTAACAATACTGGCAATGCTCAATATGGAGATTAGTTTGACTTTTGGCTATAACGTAGGGATAAATTTATTCTTCCTTAAATAATTACATACACGTAAAAGTTCCAACATGCTACTTATATTATATTGAAATATTTATTCATTGAAATATTATTAGACCTTTAAACTTATACCTCGCAGTTTAGCTATTTACGCAGATAAAATGCTACCGAAATCAGAGATATAATTGAAACAAAAAAGAAGTAATCTCAGAATCATTGCTGATTGTTCATTGTCGTTCTATGCAAGAAGAACTATTGAAGATTAGTTCGTTGCAGGTTCTTATTCTTCAGATATTTATTTCCAACAGATGTTAAGAAAGTCAGAAGAAAAAAAAAGTACACCTCATTGGGACTGTTACCTTTTATGAAACAGGCGTTCTTGCACTTCGTCGCACTATAAACATTGTTCTTGGACAATGTGCTGAAAAAATTTGTGTGCAAATTTTTTTTTAATTATTAAAAAAATTAAAGTAATTAAAGAAACACGGCTTCATTTAGAATGATTTCGAGACCGCTGCGAAATTATATATATATATATATATATATATATATATAGAGAGAGAGAGAGAGAGAGAGAGAGAGAGAGAGAGATTCGATATAATCTATATATTCCGAACCTCTATATATATAAAGAGAGAGAGGTTCGGTGTAGTGGTTGAGACAGTTGTAGGTGTCCTCCCGCGATGAGTCTTTGGACTCCTTGGAGGTGCTAGGAATAATAATAATAATAATAATAATTAATTTAATAATAAATAATAAATATTAGTTTCTTGCCTGTATGTGTGATGTGGCGCTGAAGTCTCAGGAACTTGACAACTTTATGCGTAATGGCGTTAGTCTGTAGTAGTAAGTCGTTAGTTGAGTAACGGTAATTATTTGTTTATGTTATATTTCTGAAATTAATACAACTCTTTATCGTAATATATTTGCGTACTATATTAGAAATGCCTCACAGAAACATGCAAAAGCACTTTTCTTCTTAATAAGTAATAAAAACTTTTAAAGATTAATTTTAATACATAAATTCTTTTATATATATGCATTTATTTATTGATTTTGATACGTATATTCCATAAATAAATTATTAATTATAGTACGTAAACTAAATAATAAAAGAATCCTAAAATATGGAATTTTGATATTTATTTATATATAGCTTGAATCGTGTTGAGTTACTTAAACTATGTAAACTGAATATTTTCGCTTACCAAGATGTTCAGTATTGTCGTTTGGCAGTGTTTGTAATTCGCTACTGTAGCTGTGATCAACAAAGTAAAAACTTCGCTTCAGTATTGCTGTTTGTCTATAAATATTGTGCTAATATGAACAAAAAATGTGCAATTTAAATGTGAATAATCAATATGGTGAAGAGTTAAGTATAATTAGAAAATAAAAGTTTAGTGTTAATTTTAATTCCAACTTTTTAGCCTGTGTATGCAGTTAAATAGCGTTTCTTGGCAAAATCTGTAATTTACTTTTAAACTTTATTTTCATCATTTTTCTGGCTTACAGATATGTCCACATTACTTCTGATCTGCTTAAGGAAGATACAAGATGCAAATAGCAAACCCGGTTACGGATAAAGACAGATCTGCACACAACGATTTTTCCCAAGTAAGGTTGATGTTTTATTAAAAGGAAACGTTGAGAGCTAATCCTGTATGTAAATATTGTAAGTCAAAATATCAAGACAGAAAGAAAAATAAGCTTCTCGAATATCCAAGTACAACCAACGTGATGCTTTTGAAACATCCCCGTCTCTTGATACCTTCCGACAGTCCCCACATGCAAATGGCAGCGTTCTTTTACGTCGAAGGACTGCTTGTCCATGCATAATTTAACAAGTTCAATATTCGGCTGCCAAAACAACCAGCTACTGACGAGAGAGAGAGAGGAAATCTGGTAGAGGCTTCTTACTCTATTCATCTGTTGACTGCCGCATTTTTATCATATCGAGATTGCGGATGTGTGGTGTGTTTTCTTTACTTTTATTTCCTTCTTTTTTTTTTTTACCTTACAACGCATGTAGAATTTGCGCCAATAACAAATATTGAATACGATAGAAAGATAGATGGATTGGCTGATTTTGTTTATCAGGATTTCTAATTTTAAAGTTAGATAATTAAAGAGATGGAAACTTGAATATTCTGCTGGGCTTAATTTGCGATTCTGTTGGGCTGTGATTTGTGATCAGTCGCTATAATATTTGATTTAATTTGTGTTTGTTGATTTCTTATTACTGTTTTATTTACTTGATACAAGTTGAAAGAAGATCAAAGTGATAATAAATATTAGACTACCAAAGTACATAATAAAAATAATTATAAAAATAGCGAGAAAATATACCATGTACTATTTTCTGCAGAATATGCATAAAATCTGTACAGAATGGAAAAAACAAAGAAACATTGATTTCAGAAGTAAATGTAACTTTGTTCTTATCATTAGGTAATTCACGCAGATTTGTTAACTTAAAAAAACTTTGGATAGGTTAAATATTGAGGATAATAATTAACATGCTTCATACTCCATTCACCAAATTTTACTCGGAAAGGTGTCGTAAATGTACGCATATTCAGGAAGGTGGTTAACGAGGTTCCCTAAAATCTAAAAAATTTGTATCTTCATATATGTGTGTGTGTGTGTGTGTATACACAGGAATAGTTCGTTTGAAAATTAGACTACCAAATTCCACATGAGGATTACGGTTGTCAGCTATACTTGTTTGCAAAGAAGGACATATCTTTGTTAGGGCGGAGGATTTATATAAGTGCATAATAATATACTTATTTATATGAAGGTTATTTATTATATTAATATTACCAAGTCTTTTACATCTTCGTTTCTGGTTCAGTTCATCGAAAATAAAAATAAAAATAAATAATAATAAATAAATACAAAATTCGCAATATACAAACCTCATCGTTGTGGTAAAAATAGTTTTACTTTATTTTGCTGGCGAAGAGACAAGAAGTTAAATGTCATATGTAATAAATGTAGCTTTCTAAAAAAACTTTCGAGAAAGGCTGACTTAACAGGACTAAGGCGGAGACTTTTTTTTTATTACAGGCAAACTGTTCTAGAACACGCGTTTACGAACAATAGTATATATATTATGTCTGTAATAGGCAAAAATGTTACCCATAATGTTAAATGGAACGGAGTTTTTATTGTATTATTTTTAATATCCAATTTAGCCAGTGTTACTTTGGCTAAACTGAAAAGATACCTCGTATTAAAAATTTATCACATGTCTCATAATTTATCTCATATTAGCATAATTTTCGTTGTAATTTGTATTTTTTTTTTTATGTTATCTCTATGAAAGGTTTGGAATTTTGTAAGTCGCCAAAAGTTAAACAAACTGGAAACTTTGCCCTGTATTTCATCTTGAACTTAAAGCTTGTTTTTAAACAAGATAGTGCTGGGTGTTGCGCTAGACATATTTAGAAAATACGACATAGTTTATTTACAACATTTTATGTTGAATAATGAAAATAATTTATTATTTTAAGATATCAAAACTTTTAGGTTTTTGTGTTTTGGAAAATATTATTAAAAGAGTGAATATTCTGCGAAATGAAAAACGGTTAGCATCTCTAACCAGGCTCATTAACAAACAAAAGAGATTCTCTACGAAAAAAAAAAAAATAATAAATAATAAAAAAAAAATTTAAAAAAAAATAATAATAATAGAAACGTAGTTGTTCGGCACAAAAATTCATTGAAGTAGTTAAATGTGTGAATAACTTGAGGTTGCTTCAAATTTATTTTAATGAAGAATAGAGTCGTTTAATGCAAACTGACGTTCGTTTCTGCATTTACTAAGACATTTAGGTAGATATTATATTTCCAAAACTTTGAATGTCTCCCGCTCTTTGAAGACCTCTTTGCACATATCCCGTCCCACTGAATATTAAGAAAAATTCTCCTCGAATGAATAAAAAAAATATATTAAAAAAATATTATGTGCGACAAATTTCGAAGTATTTTTTCCCCTTTTTTTTTTTTTCTCTCTCTCTCTTGGACATTCCACATTAGATAATTCATGAATGAGAGATTCATTTTATATACGAAACTGAATAATATAATAACCGATACCTGTCTTTTTTTCCGACATTTCTGAGATATAATTTCCAATGACTTAAGCCTTTAGTGATAATTTTGGAAATCGACAGGTCTTCTCATTCAGATTATATCAGTCTATAGGCCGAACGACAAACAAGGATACGTGCTGGAGGCCATGGGAGGTGACACAGGGAATATATAGATGCATAGACAAGGCTCTTAAATATTCACGATTTACTAGAAAACGTAATTTAACGATCCTTAATTACACAGGTTGGGCAAGATTCGAGATACTCCTTACAAAGGTGGCTACGGTAGACTGAAGTGAATAATGATCTGAACATGGGTTTAGATAGCTTTTTTAATTAGATAAGTTCTTTTAATGTTTACTTTTTTTGTAGCCACCTGAGATAAGAAAGCAGGTGCGAATTTTGTCAAAGACGGTTCGATGATAAAAAAAAAAAAATAATAAATAAATAAAAAGTTCGAATTTCATCACACACTTAAATGGATAATTCGCAAAGATTACGTAAATCAAGGTTTTAGTCATTGTCATTGCCGTATTGAAAGACTGCGTAACAACACTAGGGCGAATCCGATCGATTCTATGTATAGACTTTAAAACTAGAGTTTGGAGGGGGGGTGTCTCAGCTATAGTAAGACTTTGGGTCCTTTTTTTTTATAAGTACGGTTCAGTGATTTAAAAAACATACTTAATAATTAGAAAAAAGTGCATTTTGAAATTTCATATAAACGCCCAAAGCTCTTCCATGTTTGACTATACAATAAGCACGAGAAACAACCCCCTCTCCACCAAAAAAAGTTTTAAATGCACACATTTAAATAGGCTTATAAATACTTTGTTTCTTCTTGTAAGCACTTTTACATTGCTCTCTGTGAAGAAACTAACGATAATTTTCCATCACACTGGCATTCCATTTGTCGTGATATGGTTGCTTCGTTATCTTGATATTATGGTCACCCAGCTTTTCATTCACCACACCAAGGATTATAGGAAGGAAAGAAAACAAAAAACTCTAGGTGAGAATCTCTCAGACTTCCAGTTCTGTTTTAGTGAGACTTCCATTTCTTCATCTTTTAATACTTCCGTAATTCGGTAGTCCACCAGTTTGGGTCTGAAATTTTTGAAAACGTTGCACTTAGGTATTATAATTGGTCCATTTTTGTCTCCTGCTTTAACCAAGCTCTTTCATAAAACTCGGTTTAATATGAAATAGTAGCAGAAATATTTGAGTTTAACGAGAGGACCCTGTTTTATGTTCGCTTTCTTTATGGTGTAAAATCTTTATTTGCAGAGATTGTATTTTCTTGACATAACTTTGTTGTTCTGCTGTCGCATAAGTACAAAGACATAGAAAAAGACAAAGTTTATAGAAAATCCCTAAGAATTAGTTAAACAGAAGTAACAATTTATTGTATTTTTTTGGGTTTTCTCCACATCATTAGCACCCCAGAACGTCTTAGACTGCCCTTTTCTTCTTGAATTCATTCAGATCATCTTTACAAGACGTGCAGCAATAATGAAAAACCTACTTTTTTTATTTTATTTTATTTTTTTTTAAATGCTAGGTCTTCCATTTCTCATCCATAGTAATCGAAGCACCTACTTCTTGCATGCAAGTGATATTGATGCATGTAGTTTTTAAATATGCCACACATCACGAAGGCAATCAGTACTGGTGTTTCAGCGTCTTAATTTTTGAATGCGGCATGGTAGTATATTAAAGAAACAAGAGAATTTAAACACGTCTAAACGCAAGTGGTAACTCTTGCAGATCTTTAGTTACTGTTACAGTATTAATTGATATAAGATAGATTCAGACGTGTTCAAAGTCATTGGATTTGTTTTTGTTTTTGTTCTTTTTGATTGCGGATTTTGATTTAATATATCGAATTATACGATAATCACGTAAAATTAATTTCAGCACCACGAAAAAAGACATTTTAATTAGTTGGTTTTAATGTGCTAAAGAGAGAGAGAAAACAGTAGTCCCCTTCCTGTTGATAATAATTTAGTTATCTTATTTAAAAACTTGTAATCCGATATCATTAACTGTCGGAATTTCTGTGTTAACAGTTCAAGTACCTTTCACTCCCATGCTTCTTATTTTTGATACTTTGACCTACGTTCAATAGATCTCTGTATGGTCACGTGGACTTTGATATTGTCGTTACCTTGTTCCATTGCCTTCTTGGATTTAACTGGACATTCCATCGTCGGACGAACGAATGCCCTTTAATTATCTTGGGCAGTTTTAGGTCCGAGTCGTGTTCTTCGCATGTTAAATTGCGTACGCATAATATGCAAGCTCTAACCGCTTCGGTGATTAAACACAATTGGATAATTAAAAAGAGCCGATCATTAAAACAAGTAGATAATTAAAACTAAGTAGATAATTATGTCTGCTAATTTAGATTTACAACAACTTCATCGTGAAGGGCTATCGAGTTAAATATATTTAGCTGATGTGAAGATAAATTGGAAAATTTTAGTTGACAAAGGCAGTGAATGATAGTTTAAAAAAGAGTATATATATATATATGTGTGTAAGCAGACAGGGGAAAAAAGAAAGAAAAAAAAATATATATGTGACCAAACGGAAACAGAAAGAAAGAGAATTTGGAAGAATGATGTAAGAAAATCATGAACAATAAGAACGAATGTAAAAAATAATAATAAAAAATTGAAGGAGAAAAACAAATAATGAATGAAAGTGAGATCCAAAAGCGATGCGGAGGAGAGAGAGAGAATATGTGAATATAAATATTTTATTCAAATGAGATGAAAAACTCTATAAATTTAGAAAACACAAAATGCAAAGAAACGATACATAATCACAGGAATATTTCAATCAGAGCCATAGTCGAACGGTGGAGGTTGAAGAAACAAAAACTTCGACTTTTGAACGGAAACGAATTGAAGTATCGTAATAATAGAGCGAACGGAACGACGACTATACGAAAACACCTTCCTAATGAGCTCGGGTATGCGCGTCGAAGTAATCCTGAAAAACTAAAGGTGCTTCACTATAACAATGTACATTGACACCTGATTATTTTCGTAACGATTATTATCTGTAGCGGCAAGCATTCTTTCTCTCTCTCTCTCTCTCTCTCTCGCCATCAGCATTCGAAGAGCCAAATGAGCCTTTTCTATTCTCTTGCATTTACAATATGAGATGGAGTTAGGATATGATTGCAAGAAACCTCTCGCGAGGCGAACGGCTAGTTACATGGAGCGAGCTCAACACCTTATTAGAGTTGCTACTATCCCACCTGCAACCGTTTCCTACCGTAAAGTGTGTGTACGCGCGCGCGCGCCAGGTACAGCCAGCGGGATTACCATAACAAGAAATATGATAAGACCTAATGCCTGTGTCAAGACGGAAACTCGGACTAATCAACACTTTCGGGAACTGAAAGACACTGTTCACTAAGATCGGGAGCTAATTTCGTTGTCTCCTCCATCCTCTGTCATGTTAAAGTTCGATTCGGTTAGTTCCTTACAAGAGATGCTCTTTGTGGATTGTCAATTAGGAGCGTTCTGATTTCCAGACACCCTCAGGGAATCGCTGGAGACTAAGATTGCTTTGTAAAGAGTGTGTCCAAAGTGTCGGAATATGTAAAGGGGTGGAGGGGTCGGAGTCTTCGAAGGTAATTTGTTCGGTAGCATATTTATGAGCTTTTATTTATTTACTTTTTTTTTTTTTATATAAGACAGATGAGCTTTGCGAATAAATGAGGTAACTATTGTAGTAACAAATGGCAAAGGGCGAATACGTGCACGTGATTATCTAGACTCACTTTGTAAGCCTATAAAGTTCATAGCTTCTAACTGCAAAATGACGTCTGATGCTGTGTTCGAGCTAATTTGAAAAGACTTCTGATGTAAAATCAAGTCTCGGATATCGTTTAAAAGGAAAAAGACAGAAGAGTAAAATGCATTTACTAGAACAAGTTGTTTTGAACGAGTAAAATATATTCTTTTATACTCACCGTATCTCATCTTGTGGGACAAACGGTAACTAATAATATTAAAATTAATAAGCCGATTTTCATCAATGACGTACTTCCGGTTCTGGTCACATTGTTCTCATACGGTTATATTTAGAAATGAAATTTCCTAAATCTGTTGTTTAATTTCGAATGGCTTTTTTTTTTAATCGATAGGCAGCAGAAATTAGAGGCTTTTTATTGGGGGGGGGGGTTCGGTTCTCACCCCTGAGTAGCGCACTTGGAAGAATGATAATATAATCTTTACTTTGAAGAGGTTTGAATTCTCTAGGATCTGAGAAACATTTTTCTTTACTTTTTCAACAGATGTTAAGTTAGTTGGTCCAGATGGAGATGGGAAGTCTGTTGCTTTCCTTATTCTCGGATCTTTCTTTTCGCAAAATAAACTGGCGAGTGAGCATACGCAGTTAGCAAACACAATATTTTCGACTCATGCCTGCAGCTGCAGAGAAACCATAGTTATGGAAAACAAAATGTGTTAATGTTGCATTAATAGTCTTAACGAATAAATTATACAAGTAAAATTACATTCGTGAGGAGCATCTCATCCCATCTTTATAGTGAACTATATCTTCGCTCTAAAGATGGAATGATTTTTCAAGATATGAAAACGGATGTAATTCATGAGTTCGGATCATCAGACGGATACACTCTAAGACCAGTCTACTGAAATAGGAAGCATTGGATTTCCAAAAATATCTCATTTCCAGACAACCTTCAAGCCACTGAATAAGATCTCTTTTATCCTTCCTATCATTAAAGGTTAAATTCCTTTTCTGGAACATTCCAGAGTTTATCAGTTCTTTTAGAATTCTAGAGGTGAGTGCTGAACATGGAGTCTCTGCTAGCCACAGAATTCTTTGGAACAAAAGTTCTGCATACCAACTCTTACCAAGTTGAGCGACATTAAAAAAAAAATGTTATGAAGCTCGTAATCAATCTAATTTGAATCGCAGTGATGGTTTAAAGGTATCACCTCTCAAAATTTTGAGAGGTGATACCTTTAAACTGCTACCACTACCCTACAATTTTTTTCATATATATATATATAGAGCTTGGGTATACTATACGTTAAAGGTACCAAGTAATTTTATAACCTTGGTTTTAATCCTTTTTCCCAAGTAAGCAAACAATCAGGTTAGTCAAGTTTGCGCCTGAAGTATTTTCAGGTCTGAGCAACTCGTGGTAAAAGGTGGAGTAGGCTCTGATCACTTTCCTTGGTATAAGGTCATAGCACCTTGTGGCAACTTGTATAGGTAAAATTTAAGAATTCTGCATTACTTCAACCTTGGCATCTCAGGGTCTGGCTCCCACTGACGAGACCTCAGTAAAGGTAGAAACCGGTCTGGGTAGTGGCCCTTACCTTAATGCATAGCATCATGTCTGCAAGGAGATGTGCTTTGCATTAGTGGAGATACTAAGACAAGTAGTGATGGGATCTTACTCCACCTTTACCACGAGTTGCCTCAGACCTGAAAATACTTCAGGTCTCAAGTATGCAAACTTGACTTACCTGCTTTTTTGCTTACTTGTGAAAATAGGATTAAAACCAAGTTTATAAAATTGCTTGGTATCTTTAACACACACACACACACACACATATATATATGTGTGTGTGTGTGTGTGTGTGTGTGTACCGAACCTTTGTACCTTACTGTCTGTTGGCTTTGTTTAATTTATTCCTTAGTTTTCTTATAGTATTACACTGCTGGCCACAGAGCATTTAAAATAATTAATATATATGACTTGTATTTGCAACGTTTGCTTTCATTTCATTCTTGCTTCATGTAATGGTTCAATCATTAGATGTTCACCCTGAAGATGGGATAAGATAATCATCTCGAAATATGTTATTTTTTTCCTTACATAACTTTACATGTTCAGTCACTTAATTAACTTTAGTATTAACAAAATGGATCGATAAAGTTCAAGGATACGTATCGAAGAACGTGCATTGGTTTCCAAAACTTTCGACTGATTCGTGTGAACTCGAGGACCAAATAAATGCGGTAACAAGAACTTAACAGAGTTTAAAAGAGATTTCGTACGTTGAATGCGATCAGTAAAATTATCGTTATGCGATACACTAACGATTTGAATCTTTCAAAGCCAATTCTTTGTCGCTTAACTTAATATGAGTTATTTTGGGTGTTTCTAACTTGCAATTTTGTACGCGGTTTTTTTTTTTTGGAGAATTTTGTTTTTGTGTTAAGAAGATTTAAATTTTCATAATTCTTGCATTTCTCTTTTCTGTTTACTGAGCATGATTTCTCCTTTTGGCCCATGACTGCAGTCGGTGATACTCAAACGTGTAAAGCAGAACGTTGCTCCGTAAGAAAAAAAAAAAAAAAAAAAAAAAAATTCCCTTAGCTGATTTTCCTCCACTCTTATCCCTCTCTTCCAAGTCAAGTCAGTACTTTGAAGGGGGGGGGGGGGGGGGAATGTGAAGGAAAACGCCAGAATGATAGGGAAGGAGTAATTATATCATATTTCTAAAGCATAAAAAATTCCTTATGGCAGATGTTCTCAAATGGGGGATGCAGATCCCTAAAGGGATGTTGGAAAATTCTCAGAGGATTCACTAAGCTTATTATGTTTTTAACAGATTACCCTAAAAATAGGAAAATCCATTATATGGATGCTAGCACGAGAAATTATGACCGCTTCTACTTTCTGTGCCGAATATTGAACGTATTAAAATACGATTCTCATGATTTAGCCAATTCACGCGAGGGCTGTGGATAATTTTGAGGGGATGTGGCAAAGTGCGCTCTTCTCCCTTCAAGCAATCAGACGAAAATAATATTATAAATTCTAAATAAAAGTTAAAAATTTGATGTGAATTTTAAACAAAAAGAATGCTATTTTTTGAATTATAACATAACACTGATTAAAACCACAATGAAAAAAAAAAAAAAAAAACCCTAAAAGTCCCCCTCATCGCCCCCCTCAGAAGTAGCACATCCACTAGCACTGGGAGAATTTGAGTGCCATTTCTGCTCTTTATCTACAACTGACCATGTTCATATTAAACTCAGCGCAAACTTATGTCAAGACCACAACAAGGACTTTCTTGTTATCTGTTGATTCCCATTACGATATATCCGGGTTTTTTTTTATGTTATGTATTATGGAAAGGCACCGTCTTCATCTCACCTAATTTAAACATCATTTCGGTGTTTTAAAGATCATACACAGAATAGAATTTTGGTGCCGAATGCCTTATTTAGCCTTTATTTTTCTTCTAGAAAGTTGAATTATCGAATAAGCTAAGTGGAAGAGAGCGACACTGTAGTTTTCCAAAAAGAGCCCCTAGATGGCACTAGTAGTTCATATACACACATTACAACTAAAAGGATTTTTAAGTGCTGGTATATACTTTTATCGCTCGATGATAATAATAATAATGTGTGAAATATCCTTTAGAGCGATACAAAATCATCGTTTATTTTAATATTATGCAGCGCGATAAACAAGTTGGGAAACACACACACAAAAAAAGTTGAATCCATTCCCACCGCTTTTTTATATTTGGTATGTACTAGGATTTTTTTTCCTGTATTTTACTGGCGCCCTTCATTACGCCAGTTAATTGGCTGCTCTTTCATTTGACACAGATTATAGCACTATAGATGTAAGACTTGCATGCGCAAAACGCCACACCCATATTCAGCCACCAGTGGGCCACTTCTGGGTGGTCAACGAGGGGCGAAAACTTCATTTGATTCCTCAGACTTCCACTCACCAATCCCTCATTTAAAAAAAAAATTAATTAAAATATGCAAAAACTAAAATTTTTATCATTATACTCTCTCTTTTTTTTTAACCTCGGAGGATGTCTGAAGCGTAAGAGAGGAAGTATACATGTCACTTGTGATCAGAGAATGTGTTAGCGATTCAGTTTTGTGTGTTTAATGTCAATCCGAGAATAATTCACACTATTGCTTAATCTACTGTCATTGATTCCAAATGACTAATTCACTTCTAATTCTAAAAAAAAAAAAAAAAAAAAGCAACTTTAGAATCATCTTTACGGTTTAATATAATTTGTTTCTGAATTAATATGCAAATTAATTTAGAGTGCTTAAATTAAAATTATAACTTAATTACGACACATTTAAATGCTAATATGAAATTAAAATTGCTAAAATAAAAATAGAAAAGACAAAAAAAGGAATAGATTAAGCGCAGAAGAAATGATTTTTATTAATTACGACACGAGAAAGAAATACAGCAAGAGATTAGTTTATTTGTGTAAAGGAAAACTATTTAAAAAAAAGGGGGGGGGACTTCAGATGACTGCTCATCACTTTGGCTGTTTGATTTCTTTTTCTAAGAATAAGACAAAGAAACTATAAAAACTAAATAAATAGCAACATAAATAGCCTCAGAAGTTTTAGATCATTGTGGTATTATAGCATATCCCTGTCCACAGGCAAAAATTCCATCGATGTCATATTAGGTTACTTGGTCGCATGTTAGTGACCCACCATACCCTATGCATTACTAACCACTGGTGGGGCCACTTCTTCACAATTCGGATCCTATATCGCGGGAGTGTACGCATTTATCAACCATTGAAGGAATGGGGATCGTACTTTCTTCAGACACTCTTTTAAAAAAATAAAAATAAAACTTTTTTTTTGTGCATCAGTGGTAAAACGTTTACCACTGATGCACAAATCAGTCATCAATGTGTGCTCCTCTAGAGGATATATGTTAGATATAGAAACTAGCGTGTATTTTGTGTGTTCTGTTTTCGAATTTTCTCATTACTGTAGTTCCTTTACATAAATTACAACATAAATGTTTTAAAGATCTATCATAAACATCCAAATATGCTTAGTTTCAGTTAAGAAGCATCTCTGAAAGAAAGCTGTTTATTTTGGACTTCTGTTGGCTAAATTGTTCAATTATATCCAACTGGCACTCTACTACTCAGAGGCTAAATGGAAATTCTGCAAGTTGAGATTTTGCCATCTTTAATTTATAACCACTGGCCAGAAGAAAATGCTATCCGTCAAATAGACTGCTTTTTTTTTTCTTTTTTTTTTTTTCGTAGATCAAAAATGGAGAGAGCATGTTTGTGATATCCAGATTTTTGAGCTCGTTATTACTCACGTTATCCGATCAGTCAATCCACTTGCAACAATTACAGAAAGTGAATTCTTATTCATTGAAGAAGAATAAAACAGAAGAATTATTATAGATTCAGAAAGCCGAACTTTTTCCTAGTACGGTTTTTTTTTTTTTTTGCGTTTGTTTTGGTCGTTGTAAGAGTTCATTTGATGCCACGTGAATTTTAAACCACTAGCTTCTTGATAAAGAAGAAAATGCTGTAATCATTTAGGAGAATATACGTCAGCAAGATTTGCCACTTGACTATATAGTTAAGAAGATAATACTCGAATTTGTTTTTATTTGATATCGTCTCAATTTTTAAAATTTTGCGATATTAAGGAAGGTCATTAAAATTGAGCCTTGAGATCGAGATCATTTACACATCCTGATTCTTTATTATTATTATTATATTTTTTATAGCTTTAAACCTTCAAATGCATGACTGCGAAATTCATTATAAAATCTCGAGTATTCTTTATTGTTTTTTCTTCCGGGAACTGAAATGTGAGAAGCATATAATATTTGGCGGGGGGAGGGGGGGGGGGGCGGTGAAGAAAAGAAAAGAGAGAACTTTATTCGGCCAGTAAATATTCCTTTATTCATAACATGAAACCAGCCGAAAATCAAATAAGATTTTAGCAACGTCTTATTAGTCTTCTTTCTCTTAAGATTATAAAAAGAGGGCTGTGATGCTCTTAAAAGGGAACGGGAAAGGTATGTGAAGACGAACATCGATCAGGATGACCGGTCACTTCGTGACTCTAGAAAATAGCCACAGCCATGATATGATTTTGAATGATTGGCATGTTGAAATCATAATAATAACCGAGACGCTTAAGTTTCTCTATAGCGCCACGTAATCAACTCAGGATGAGGTGTGCTGGCTGAATACTTAGCGTTACTACTTGATCAAGAAGGTACTCGAGCAAGACAAATTGAATGGAAATTCATTTCCATTGAGATATGCATAAAATTTTGAATTTAAATTAAAATAATTTTTAAATGAATTTGCAGTCCTTTGATTCTCAACTAAATTATCCAAAAATAAAAATCAAAAATATCCTATAAATATCCCAACTAATTTTTTTATGATGATGCAGTCGCATGGAAGAGATAATTTCTAAAAAAAAAAAAAAAAAAAAGGGCTTAAGCACTTACAGTCGAAGTTTTGATATTTTAACACGAGGCCATGAACGTTTTGATCAAACCTCGCACCACTTAATACTCCATTAAAATCGTTATTCAGTAGTTAAATATTTGCGAAATCCAAACGTTAACAGACGCATTATAGGGAGTATAATTTAAGATTGGTATGCGATTCCGATCAGCAGAACTATTCAACACTTAAACGTATGTTAGGAATTTTTCGCCAATCATTTCTGAAGTAATTTTACAGACCTCTCTATTTACACTGAGCCGAGCAAAGGTTGTAATGAACAGGAAACATCTGCTCACTGTAACAGAAAGTGATAATCTCATACCCAGGTTATTATTATGTGGCTGCAATTCTCATTCGTTAATTGAAGTGATAGAGCAATTACGAAATTAATGGAAGAAGTGAAAGGAAAAAAAAAACAGATAAGCGGATGTAAGCAAATCAGAGGAATCTAAGCAAAATAGAATGTAAGCAAAATACAGGGGGTTGTAAGCAAAGTCGAGAGGATGTTTAGTCATCCCGTCACTACACGTGTTATTTAGATATAAATCTTGAACACAATTACCGTTTGCTAGGAGAAGAGTGGCTTGGCGCACGCTTTAAATCTTGACCCACCTTTCTCTTCACCTTTTATCTGCTATGACAAGAAAATTACAGCTTCTTGCAAGTTTTGGTACTGTTTACCTACAATCTGCAGGGATCGGAAGGATGTTTGGAGGAACTTCTTCATGGCATCGCCAGTCTCGAGGATTCGGTTGTTTCTTTTCGTGTCATTTACATTTGCGTTGTTGCTATCTCTGACAGCCTGTCTATCTTATTCTGTCTTTCTTAGGGTAAAAGGATGGAACGCAGGTCAAGGAGAATTCGAAAAACAAGTTATGATCACTGTACAGAGTGTGGTCTTTAAATTATCGTAACCACCCCTTTGATTTCCGAACTACATTTTGCACATTTTTTTTATTCATTTTATTTATTTTTTTGTTGTTTTGTTTTTTTACGGGGATGAGCGTTTTTCGAGTGCGAAGCACTTGTAGTCTTTCACGTAGTGCATTGCCACGCGAAATAGAGAAACCATATGAAACAAAATAACTTAGTGATATTTTGTTCATAATATATTATTATTATAGTATACAAAGTGTTTGGTGCATTTCATGTTGCACAGCCGTTCGGGTGTGCACTGAGAATATTGCTGTTGAGTGTAGAAGACTATTGAGTATTGATACCAACCAGTATTACACAAGGAAGTCCCCATTTATTTAGTTTTTTAAAGATTGAGACATTAAAAAAATTGCATTGATGATATAAAGTAATCGATGCTAGTTCCCTACGTGAAGGAAATTCCGTTAAGCGTGTAGGAGGCTTTTTTTTTTTTAGTTTAAAAGAACACCAAAAGAGCTATTATTGGAAAATAACGAACTGAAGTGATTTATGTCTTATGACTTGGCAAGAAATTGTTGCTTAATTTAAACATTAACATATAATGGGCAGATGTATCAACATTGCTAAAAAAATTAACATTAAATAAATAAAATCAGAATCGTATCATTAAATTATCAGCATCTTAAAAATATTTTTGCGAGCGACCTTGAGTTTCTTAAAAAAATCTTCCAGGTCTTGAGATTATGGATGATCGGGAAGGTAGCCTACAAAATTAAGGAGAACGCGAAATTATCTTGTAAAAGAGACTAAGACAAATAAGAGTAACCATGAGCATCATGATCATGAAGAATTAGACGCCATTAATTTTTTTTTCTCTGTGGTCAAAAGGTTCATCAGGCTCTCCACCTGAGTTCAACAGCAACAATTGCGAGTAGAAGTCTTACACAAATGGACATACAAGTGGAGGGCTAAAACAGCGTTGGACACCATGAATAATGAATGTTCCTCATATTGTAATATCCACAGTAACTTCGGGTAGGAAAAAAAAAAAAAAAAAACCTAAATAATTTGATCTCGTTCCGTTTTCTAAACCAAAATTTCATCTTTAAGGCAAGATGACATTTCTACGGTTATGACAAAGTACACCGATATGTTCAAGAATCATTACAATACAAGATTGCCTGAGCAAGCGAAATAAAGTCTGACCTTAAAGCTGTGATTTGCGTTATGTAAGATTTACTCATGTCGAGATTAATGCAATGTTACCGTGTTAAGAGGATTGTTATTTCGTTTTAAATGATAGCTGCTCAACAAAATAAAAATGGAGGGCGATAACTCCTGTTCTGTAAACCCTTTTATCTCTCATGTCCTTTAGTAATGGGGCAGTACTAAAATTACCCCTTATGATGGTTTTTCAATTTGGATTGTTAATGTTTTAAATGTGCTAATGAGATTTCGTAAATAATTACTTTTTCACGCCTCTGCATTGCCATGTTCGGCTCACAACCAGTCAAGCCCAAATCCACCAATAACTGCCCTTTGTATAAATACGTGGGGGACGATGTTTTATTCTTATTTTCTCTGATAATCAGTTGAATAATGTTTCTCTTCAGCCCATGTTTTAAACATTTCATATCCGCGTGAGATTGCACTCTTTCGTTTCTTTTTTTAAGGTGCTTCGCGCCGGTATGAATAAGGATTAAAGAAGAATTAAGGCAAGCGACAGAGAGCGATGTTTTGTGTCCATAATATCTTGCTGTTTATTAGGCAAAGTAGGAAAAGAAAAGACAAAAACAATTCGTCGTACAAAAGTCCTTGGAGTTCATGAATTTATGACAAGGTAATCTGATTGCACGCACTTTAAGTAGACATGGAGCTGAGGGGTGGGAAAGGGGAGGTACCCGAAAGGGGAAAAAAAATTGCTCTCGCAGGCTTTCATTTCTAAATAAGAGTCAGAAAGTGTACTTTTTTTTTATATGAAATGAAGATCATCATCTAAACTCATCTCTGAATTGTCATTGGTTCTTTTTTTTTATCTTTTTTTTCTTTTCTTTTTTTTTCTTTTATTTTTTTAGAATCAGTTGTTTACGACTTGAGGTGATGCCAAGTATTATTTGTTCTCTCGCGATGTAATTTCATTCTCTCATCTCTTTCGTTTTCCTATGCCGACTTTACTTAATACGAAAGCGTCCGAAGAAAATCAGCTACAAATTCGCAAATATTCACGAAGAGAGATGCCAGATACACAAACTTAGTCTGGATTGTAAGTGAACACCGAGCGCCAAATGGAGGTGTGAAGGAGGCGATGAACATAATTTGATCCGACACCATTAGGCTTACGAAAAGGCATATTCTCTAAGGAGATAGTCGTCAGAAATTGCTATTTGCGCGCGAGTGTTCGCACTGCTGATTCTCTTCGCGTTTTAAGTTTCTCAACTGGCAAACAGCACAGATACAAGGAAACAAACCCGTACTGTATTTGATTAAAAATATTTTCCAATTTTTTTTACTTGTTTTTGTTTATTTATTTTATTTTATTTTTTGTTGGCACGCCCAATTTTGAAAAGATATTTGCATTGTTTGTTTGCTACACTTACTGATCTCTCGTACTTCACTAATGTTATCTGACACGAATAACCATCTGTACGCTCAGTGATTTTCACATACTTCGATGATTTTTTTTTCTTTTTAGATAACATTCTAAATGAAACAGCCGACCGATTGGATGCTAACAAATGCTGCTTTCAAAAGTTAATTTTTTCCTATTTCTTTGAAATGTTAGAGATATGTTGATATAACGCTCCATTCGCAATTCTCAGTAACTTTAAATATAGCTAATGACTGAGCTACTGCTTTGGATATACTCATATTTATGCATATTCCAGACTACTGAGCCTTATTATTATAATAAAAACAAATGAAATAGGATCAGAATTAAGTCGTCAGCTGAAGTTTCAGGGCCATCGCTGTAGCATTTAAAAATTAGTTTTTCTTAACCCCGTAATTTTAATATCCTTTAAGTGTGACATAGACCCACGACATAAATCTGACCTGTGATCTTTAAAAGACATTCTGTTTTATTGACTTCGTCTTGTTGTCTAAATTTTAATTCATTAAGCATTTGACGTACCGAATTTTGACTCTGCTAAGAGCGGTATTTCTTTTTAACGTGCAGCGTTTACTTCCACTTCAGTTATTAATCATAAGCCTTGCGACTCAATTCCCCTTTTTAACTTTCCTTTTGTGCAAACGTAAACAGACAACAGGAACATCTGTCAGGCTCTGTGTTTATTACAGCCTAATTAGCTGTCTATTATTTGAATTTAAATTGAATTTTAATTGTGCCTTAACAGGAACAATGGAAATATTGCAGACGCGAAATGACACCCAATTCGGTGTGCATATCGAACTGTCATAACATTGTTCGGTGTGTGTGCGTTTATCGGAATGAATCGTGAGCTCTGTATAAAGCTGTGTTTGCTTACATCTGCACACGACACTCATTGTACATGGCTTTCGACACAAGCGAATTCCGTGACTCTTTATTTATGAGAGCCCCGTTTCGAGATTATCAAGCCGATAATGAAGTATGATGAACGATGATGAATTAATGATGGCTGTTTTTTAACGAATGAATTCCCCAGAACCTGTTGCAATGTAAATGTTCTTAGCATGCCTGTATTCAGTTACTATCAACATCGTTCTTTTGCTATTACAAACAAGTCTCTTTCTCGTTGTCTTATTATCGAAACTGTTCCTTCAGTAGCACTTTACAAATCTTGTCTGGACATTTCCATAAATTTTGTTAATTAGCTTTTCGACTTTCCCACTTTCTCCCACGGTGTGCTACGATCTGTGAAGTAATTTGATGTAAAACTCTTTGCATCCCTTCACTGTTTGTTATCAGGGTGGAGTAATGAAGAAGGGAAAAAAAAAAAAAAAGATTCGTAATGACGTGTTCTTGAACGCAGAGTTATCTTTCTAAAGGGGTTCCACTCCTCCTCCTCTCTCATTCTTATTCTTTCTGTGTGTATGCTAGTGTTTTATCTTACCCCCCCCCTCCTCCTCCTCCTCCATATTCAGCAGCGGGAGCTGAACAGTAGCGACGCCTTACTTAACGTAATAGGTGCATTTTTGAAAATAATCGTATTAAAGCGAAACCACATTAAGCGAATATAATTTCAAAAATAAGAAATAATATACGAAGAATTATGTGTTCGTCTGGGTCGTATTGTTACATCTTAATTAGCGTATTTAGGATCAACCCAACTCGTAATGGATTATACCTATATAATAAGAGCTAGTACACTTAATTTGCGTACGAGTTAAATATTTTATGTGTATATTAGTGTACACACACACACGCACGCACGCAGCAAAGATTTGTGAGAGAATCCACTGATAAAAGAGAAATGCACAACCGTTTCCAGCTCTCTCTATTTCTTCCTCCTCCTCTATCGCTCTCGCAGGTCTTTTGGCCTGCTCACTGTTTTCGCAGTTTCTTTTCACCATTTCCATATTTTAATGACGTCAGGTATTCATAATGGTTATTCTAATTATAATTTAGTTCCTAAGAATGATTTATGCTATCCAGAGTAGGATTAATTGATGACTCGCTTCTCACGGATTCTCCAATCACTCAGCGTCGTAGCTAGGCTTTTAGCGCTCTTTGGCAAATTCGCAGCTAAGCACCTTTTGTTGTGGAACAATTTCGATAATCGGTAAAATATCTTGCCACTAACGCTCCGGAACCCTTGGCAACTGCCCTAACGCTAAAACATTCTTACGCTTGTGTGTCTCATAACGTTCTGTTTCTGCCTTTTCCATTAGGTATTTTCCTGGACAGTGCTTCGCTTATCAAGCCGCTATCATTCCTCTATTATCTTCCTAGATTGTAAGAACACGAGCAGCTTTTACTTCACTCTTCATCTACTCATAGAACGTAGGAACAAATTCGGTTATTATCTAGGAAAAAGTAAGCAAACTCAACAATAACCGAATTTGTCCCTGGTTTCTATGAGTAGCCCACAGAGATAGATTCGGTTATATTTTACTGTACTTAACTAGCATACCCGAAACGCTGTAAATGTCTGAGAACAAGGTTCATTTCTGAATTTTTGAATTCGGTTATTTTTAATTTTGAAATAGATATGCATACATACAAGGTTTTTATGTTTGAAAAATCCTTTCTACCGATTGAGATAAGCGAATTTAAAACTGATATATATTTAATATAATATTAATAGTGTATGATGTGTGAAAAGGTCTGCTCTAGATGAGTATGGCAGCTCAATGAGTTTATAAAGCTTGTCTTTTTTTTTATTTTAAGAAAAAATTAGCCGGTCTGATTTGCTAATTGGTTATTGTATCCGCTATCCAGACAACAGGCGATTCGTTCGAATCCCACGGTGTTTTGGATGACTGTGAAAGTCTTAAGGTGGGAGACAGTTTTCATCTATCGGTGTAAGACCATCACCCTGTTTATTGCAGGCATAAAAAAAAATGTTTGATCGCCACATCAGAATTTCCGGATTCTAACTCCTTAGCCTACCCATGATGCTAATGATATATGAAGAATAAGATAACAAAATAAATCTTTTAACGCATTTTATTCCTCAAAGGAATAGGTGGAGCTCCTTTAGCCCTAACTAACTTTTTTTTACGTACAGATGAATAGTCAAGCTCCATCCTTTAGCCGTCACTGATAGTGAGCTCGCTCAAGCTATCAACGAACCAAGGCTTTCGGAAGAAAGTATGGCAGACATTTGGCGCCATCTCGTGGCTCTAAACCCTAATACTTGTATTATTGTCTGCAACTGTGTGACTTTTACGGTTGATTTTGCGTGCGTGTGTGCGTGTGTGTGTGTGTGTGTGTGTGTGTGTGTGTGTGTGTGTGTGTGTGTGTGGTCTCCCCACGACAGAGCTCAGGGGGGTACTACTGGGTTGATGGAATCACACACATCCACCGTCATTTGGACTTCTTTCATCATCCGACATGAAGCATGTTCACTTAAATATTACTTCACTTTTTGGGAACAGATAGAAATTAGATGGCTAGCAAACAGATTTTGTCTCTGAATCTCTTGAAGGAAAAACGATTCAGCCACAGAGATTCTTGAACGTACTGTGCCTATTGATCTGAGAGAAAAGGAAAGATAGATAGATATATAGAGAGATTGTGTGTAGCTTCCGCGAATAATAGGTTGTAAAATTTACATAAAACTAGTAACCATATTCTCATAACAAATAAAAAACAGGAAGAAAGTCGATAGATTTTTTGTAATTATTCCTACTATTTTAATTTAATGTGAATAAATTTATTCACGAACTTTTCAGAGTTCGTGAATATATATATATATATATATATATATATATATATATATATATATATATACACACACACACAGCATTTTAATAAAAAGTCTAAGGAGTTCAGACTTTTGATAGGATGAAGACTTTAATATTGATGCGATTTGGTTCAATTTAAATATAAATGGATTCATAAATAAGTATATTCAAATATTTCAGAGACTTGCTTGCTTGTCTCTACAGATGACTTGCTTATTTCAGAAAAATACATGCAGATATGTTTCATAATTGTAAATCCGCAAATGCAAACTTGGTTTCAACTTAAACAGACAAAAAATGCTAGAAGGTGGATGATAAAGATGCTTTTTTTTTGACATTTTAGCATTTTATTAGCTCGCCCATGTTGAAATATATTTTATTATTATTTGACAATAAAAAGTAACCTTATTTATTTTTTAGGATTACTTAGTCTAAATGTGCAAAAAGAAAAAAACAAAGCTCGTGGTGTTTCACTCGCATAGCACTTAATGCATAAGTAGTTCTTTTAAAAAAAAGGAAAGGATTTTTTTCTTTATAGAATTTAGCTGTAACTGATGTGAAAGTCAACACAGAAATAAGAATCTCAATTTCGCATCAAACGGTCAAGTATGTTAAATGACTACAGCACGGATGTGTTTCCATTTCCAGTTTCAGATATGAAGTGAAGAAAGGAAGCCTGTGTGGGACTAAAAGAATGGAACAATCTCAGGTACCTAGTGAATGTGAGAGTAAAATGATACTTCGATATTACAAAGAGGCACAAAGTTGTTTTAAGCGCTAGCTACCTTTCAGAATAACTAAAAATACATCCTGAAGAAAGTCAAAGTAAATTCAGTGACAATAACTGTTTTGGCATCTGTGCTAGCTTATCCAGTCAATATTGGAATAGATAGGGAAGGAGAAAACATTTGGAGTTATGATCATTAAAGTTATTAAGAAAAATGACTTAATGGTTATCGAAATGGCCAAAATATTCTGCCATAGTGGTTTCCGGGCTCTCTGATATCTGCTATAGGATATTATTGGTGCACATGTCAAAATTATTTTAAGACAGGAAGACTTTAAGGACTCCACGTTGGATGAATAGATAGTGACCATGAAAGCCACTGATTGAGGTCCACTTAGTAGTAAGTAAAGGATAGTGGACGTCAACGATATTAATTTACAAGTCCTTTATTTTTCTTGACGGAATAATATGTTGCCTCGTAAAAACATACCTCATACGTAAGGGGAAAAAAGCAATGCAAGTATGATAGCGTTCCGCTCTCCAACCAAAGGTTTGGGCAGAGCCGACGAGTGAGAGTTCGGACCTTGGTGGAAAAAATTCAACCTCCTCATCTCCCTACTGTTGCCTCCCTTGAGCCCGGGACTCAACATAGTCGAGCCCTGGTAATTTGTACCGGCCTTCCACCCTTCCGTGATTGTTGGTTCGAATCTCACCGTGGGCGTGGATATCTGTAAATGTCTTGAGATGGTAGATGAATTTCTGGATGGTAACTAAAGTGACTTAAACAATTTGATCTCTGCAGCAGGATTTTCAGATTACTTACCCTTAGCCTCGTACTAATGTGCTGTGGTTTCGCGGGGTGTGATTTACATTAAAAAGCATAGAAAGCGAAGCATAGAAAAAAAAAAGCATAGAAAGGCTGGCTAAATTTTAGAAAAGCAGCTATCCTGGAATTATTATTAATAATTAGTGTCGTTACTACGATAAAGAGCCAAGAGGCAATTTCTTGGCTCTTGATCGTAGTAATAATAATAATATATGGGTACACCGGTCTGGCAATTCGTTAGTAGGGGTATATGTAAGTTCGGTTCACTTAAACCTTGGTATTTTCAGGTCTACATATTCACTGATGAGACCTCAATAAAGGTCGAAACCAGTCTGAGTAGTGACCTCTCCTCATAATGTAAAACAGTAATACATCTCCTAGGAGCTGCGTTTTACATTATGAGAAAATATTAAGGATAGTGATGGAGCTTACTCCACTTTTGCTCCGAGTTGCCTTAGTGTTGTACCACCCAGGTGTTGACTTACTTGGACTTGCCGATAGTTTTTCGGCATAAAACTCTTCGATTTCGATAGATTTCGATAGATTTCGATCTCCAAGTTTCGTATCCGGCTTTAAAATAATGAATGATTTATTATCCCCTTAACTTAAATTAGTGTCGTTTTTGTTGCTGTTGTTCTATTGCTCGATTTCAGAGTGACATTTATATTCTAAGTAGCCACGTTTTAAAAAATAGCTAACCTCCTGCTTCCACCATAAATATATATTTTTTTATATATGAGATTTTTTATGAAATAGAACCTTGTTTATTTAGATGAAGATAAAACAATCAGGAATAAATTGTCGAATTTGGTAGAACCATGCGACATGACTTAATCTGCGACATTGACTCTCTTTCTCTCCTTTTCAACCCTGCCTTCAACTTTGGTCTAGTTGTACAACAAAGCAGGTCTTTAGCAACGTAAGAAACAAGCAGCATTCCTAATTTAGTCAAAAACGGTTGAATGATTACTTACGTGTATCTGCGGAGGATACTATCTTCTACCTCCGTCACGTATTCACTTTAGTACGATTTAGTTGAATTTTTTTTAGAGTGACAGTAATGTGAAGAAAAGTCTGTATTCCAAAATTAACTGAATTTGGTTTAACTAGAGGACAAGAAAAGGTGTTCATGGAGAAAGCGCACCTCGACCTCATCCTCCTTTCATTTGAGTCCCAATTAAACTGAATTTATCAGGAGATTTTCAGAAACGGTTGAACATTCCACCTATAGAGGTATATCCGGAGAAGGGGAAGGAGAAGAAGAAAACAGGAAAGGAAATGGTGAAAAGGTGCTTTTCACCATTTCCTTATCTGTTTCACAAAATCGTGAAAAGATGCTTTTCGTAATTGCATTCTTGTGCAGTGATATCATCCATTATCACAATAACAGTTGATCGTAATTTTATCAAAATTATATATAGAGTATATATAATTTTGTCATTAAAATGGTCCATTTGAAAGATCCGATTTTAATGGCGATTATAACAACTTCTCTCTCACAAATTCTTTCCAGCTAGTTATAGACGGCCTGTTTTTGCATTGCGCCTTTTCTAGGTATAATATATGGGCACTGTTCAGCAGAACTGGCATTCCCATCACCCCCCCTACCGTTTCTATTAAACCTACATAACATCATGAGTAACAGTTGTTGTCTAACATCCATTTACAGTTAACTGCTAACCCATCGAAGTGGCCACTCCATTCATGCTTCATTCCATCCACATCTGTTCTCTAGAGCAGCCTTCCACAAAGGACATCAAAGAAAAGGACATCAACAGAATCCTTCTTTCTTAATTTCTGTCCGTACACGACATCGATTTGCTATAGGATCTGTAACCTCTCTTGTTGGAAGTGACATTTAAAAAATAATAATAAATTGATCCTAAATACCAAATTTCACTAAATTCCATCTAGCCGGTGCGAATTATTAATATTAGTTCTAAAGGTTTTGCCATTAAAAATGAGCCAATTAAAACCAGATTTGAACAACACGCATGTGCATCTTAAATTACAAATTTTATTCATTCCATCCAATCAGAGCGGAATTATTGTAATGTATAATGTCGATATATTTCCAATTTATATCTCTGAAAATGTCCTGAATGAAACAAAAACAGGAATAGCTTGACAATTTTTTGAAAGCTTCCAAATAATAAATTTCGGTAAAATCCATCCAGTCGTAATTCCAGAATAACTTGCATAAAAACGGATAAAACGACTCAACTGGTTTTTCCAGAACCCACGTAAAACCGTCTCTTCGGGGGCATTTTTCAATATTTTCAAAGTGTTATAGATTTTATATTAGTTGGATTCACCAGTTCACATTTGATAAACTATGTTCTGTTAAATACCTCTATCAATTAAAAGTGTCAAATCGATAATATGCAACATGTGCAATTCCAGTTCTCAAGAGTTACACATGTGGATTTTGGCCGTGATGACTCTTGTAATAAAATTGCAAGAATCATTACGGCCAAAGAAGAATTGACTTAGACTCAATACTTAATTTTGATATTTCGTGGTCAGTTGTTGGACTAAATGTGAACGTTCAAAGTAGGCGAGAAACATTGCTCGAGTTGCATAGCCTAATAATAATAATTATTGTATGTGTACAATGGCCGTGAGTCCCCTTTATAGGGAGGTACGGCACCATCTCAGTCCCCCCAAATTTTATCCGGGCTCCGGAACCGGCATAGCTGACGAATCAGGCCTATGGTTCGGTCAGTATTCCTGACTGTAATCCGTGTGTGTGTGTGTGTGTGTGTTTACGTGGCCGGTTTGCCTGCTTGCGGGATGAAAAATCCCAGATAAACTGGCGGAAAAAACCCTGCTGTCCACGCTCAAGACCGGCTAACTTGGCTATGGCTGAGGAAGATCCTTAAGTTCCTCGTGTCGTCGACGGGAATCGAACCTAGGACACTCCTTCCCCAGGCATATGGTTGCGAAGCGCAAAGCTACTAGGCTAACCGCGCGGACTGCTTTGTCTATTAATGTACTGTCTAGATGTGGGATTTCCGCATAATCCCATCAGGTCTTCAAGGACATCACTCCCAACAACCTACGTTACTGGCGAAAAGGTTAAGTAAAGAAAAAGGAAAGATGGATTTCAAACTCTACTGCAGTCATGATTGAGCAAAGTGAAACACCAGACAACGAAAAATCATCTAATACACATCCGCTGGCTATTATGAGTGCAGTAGGTTTTCTCTAATAATGCTTACTTTAAAATCGCTGCTTTTATAGGAACTTCTCTTCAGTACCGTTTCATCTGTTCTGTAGATCAACTTGAATGATCAAAATTTGATTAACCAAATTCATTTCATCTTTAATCAGCAGAAGGAAAGAATTATCTTTTTCTTTAATTGAATCAGATCTCAGATTATCTTAGTGGTAACATCACGTGTTTCATAATCTTTATAATAGTCCTATTACATTGTCTTCTCCACTTAATTGACATGTAATTGCAAGAATCCCAAATGTAAAATTTTAATATACAGGACGTACACTGCTTGGAAAGAAGTCAACGGACATCCCCCCACGGGCAAGGTGCATCGTGCCATGCAACGAGTCACGTTTTGTAGTCGGTATAAAGCGGAGGAATATGATGCTCCAAGTTGTGCAACTGTGTCCGAGCGAAATGGCTACCAAAAGGGAACTGACGAAGTTTGAAAGAGGCGATTTGATAGGATGCCATGCTACAGGGCTATCTGTTCGCCAAATTGTTGACAAATTGGGCCATCCTAAGTCAACAATCAATGATACCATACTCAGATGGAAGCGCAGGAAGTCGATTGCAACTGTTACCCCTAATGATGACCCATCACTCTCACCAAAAGTGATCGTAGGGAAAGTGCTATTACGAAAGATAATATGCAAACCGCCATTTGTCGGCCAACATATTGAATGCGGAGTTCCTGACATCGACTGGAACACGAATCTGCACAAAAAAACATTCAGAACCGAGGCTCACTACATGGGTTTCCATGGTAGGACCGCAATATGCAAGCCCCACATTACCCGAATTAACATGCAACGTCGTCTTATTTGGTGCAAAGAGCTTGTATAGAGTGACATAAAAGCTTGGAAAGCCTGTGCTATGGAGCGACGAATCACGCTACACCCTCTACCGAGCAGATTAGATGGGTGTTTCGGATGCCCGGTAAACGTCTCTTACTAGGGTGCATAACCCTAACTATGAAATTCAGAAGTGACAGTGTGATGGTATGGTCCTGTTTTTCCTGGTTTGGCCTCAGACTTCTGTTTGTGGTGCCACGAACATCGAACTCCAAGAGGTATCTGAACAATGCAACTTGTTGGCATTTTTTTTAGAACTGACCATTGTCTCTTTCAGCAAGACAATGCACCGTTCAGACTGCTGCTGTAACTGCCAGTGGTGGTGGTGGTGGTGGTTTGTGGACATGAACGCCACCACACACGAATGGCCTCCACATAGTCCTGATCTTAACTCTATTGAATATCTGTAGGATGAACTAAGCGTCAGGTGAGGTCAAGGGACGTCCGCTTCAAATGCCTGCAGGAAGAATGGCCCAAAATTCCTATTGATCGCTATCGTATGCTTGTGGAAAGTAATGCTCGTAGGATTGCTGCAGTCATCGCAGCGAAAGGAGGTCCCACATCTTAATTAAGGTGGGCGCCATGGCTGTTGTTCACACACTGTGGTGTCTCCGTTAACTTCTTTCTAAGCAGTGTATATAAAATATGCAGTTTAAGCAGACATACAAATATTTTCGCTCTTAGCTAGTACTGAAATATTTAGTGGTTTCACCTCATCTTGTATAATTACACTTTGGCATAATTCTAACAAAAGTAAAAAACGGCTATGATAAAAATGTGATTACTATTAAATGGACAGCTTAATTGACAGGAAAGGCCAACGTGGATATTTTATTTATTCGTGTGGGGTTCCACCCCCCGTTCCTCAACCGCTCCTGAGGACTAGTTGAGCTCTCCTAATGAGGGATTAAGTACTATATCCTATGTGTTCACAATGCAGGCAAAAACTGGGGGGGGGGGACTCTGCTCTCTTCGCCTAAGACCGGCTAACTTGGCTATGGCTGAGAAAGATCCTTAAAACCTTCACATCGTCGACGGGAATCGAACCTAGGACACTCCTTCCTCAGGCATATGGTTGGGAAGCGCATAACCACTAGGCTAACTGCACGGATAACGTGGATATGAAAGAGCATATTTAAATTGTTCGATCAAATCTGAACTGATGCTGTGGAATATGCAGTATGTGTTAGTAAGGAATCCTTACACTTTAGTTCATCACAAGCCATCGAGTCATTTAAGTGTTGAAATTTGCGACGCGTGTCCACGAAACATGCTGCTGCTGGTATCAGATTCACTTTAACAATAGCATTTAAGTCGTTCTTTTTTGGACATAGAAGTATCATCATATGTCACTCTTCAGTTTTTATATTTTTGTCTAACATTCCTTTTGCCTATTGTATGTCCTTCTGTCAGCAATTAATTTTTTCTGTGTGTGTGTGTGTGTGTGTGTGTGTGTGTGTGTGTGTGTGTGTGTGTGTGTGTGTGTGTGTGTGTGTGTGTGTTATCGATCGATCGATCTAGTCATTCCGATTCCTATTGTGTTTCTGGCTTATATCTTCTCCTTTATTGCTCTCTCTTTATCTGTCTATCTGAGCGAGAATGAAGGAGAGAGAGCTAATTCCATTCATGTGTTTCCAAGCACACAGAAATTGGGTTACCTGGATTCGAAGGACAGAGTTGGGCAGTTCTTGTGTCTAATTTATAATGACCACCATCACAGTTCTGGAAGGTTGAGTTATGAGGTACGATAAATCGCTAAATAAATCAGAGAAGTAACTGAACTAAGAAACTATATTTTAGAGTTTGGCTTTGGCATAGAATTTTAAAGCATAGGGACTGTGCAGCTCCCCGAAGCACTCTAAAGGACAGGTCACTGAGTAGAGAGTGTTAGTTGTGTTGTCACCTGTGATGTATCGCGTCCAACACGCCTCACTAACACAACTTATCTCAGCTGGCATGTCAGTCAAACCCGCCAGCAAGTTTCGAAGGCTGTTTTGACCCTGATACGGTACCTGCAGTAGTTCAGCATGTTGCTGTCCATGCTCGGGTAAGTAATATGAACTAATATGAACAAATTATGCATTCAACTACACAATAAAGACTGTTCTCATCGCTGCCATCCACTGAGTCAGTGTAGAATTCAATTACAATGGGATGTTGTAGAAAAGCGATTACGTGCTATGAAGTTTACATATATCAATAGCAGGAAATATTCTGGCGATTCTTCTTAATTGTTTTATTCTTTTCGCTTTTTTTTCTGAATCTCAAAATACATTCCGCAGCTTGACGGCCATGCGGGCTTCCTACTGTCCAAATAAAGAATGGCAGATACAAATATTGGCAATATCAGTCATCTCCATCTTTCTCCCCTCATGGCCATTTAGTGGTGTCTTGCGAAGGAGAGAGGGAAAGAATTAATTAACTCCTTCGATATATTCATGGTCTTTAGGTATAGGTAGGGTGACGTCACTCTCCCTTAAGGCTATGAAACTTAATGAACCAATTAGTTTTTCTGTCAGTGTCTGTAAGTAACTAATAGCCACATAATTCAACTTCATTGAGACACAAGTGGCCAAATGAGTTTAGAGATACCGTTGACGAGCCACGACTTCAGGGCCCTACCCCCGCCTGACACCACTAACAAGATTTATGGAAGAGTAATTGGTGCATACGGAAGGTGGAATCGCTAACAGTTCCAATGATATTATTTATACTTCAATTATCGGGCTCTTGAGATTCGCGCAGACACTCTTACTTGACGAATCATAATTTCACTGATAGTGATGATTCGTTCTCATGTGTGTGTGTTGCAGAATTACTTCATTCCCGCCGATACACAGAGAACCACTGAAGGTTATAGGTCATTGTGTGCGGACATAAATCTGCCCGTGGAGGTGACTTGTTGCATTCTGTTTCGTTTACTTAGTTACAGAATTTTCTTATTTTTCCAAAAGTTTCAATGTCAAATTTCAAGAAGAAAGTGCTGTTGTTATAATCATTTGGTTTGCTTTTTGACGCTAGTCGTCAGCTAATCTGATTTGCATACTTATAGATAGATTTGTGTGCTTCTCACTAACTGTTTCAATCAGCAGAAAAGTGCGCGCGCGCGCATACCCACATGCACGCACTCACGCACTCAGATTAGTTTCCCCGTTACGAACTGATCGTGTGGCGTAGGGTGATGTTCAGGACAACTTATTGCCTCCTCTCACGTTATGCACTACCTGTTTTGGATGCATAAGTCTGGACCACGCCTAAACAATCCTTCTCTGGAATGAGTTTTCACCTTTTCTGAGAATTGCCTCGGTGTGGGCTTTCATTTTGTGATCAGTAGGTCAAGTGAATAATCTGTAGTAATGTTCCGTGTCAGGACACAGTTTATATGTGTTTCGCTATAAAAGTATTTCTTGTGATTCGCAGTAGATATAATATAGACAGATACCGTTTATGAGAGAGAGAGAGAAAGAAAAATGACTCCTTATTTGTACATTACGCTTGACTACTGTCCGATCGCAAGAACCATAGAGAGAGAGAGAGAGAGACACGGAGGGAGTTTTATTGGAATTACTGATAATTCAACTAAGGCCAAAGCCAGTATATTATGTCCGGCTGATTTGTTTGTTTTTTGTGGGGAATGAAAATCCCAAATGATGCTGACTAATTCGCTTCAGTTGAGAAGTACATGTGAAGGTTTTTTGCGTCCTAGACGGTGTTCGAACTGAGTTCTTCTTTTTAACCGACGGGCAAATTTCGCATTGTCCTTTTTTTTTTTTTTTTCGACTCAGCTACCGAGACACTTGGGGGGATGGGGAATAGACAAAGAAAATGGGATAACCAAAGACTTCAAGAAAAACAGGATTAAAAGAATTACCAAATGAAAAACAGATCTAATCATTTATTAATTGATAGATCGAGAAATGATATGTGAGTTATTTGATAAACAGAAAAGTGTAATTGAAATTGCACTAATTAAAGTAAATTTTAATAAACTGAATTCGAATTACACATTATTGTCCAGATAATACAGATTATTCGTATTACAAGGACAGATTTACTCTATAATACACTGAAGATCAATCGAGGCATTCCGAGCCTCTTTATAATGTTCATAATTAATAGGAACAATTAATGAACCTAGGAAAATTTAATATCTTAATCATTATTAACTGTTCTTACGGTTATAAGAATGAGATTTAAAGTCCAGTAGTTAGTCGATACTCTCACTGAATAATTATTGATCAGTTCCTCTCGAAGGTGTCCGTGAAATATATGATACTACATTTTTTGTTTCTGATATTGCAGTTAAAGTCATATTTTTCAGGACTAACTGTTTTACAACATCCTTTGTTAAATAACAGGGTTAGTGATAAGTGGTGTTCTCATGTCAAGAGAAAGAATTAAAATATAAAAGAATTTTGTAACCAATAGTTATATTCATATGATCGGAACAATGTCCACCAGTAGGACACTCTCTTATGGGGGTTGGGGGGGGGAGTCGCTGAATAGATGACTGAGCAGACCTGTTTAATAGTCTCACTAAGGGAATGGATCTCTTGTAACGTACACTTCTCTCGATCCACGTGCTGAGCGAAGGCACACACGTATAACCTGAATAAAGACGTAGTCATTCTCGCACCAGAGAGAGCGACTTGTGATTTTGTATTCACAGACAGCTTTCCCTGTGGGAACGTGTCATCTTAGGTCCATGTGGTCCTCCCAGATGGCGAAGAGATAAACATAGCCATAAATCTGTATTTGAAGTGACAATCTTTCTATGTAATTACCAGTCTGTCTCGCCATCACCAGCAGCTGTATCGAGTTCTTTCAATATATTTCTGTGAGCTTAGTAATTTAGCTTCTCTCCTTGACGGCCTTCTCTATCGACCTTATTATCTGCTGGAAATTTCATTAATTTGACCTCGGAAGATTGTTACGTAAATATTATAGGGTTGTCGGGTCCTCGAGGTAACAAATAGGTCACGCGCCGCGTTTGATGTAACTCGATAGAAGAATAATAAGGATGTTTCTAGATATCTAGACAAACAACTGCGCTCCATTTCACGAAAATTATTAGGAACCTGTCACTTAACAGGTGTTTTTGTTAGGCTAATTTGTAGTGTTTTTAATTAAAACACGCTAAAAAAATTACTACGAAATACTTTGTAAATTTCTTCTTCATTGACTCTAGCACCACCTAGCGATAAACGATCAAATTTAATACGAGAATCCCGATCATGCACAAGTTCACACTGTGTTAAAACTTGTATTATTATAGAAGATTGCGGATGTTAGCCAAGCTTACGTGCATATGTATATTAATAAAAATAACTTTGCCATAGTTATTTCTATTAATCTCAAACTTTGCTTAAACAACGTAAGGCGATAATTATAAATAAAATCTTGATAAGCATATTTTTAATTTTATCTCATTTCAGAAACTGTTATGATGATTTTTTTTTTTTTTTAGTTCGTGACTAAAATGCAACATCACTCTATCCATTTAATATGCCTATCCTTGCATATAGGCAGCATCGTAGCTGGCGAAGAATTCATCACCCTTCCATTTACCGGCGCAGGGCTATCAAGACTTCAAAGTGTCTCGGTGTAATCTTGCCATCTTATAAACCTAGATGAGTAGTCAGATTCCCGTCTGCTGCTAATACCAGATGCAGATGAACTTCAGAGGGATACTTCGGCTCACAAGGTGGTCCACAGTGGCTCAATAAAGTACGGGAAAGGATAGCGTTGAAATGCATGTAAAATCTCTGCACCGAGGAGTGAGAGAGAGAGTGCGCACAGCGACATAAACCACAAGGGTGTTCCTGCTACTATTAGAACTGGTGTTATTGGAGTATTAAAGAGGAGAAGAGCAGGATCTGAGAGAGAAAGAGAGAGAGAGACTATTACTATCTTTGCCATTTTTTTTATTATTATTTTTTTTTTTTTACTCTTTACTGATACTTAGTCATCGGGGGATGTTAGGACCGGTTGGTTTCAGTGCTGAATATAAGAAATAAGTAGCTATGTCCCATGTCAATAAAGGATTAAGATGTGAACGAGACTTCTTTTTAAATCACTGGTTGCCATGACGAATAAGGAATTTAGCACAGTCTATTTGCATGGAGTGATCATGAATACATTCAGAATACTTTGCTCTCTCGCTTTCAGTATACAAATACATAGATAGATTAAAAAATGGGAAAGGATAGACACTACACTACACACACACACATGCGTACGTCTGCTATAGTAAAACATAATAGTGTATTAATGAGATAAATCATCAGTTTATAAGCATACTGTTAAGAACATTCTATTTTGATTTTTTTTTTTCAGAATAGTTTTTCCTTTTTTCTACGATCATTACAAAAGTTCAAAATTCACCAAGTAAAAGGAGTCTTTAAGTTGGAAAGCTATTTTTAAAATACTAGTAAAGATTTACCTTCAGTTTAACCAGCTTTAATAAGGCTTCTTTAGTAGTACTGTTTGGATTATTCTAGGGAATAGTTATATATGTGTGGTATATCCAATACGATCCCACCTTCCGGTAACGTGAGACCCAATAGTCTGCCATATGTAAGTAACTTGGCGTCATAAATCTAATTTATGTTATGAGAGGGTGGTTAATCCTATTGCTGTAGTCCGCTTTGTATTTGTGTGGCCGGTTTATCCGATTTACAAGAGAGTAAGAATCTGAGATTTCGCCGACCAGAACTGTAGATGTTTTACAGAGAACTTGTCCGAGTCCTGTCTTGTGCCATTCTCTTAATGCATTCTCGCTTTGTTCCTATTTCTCGTAGATTACACCTCAAGTTGCACGTTGTCTTCCCATTTTATTCAGGACAGACCCTTGGATGTAGTTTCCTCTGTGTGTGTGTGTGTGTGTGTGTGTGTGTGTGTGTGTGTGTGTGTGTGTGTGTGTGTGTGTGTGTGTGTGTGTGTGTGTGTGTGTGTGTTATTTTAGACTATCATTCTTCATTTTCTGATTTTTTTTTAACTTCAGTAATTCTGGTAATATTGTTCCAAAGATCTCTCTCTCTCTCTCTCTCTCTTGCCATGTCGTCAATTCACCAATTCCCGTTGATATTAAGCGATTTCAAGTATCATTCTTTGAATAACTGATAGGCAATGATAAGCATAGCATTCTCCTGTTCTCTCTCTCTATGTTCACTGGGCATCTATAGATGCCATATGGTCACTCCGATGCTAGGTGATGTTCCACACCAGGCCTCGCCATGTAGTCCTGTTGTTTGCTTTTCTGGCAGCCTCAACTCTCTGAAGATCAGTCACTCCACACACGCCATCCATCCATCTCATTGATGGTTTACCCCTGCCTCTTTTTCCAGGAACTTTACCTTCTATTACTGTTCTGAGAAGTCCTCCTTCCATCCTTTCTATGTGTCCAAAATATTTTAACTTTCTTCTGTCAATATCCTTAAAGGAGCCTTAAAGTTCTACTAATCTTTTCTACCACCCATTCATTTGTACGCCTTTCAGTATATGATATCCTCAACAGCCTTCTGTAACACCACATCTCAAAAGCAGATATCCGTTTCTTATCTGACTTCTTTAGGTTCCAAGTCTCGCATCCATAAGTCGCTGTTGGAATAACAACTGCATCTAAAATCCTCAACTTTGTTCCCATGGAGATAGATCTATCCTTCCAGATTTTAGACAGGTCTCTGACTGTTGTTTTAGCCATTCCTAACCTTTTTTCTGACATCTTCTGAACAGCAATTCTTCGTATTAATAATGCATCCCAGGTACTCAAACTTGCTGACTTCCTCAATTCTTTCTCCATTAAGATACACTTGTTTCTCAAGAGCTTCTCTGTTTGTTTTTCCTTTGAGAACCATGATCTTTGTCTTGCTAGAATTGAGTTGAAGTCCTCTGTTATTACTGATCTTGTTAACCTTGTCAACAGTTAGTCCTAGTTCTTCCATGTCATTACAAATTCTCCTGTTCAATAAATAAAAAAATAAAAAAAAACTCTAGCGAAGTATCCAGTCTTATAATATTATATGAGATTTGTACAGCTATTCTATTTGCACAGTTTCTTTCAAAAGTTGGCGCAGCAGAAGATCCATATTTTCATATAACTCTTAGTATATAAGTTCCTAGCAAGATATTATCAAAATGTCATTTTAATGATATTAACCCATCATTAAAACATATTGTTCCAACTTCCTATTCAACGGTATTTCAATATCCCTTGCTTTCTCCACCTATTGTAATACAACTCAACTAGTGTGATACACATCGTTTCAATGTGCAATTACATTTATTGCTCACCCGAAAGAAAAAAAATCCATAGAATTTCCTAATAATCAGAAAGAATAATAAGTATTAAAGTGCTCTTTTGTGATAAAGAATATTAAGGAATTATACAGATTTTTTTATCTCTCAGGTGAGATAGTGAATGTAATATCAAAAAACTTCAAAAATATTTTTTTTTTGTAATTCTAATAACAAAATATTAACATATATTCCGAGGAAGAAACGAAACCTTCAATAGACGGGTGCCATTATCTGCAGCTGGTCTTGGTCATTTTATAATAGCGCTTGTAGCATCCTATAACCTTTCATAGACACTCATTATGCTTCTGCTCTGAAGTATCGTAAAAGTTATTAAGTGGCAGCTTTATCTGAAGGATTTATTCATAGTGATTTAGTATTAATGTAGACGAAGCTAAGGCCACAAGGTGAATGTATTCTGTCTATTACAATCATGTGTTTATCGATTGAGCTTCTGTTTTTCACGAGGAAAAAAATTATTGTGCGACGGCGAGACCAACCAAAGCATCTTTAGATGTAACCTATAAAAATGTTCCAGCGTTGTTAACGGAACTCGAACCCAGCTTTTTCCGGCTAAGGGAGGGGGAAAGCAATGTCATTCAACTGTGCCAGCGGCTTCTTCTGTCTGCAAAGAGGAGGGATTCAATTCCCTATCACTTATCGATATCGTGAATATTAATTTACGTTGACCTTAATTTCAGATAAGTCAATCTGTTTTTCGATACCAGTTTTCCGCCTCATTGGCCTAGTGAATTAGCGTTTCCTCTTTCCAACCTATGGGCTATGGGTTCGTATCCCACACTGCCGCATGGATTGTTTGTGAACGTTTTTATGTAGTGGATGATTGTCGTTAAGGAATAGGAAATATAGCTCCTTAACGAAAATGTACCATGTTTAGTATATTCCACTGCCTTTCGTTTTATTCGATGCTTGCAGCTGATTAAGCTTTACTATCATTTATAAATATTATTATTAAAGACAGTGTTAATATAATAATAATAATTATTATTATTAATAATAGCAGTAGTAGTCCAGGTGTGGTCTATAAGGCTCTCCCACAGTACAAGGCTCTAATCAGAGCCTTGTACTGTGACCATCTTCTTATCTTTACTTGTTAAATTTTTCCTCTTACTACATGTAGCATTGCCTCTGTTTTAATCGATTGTGCAGTATGTCCTTTGAACTTCAACGCTCTATCCCAAGATTCCTCACTTCCTTCGCTTCTTGTAATGCAACACCGCCACCAATGTGATATATAGCGTTACATTTCCTAGTTCGCAAGTACTGGACCTTACATTTATTGAAGTTGAACAACTGTATTTTTCGCACTCATCTACCCATATAACCAGTCTGTTCAAATCGTTCTTAACCGCCGATACATTAACATCATTCCCCATACTTTTGTCCAACTTTACATCGTATGCAAACAGTTATATATAATCTTTCAAAGCACTCGCAATATCAATAACATACAAATTCCAGGACAGATTCCTGTGGAACTTACCACAGATGTGTGTCTGTGGAAGTTTCACAACGCCTCTATACTCAACTTTTGATATCTGCGAGAGCCAGTTTTCTATCATTTCAACTAAATGAAAATTTGTCGTAACTTATACTCTAATTTACGACATGGTAGTCTGTTAAATGCCTTGCAAATCAAGAAATATCTCCTATCTGAATTACCCTTATTCACAACTGTAGTCACCTCATTATAAAAAGTAGCTATAGGTTGTTGAAACAAGATCTCTCTTTAACAAACCGATGTGAACCTGTATACAGAATTTCCAAGTCCCCTGCCTTCTTTGTGACCAATCTATCCTGAAATGTTTAACAACCGCTCCAGAAATGCAACAGATCTGTAATTGAATACCCTTATGCAGTAAATCAATCTTGGCTTTTCGGTCGGTGGAGATCCTTTCAGCCGCAAGACTGTCATTAAACAACTAAATCAATGGCAATTCCTTAGCACATTCTTTCATAACACTTGGCGAAATCTCATCCAGTCCAACTGCCTTATTCACATCGAGATTACCTTACAAATTAGACTTCCACCTCATTTACCTTTAGGGGACTAAGTTGAGGGACTGATCCCTCAACTTTCTGTCCCTTACAAGACTATATTTTCCATCAGTTTGAAAATATTTGACAAAAATTATCATTAAATAGTTCCGCTATAACTTCCCCTTTCTATCCAACAGAATTATCCTCTCGTAGTCATTTTTTCTCTTGCCAGTCGCATAACGGAAAAACTCCCCCAGATTTTTGGTAGCTGTTTCTCTAGTATTTTCGCATATTGTAACTTCCTCTTTCTTATTATACTTGTCACTACTGTTCACTTCTTCCAAGTTTGTATTTTCTCCTTAAACTTCTCTTCTTCCATAATACTTGCTTATTTTCCCTATTCATCCATTTGATGCCTACTGTATTTACACTTATGGATTTAGATACACAGTCCGTTATTGCCATCATTAACTATTAAGTCTTCACCAAGATTTATTATTATTATTATTAATCAACGAAAGAGCCATACGGGCTTCATTTCGGTTATTTTTATATACAACTAACAGCTGTTTCGAAGTTGGTTTGAATCATAGGATTGTTTTGGTATTGGATGAGAGTGCTTGCTCTCTTAAGATTTCTGCGTGGTCTCTGAAGAGAACCAACTAGTTTGAAACAGCTAGCCTGCGAAACCTTTGTTAAATAGTAAAAGGCGAATATACGGACGTGTGGGCAGTGCTCGTGTCTTTTAAGTGGTGGCAAGGTAAAGCAATTCCGATGCCGAGGATTGTATTCTCATAAGCTCCCTGGTCAAATTTGCGAAACTTTCAGTTTCTATATATATATATATATTCAGTTTTAAAATAAGGTTGGGTATTTAATATCCTCTATTTTTATTTATTTATTTATTTATTATTATTATTATTATTATTGCAGAACAGTGACATTTACCTAGATCTCGAAATTACATATTATTCGAATTAAAATCTGAGATGTAGAAAAATTCTTGGCAGTAGCTGAAAATGTTGTTCCACAAAATGCTCCTTTTTTGCGATAAATATCTATTGTATCGGTACATGCATAATAGTCAATTGAGATTCTATTAAACAAGATAGCAAGAGCTTCCTTTCAGACGCTCCTGCTACTTTGTTTTATTCTCCTCAGTGTTTCCACAGAGGAGCGAGAGAGAGAGAGATAGAATTTAATATTAATTTTATTCAAACATAAATTAAAATCAACGTGTAACATGCAATCTAAATAAACTAGGCCCTTATTACAGAATGCATAATACATGGGTAATCAAAGGTCATGGTTGTTGTTAGCAACTTAAAAGTAGGGCAGTATGAAATTAAAAGAAAACAAATGAATCAGATGTTTCTTGAATCCTTGAAGTTGGCTTTCTCTTACACATGACATATATCATGAGTGATCAGCCTAGATAATACCCATCAAGAAAATAGAAACGATAAAACAAAATGGAGAACCTGATACTCAGGTGGAGCCGGCTGTGATAACTATGTACTTAAAGTTTGTTTTTGTTATGAATTTTAGTAAGAATAACTGTCTCCTATAACCGAATTTCATCAAGTAGCTTAGGGCCTTATATTTGATCACAGAGGGAGCCATTATGTGACATTTGTAGCTTAAATTTATTTTATCGTAATGAATATTAACGAATATCTTCTATGCCAAGCTTTATCATAGTCAAAAATAATTACGTAGTGAATGTGAAAAAGTATATCGTTGCTGCTTACAGAAGTTTGTTGACTTTCTAAAATCATTCAACGGGGGGTGGGGGGCTACTTTACGAAAACTGTAATAATAATATCTCGTATGGTCGAATCTTCCGATGAGCCTATATATAAATTTACATATTAAAAAAAATTCGGTTTAAAAAATATTAACCGAAGTGCATACACCCATTTAAGTATATTGTTTTCGTTAATCCTAGATGCAATTCCTTTTTTTTGTTAAAGGTTTTTATAAAAATATTTTAAAATCCTATTGCTCTCAAAATAAAAATTTTGGACATCAGTTCAACTGTTTTCCTATGGAAGACAGCCTTACTTGATTTTTAGTATACAGTCCCCCATTATCTTTTGTAACCATGCAAAGTTTATGAATCCCACTTAGAAGTTTTTGGAGCATCTCCAGAATATTCATGTTTTCCAGGTATGTGTGTGTGTGGTGAAGGGAATAGCAAACAGCTCCATTACGTGGTTTCTGTATTTTATATTGAGTCAACTACATTTGGTAGGAATAACCCACTAACCACACTAGAATCTCTTCAATAAAGCTACAAGCTTTCATAGCTTGTACTGTATTACTTCATTTACGGTAATTGCTTCAGTTATTCTTGCTGTAATTTCTTCATTGGGTTGTTTATGCATTAATCCACATTGTCTACCGGTTTTAAAATAATCTGGGAATTGCTGATCTCATATAACTTGCTGTTGTTGTTGTCAGAGCTTATGTTCTTAATATATATATTGCTTAAGTAGTACGTCTCAAAGGGAAGATTGATTTTTATTTGGAAAAGGGCTTCGTGGGCTGAACATGTTAATATTGCTGTGGTAATTGATCGTATAGAAATATTTCTTCGGTGGAACTGATGTTGTTCACCCTACTGCTAAACAAAAAGCTTCTTTATTTTCTTTTCTTTCTTCCTTGACCTCTCCCTAGTACGGCGGACTTCCAATTATAGCACACTTGCCTGCACACCTAAATGGATCAGAGTGTAATATCTCATCGACATCAAAAGTATTCATAGACTCTGCTGTCGACCAAGTTCAACATGCGTCATCTTCTGCAAGAATTACGGCCTGTACCAAAAGTGCTCATTTAGAAATGTAGATTTATGAAGTGAGTACGCCCCGTGATTGTATGTGTCTAATCCGAACTGCATGACCGCAGCCAAGCATCGCAGTAGCAGTGGTCTAATGAAAGGATCAACCAGCTTCTTTATGCGTTGTCGTCTTCCAGAATTGTAATAATGGAAATAATATAGATGAGCTGTTCGAGAGGTAAGCAGGAAGCAAAAAAAGAAAGGAGTGTCTTTGATAAGATGTTTGTGGGATGTGTGTTGGGATGGGGGGGGGGGTAAGCAAAGTCTATAACTCAGCGATTTGGGTTCAATGCACTTGATAATAGTGGTGATTGCATATTCTCTCTCTCATTGGCAAGATGAATATGAAATATTTCTCCCCCCCCCATTTGTTTCGATACGTTAATAAAGTGTAATCAGAACAACCACTTTTAAGATTTTTCTAGTATTTTTCTTATTTCTTCTCTCGATATCGACATATTTGAGCAAAGTGCGTATTGTTTTAATATTTATTTTCATACACAGAGAAGTTTATTAAATATTATTTTCTTTTTATTCTCTCCCTATATCAAGTGTGCATTGTCATGATATTAGCTTCAAGCAAGCACTTTTCTATTAAGAGTTGTGTCGTTTGGAAATAAAGACATAGCTTTTAATTGATTGAAATAAGTGTTGACATCGGAACTACGATACGTCAATAAAGATGTATGTCAGAGCAACAATAAATTATCCACAGACCAATGGTCGTTAGGTGAGGTATTAATGATAGGTGTGACGTTTGTTGAGAAAAGAGTGAAAGATAGAGACTAGGGTGGAGGAAGAAAATACAGCATAAAAGAACTATGTATAATGGCAGCTATTTAATGTATATTTGTCCTAGAAGCAATTAATACTCAGCACATGTTGCGTTCACAACCAACTCGAAGACGAGAGATATTAACTCCCGGTCTACCCAGAAAAAAGAGGTGGAAATCAGCAACGGCTGACCCTCTAAAGCACTGAAATTGTCTCCACCCAGCCCCGAAGCAAAATACTTGCTCCGCCCAAAGTGTTGTCCATTAGCATAAAACACAGACTCAGTGTTGTCTTTTGTTTTGTAAGCAACTATGCATGCATTCCGTAATACCCTAGGCTACAACCCAAATTTAGTACGTGCTTTCCCAATAGCTTGGGATGGGTAGGGGGGTAAAAGAATCACAGTAAAATTTAGTGAAAGCACCGCGAAGACCAATCACACCTGTCAATAATTATCCTTTCCAATCAAAGAAATGCGCGGCGTTCCATAATGAACTTTTAGCATTGGTGACACGTGACATAATTAAGGGAACTCAGCCCCTTTTAATTTGTATCTTTTCACGTTTCGAACCCCGTCTATGCCGTCGGTCTCAGCTTGGGGGACTCCTGGTAGCGCGCGCGGGAGAGAGAGAGAGAGAGCTGGCGTTCACTATCTGTAACCGCGAGGCAGGGAACACAGATAAAAGGGGCGATAGCCTGAGTGTGACAGACGCAAGATTTATTAACTTCTCACACGACATAGCTTATCACCAATAAATGTGTGTTCGGGGCTAGTGAGGCCGATATCTAAGGCTGTCTGTCGGTATTTCTAGAACAATACGGAATCTCCCTTACACTACAGGCACTTTTGGAAGAACTTTACTTGCACTGATAGGCCAATATCTTCTTTCGTTCTTTCCAGAGGGAAATGTGCAAGAGTCATTGCCAAAGTTTGGTGAAAAGTATTTTTCGAAACAATCTTCGGTTATTAGGCTAAATCTTCCGTTCTTCCCCTGTCTTCCCTCCCCTTTTGTGCCTGGGATAAAATTTTTCCCTTGGAGAATTTCCCACCGATAGGAAAGTTTGTATGGTGAATTAAGTTCACTGTTTGTCCAACCTTTGTTTTGGATTGTCAAAAAGCGAAGAAAATGACAAAGTCAAGATAGATGTACCAGATGTCTTAATATGCATTCAAATGAAGATAGAAAACAGATCCTCATCAATCATCACTAGCTTTTAGAGATAGTTTTAGAGCAACAAATGCTGTTAACATATAACTTTTCATATTATAAAAGGTAAATATTAAAATCCGGATTGTTTTAATTTAATTATAATGTAATTTTTTTGTATCGACATCTAGCGTCACCTATCGGTAAGAACGGAAACATGATTTATTGACAGCGTGTGCTTAGCGCTGTCAGGCAGTATCCACTACGTAACAGAGTCAAAATAAGGGAAGAGTTATGAAATTTTTTCTCATTTTGACTTTTGATTTTGTAATTTCTGTTAATTTGCAAATTAGTTTTTTTAGTATGCTTTATTAGTTATTTTAGTATATTAGCAAATTAGTTATTAGTATGCTTCGCCATAACCCATTTGAAATTCTAATAAATAAACCGAAATTTCAGATATTTAACAGATGGTGAATCACGTTTTTGGATGACGGATATTTCCTATCATGGGAAAATCTCCTTTTAATGCGGTTTTACGCGGCGTTGATTCCTATAATTGACCAGAAAATGTTGCTTTCGTGTCATTTTTTGCAGATGAATATTGCATTTGAAATGAATTGAATACTATAAAAATAAATTAATGTTTGAGAAGCAGTGTGACGTATTGTCTAATATGTTCGAACCCTGTTAACATGTTTTCTTTCTCTTCTTCCCCCCCATCCCAGCTTTTATCAGCATCCGTAAATACTTTTCATCGTCCTATTATCATCGCTCTTTGGTTTTAGTTTAGCAGAATTCTGATTCTCACATTCTGTTCAAATCAGTCTCGTCCATGTTTTTAGAAAAGATCGGTTCGCTTCTCTTGTGGATTCTATTCCAGCACCACATGGCAGATTTCTTGATTATCTTTCCTAATTGTATGTCTAATCCACCTGAATTTTCATTTTCTTATTTCCACTTTGACTTTTTTGATGATTCGTTTTTTTTCTTTTTTTTTTTCCAGAAACCCTAATTGTAATAATTCGAGGTCACCATATTCGAAGTATATCACAGACATCAGTTAATGAATGCTTATAGCTTTTTTTGTATTTTCTGTGAAACGAATCATGTTTCACATCGACATAAACGACTGATTTAATACATAAATTGAATATTTTTATTTTGGTATGTGTCTGAATATTTTTCATTTTCCATAAAATCCATCAAGTTTAGCATATGTACCTCTTGCTTTTTGTATTCTAGCAGCTCCGCCATCTGTGGATAACCACTACCGAGATATGTTAAATTTGATTTTTTTTTTTTTCATTTGCTGTTGTACTCGGTACATTATTATCCACATTTATTCTCACTTCTTTCGTTTTATTTGTATTTATTTTCAAATGAACTTTCAGCTATTCTTCTGTTAATGTGGTTAGTTTATTTCGGATATCCATGATATTCCTCTGGTATGCGTCATTTTTCTATTTTAAAACATGATTTAGTTCCAGTATAATAATAATAATAATAATAATAATAATAAGGGAGATATCAGACATCCTTGTCGTACTCCAGATAAAGTTTGGAATGGTTGTGATAAATATCCATCATGCGGCACCCGGCATTGGAATTTATTATCACCCTCCTCTATGAGGTTTATTATCTTCTGTGGCATTCCTTCATTTTGAAGTAGCCTCCACATGCACCCTTTAGCAAAGGAATCGGAGACCTTTTTATAATAAATATAAAAAATAATTAAATTTACCACTGTTTAGTTATTATATTTATGTGTTAATGCCTTCATGTAAAATATTTAAAATTCTTGAAATGATAGGATAATCTTGCAAAAAATGCTTACTTAATAACACATAGCAGGTTATGTCCATCTAATTATTAATCCTAAATCTCTTTTTTTTGGGGGGGGGGGGAATTGTTACTATTATGCCTGTATTCCAGTCTCTATGAAATGTCTCTTTTTCCCAAAGATCATTTCCCATTTTTTATTTCTTTAATGATCCTTTTTATCACCACTGAATGTGATGGACTGGTATGTGTTTTTAATTCATCTTTTTTATGTGACTTTCTCCACTAAAGGTTGTAAACGTATAGTACATGAGTACCGTGGGAGGGGAAAGGAAATTTTTTTTTTTTTTGTATTTTTATTAATTCTTGTAATTTTTACTTGTTCTCTGGAAACCCTACTCTAGAGACCGAACATTGAATAGTTTTAGCCATTTCAGACCTCCAATAAGCAGAGTGGTGGTCTCACACCGGGCGATGAAATTCATCTACCACCCAAAGACAATACAAACATTCATGCCCACAGCGGGATTCGAACCTGCAGCCTGTTTTGGAGAGTAGATACGCTAACCACTCGGCCAACCAAGTCACTAATCTACTCCTTTTTATTTATTAATTTTTTTTTACTTCTGTTTACTTAAGATTTAAATGAAGTATTGTCTCCACCTTTCTAATTATTCTTCTTTAATACCAGAATTTTTCAATTTAGATCCTCCGCTGGGAAATTCTTTTGCGCAGCGTCTCCAGAAATAATTCTTATAATAACTGTATAACGCTCTACTATTATACGAGTTTGTTTGCAGCTTGTTGCGCCTTCATTGCCAGTTCTTCACACCACTGGTGTTTATTTTCCTAGTATTTCTTTTAACTTTTTTTTGTTCAAAATATTTCGTTTCGGTTTCTTCTAGATGTGATTTTTGCTCATAATTTCAGCTTATCTTCTTCTTCTTTTTATCAATTACTCTCCAGGTTTCCATTGATAACCGTTCTTTTTTTTTTCAGCATATCCTGCAACATGTTTCACTGTATAAGGACTTTTTTTTTACTTGTTTCCGTTTATTGGATTATAAATTATTAGCATGGATAAAAGAATGGAATGGCTGACTGATAGATATCAAAAAGTGATGTATGGTGGGGATGAGTCCGCAAGAATTAATTGTCTTTGCATTAATGACGTCTGGAAGGATTTGCCAGGAAACATATAGCTGTTTCTGATGATGCAAAGATAGGCAGTGTAATTAAGAATGCGACTGACATGCAGTGTTTGCATAATTATTTGAATAGACTGAATTGTAGGCATTTGAAAATGACTATTTCAATGTCAGTAAATGTAAAGTTATACATGTGGTTTAATGAGATATATTATGCTAGAAGTAACTGATGAGGCTAAGGATCTTGGAGTTTTAGTTGATAAGAGGCTGGAGTTAAGGGGCCATACAACAAAGATTGCAAATGTGCAACTCAGATGATAAGTGCAATGTTGAAACGAACATTGACATGTGAGGAAGTCATTTTACTTCTTTCCAAAGCCTTCATAAGATTCACATGGACTATGCAATTCCGATCTTCTGGTTTCTGAGATGAGATACAGTGGAGAGAGTACAAAGGAAGGTGTTAAAGATATCGGAACTGAAATGTATATTATGAGGACAGATTCAAAATTTTTGGACTGTAGACAATAGAAAGAAGGGCCGTATGATAGGGAAGTTCAAACTTCTGAAAGGGCTATATAGGATATCAGTAGATGAAATTTTTCATTTATGGCGGGTAGGGAGAGGACGAGAGGACATTCATGGAAGTTAAGAATCAGTGCAGTCAAGAAAGAGATGAGAGCTAGATTTTTCTCTCTGAGAGCGGTGCATGATTGGAATTGATTGCCTTGGGAGGTGGGTGAGTTCAGGTAGTGTGAATGAATTCAACGCTGGTGTGGGTGATATGTGCCCTCCATGGATGAGTCCCTGATTCCCTGGAAGTCTCTGGTAAAAAAAAAATAATAATACTTTCCTTTATTTTAAATTCCTTACAGCATTTTGTAATTTAGAAATATCAAATTTGTGTCTATTAACTTTTCCCTGTTTATTTTTTTTTCGAATAAATTACCGCTTGGATCCAATTGTTGGGTGATAATCTGATCTAGCATCAGATGATCTAATAACATTTTTCTCCATAGAGAGAGAGGGAATAAAAACCTTCTCCAACAAATACGAGAATCGTTTATTGGATATTTTTGTAAATTTTGAAAAGACAGAAAATTATCGACATGATAAAATATGAGAGCTTTTTATGTTAAAATGAAAATAATAATATCGTATCCGAGACACTCATCCCTCTCTAATGCTTCAAGCTCTCAAACTAAATGACTGTAAGATACTTGTCACTTATAAGTATTGATGGAATTCTTGTTATGTGCCTATAATTAGCGAAACAGCATACGTCGAGCATTTGCTGTTAATGGCGTTTACTAATCTCTTATAATATTTCTAAAACTCTACTTTCCTAGATATATTAAATCCGCCTGCTTTATTGTTATACTTGCTGAATCAAGATCCTGGTTGCTTTGATCAAAGTTCCCAACAGGTAGAGAATTTAAATCAGTAACACACACACACACACACACACACACACACACACACACACACACACACACACACACACACACACACACACACACACACACACACACACACACACACACACACACACACACACACACACACACACACACACACACACACACACACACACACACACACACACACACACACACACACACACACACACACACACACACACACACACACACACAGAGAGAGAGAGAGAGAGAGACGTAAGATAAATAACTGTTAAGAGTAATGCATAAGACTCGAGGCCCCGTTATACATTTTTCTTTACAACCCAAACCTTCTAGTCCGATTTTGATATATTTGCATTCTAATTCTGATCAAACTTGAAACTCCTGCCTTTATTTTTTACTGAATTATGGCTCTCTGCCACAGACATGCTATTTTCTTGGTATAAATTTGTTTAAATTGAATTAACAGAAACAGAGCCTTTTCGGCTGCACCCATTACTTAAATTGCATGCTATGTATTTGTTTATCTTTTTATGTGGTTCCCACCCAGGAAAGGTTTTTGTGTAAACCTTAGTGCCGTGGGTGGGCTGTGGATTTTTCTTTTCCATTTTTATCAATTTGATATATACCTAGGCTGTTCAATAAGTAATAAGACTATATTTATACAGAAAACAGATTATCTTTAATCGTCATCATTTACATGGTCTTTTTCGAAGTAACTACTGTGAGACGCGATGCATTTGTCCCAACGTTGCGTCCACTTCTTAAACACATGTGAGAGTCCGTTTTTTGAGAGTTCTTTCAAAACCGCCTCCGCTACTTTTGCACATGCTTTGTTGCTTTCGAAATGGCGGCCTGTTAGTGGTTTCTTGAGCTGTGGAAACAGCCAGAAATCGCACGGTGCGAGATCAGGACTGTATGGAGGATGTGGTAGGATATCTGTGTTGTTCTTCTGCAAAACGTCCACTACACAACCAGCAATATGTGGCCTTGCATTATCGTGGTGCAGTAAGAAGCCATTCTTCAGCAATGGACGCTTCCTTTTGACGTGCTTGATGATAATCGCTGCTGTGTTGATCATTGTCTCTGTGATGGATGTTGAAGGTCTTCCCTCACATTCAAGATCTTCCACATTTTGTCTTCCTTCCTTAAAAGTTTTATGCCAGCGAAAAACACTTGCCCTCGACATTGCTTCATCGTGGAAAGCTTCGCGTATCATGTTACAACTGTCCGATGCCGATTTGCAAACGCACACAAAATTTAATCGCATAACGCTATTCCAAGGACGCTTCCATTTCGAAGACTGGTCGCACCTCGTAGGCGCGCCGATGAGCACTTGCGTTTAGTCACGTGACACTCTTGCACATCAGCCCGTATGCACCATCTATCAACCTCTTTTGTTAATACAGACAGCAACATTTCTTTATTCCACAGAAATTAATATTGTGATGAGTGGTTTCGCCACAGTAAAATTAGTCTTATTACTTATTGAACAGCTCACGTATATATATATATATATATATATATATATAAATATTGGCATTTTTAAAATTTATTTTTATATAGTCCGCAATTCCTGCTCTGGAGACCAAACATGGAACATTCATATGCTCGTGGCCACAGCCTCTTGGTTGGTTGGGGGGGGGGGGGGGGAGCGGATAACCACTCGGCCAACCAGACATAGCCCAATATTCTGTTTTGCTCACTTCTTACAAAAGATAGAAATATTGTAGCTATAACAAGAAAACTCTGAAATATGATAAACGAAATGGCGATCCATAAGCAATTTTTCCTCAGATTCTTAAGTTAAATGGCACAGTTGTAAAATTTACTTCTATTTTATAAGAGTCTTCGTAGCTCAGTTAGTTTCTATAATGGCCATTGGTTGGAAAGACCTAGGTTCGAATCCTGTTGACGCGAAGAAACTTATGGACACCCTAGTTTCCTGCGGAAACAAAAGGGTTTATTATCCCGCAAAAGGGGCAAACCGCTTAGAAGAACACACACACACGCAATTGACAGACATCAAACTATGCCGATATGATTAACCACCCTATAAGAAAGCGCATTTAATTAGGGTTCAAAGAAGCCATCTTATTTGGCCATGACGGACCATTGAACCTAACACTCAAGGGATAATGGGATTGGAGATGAGCTATTTTATAACATTCGATGGCTGCGCAACAGCTGCTATGGGTGCAACGTATGTGCGAAACACAATTTTCAGATCAATAAGAAATATCTTTTAAAATGTTCATTAGTTAATGTTGTAGGATAAACTTTTCCCTCTTTATATCTTCCCCAGATGGGTCCCAATTTTTATTGGTTTTAGCACTGCAATTCTTATGGGCAGTTTTATGCTGCTGCCAAAATTTGAAGCTCCTGCTTATATTTTCTGATGGGTTATGGTTGCTATAACAATTATAATATTTATGTTATAAACAACTATAACAATTATGGTTGCTATAAAATGCATCTGTGGTGCATTTCTATATGCACCACAGATGCATATGGAAATACACAGACATGCTCATTAGGTGCGTTAAATAAACATGGAAGTAGTTATTAGATACGTTTTGTCCGTATATGTATATGTTTTGTCCGTATAAGCTGGTTATTCTTAGAATCTTTATAAATGGATTTTGTTGATATTCGGTTATTCACAATCCTTAGAAAACTTTGTGGAGAGCCAACTTAATTTTGTTGCAATCTGACCATTTGCAGGGACAGAAAGGGGCAAAAACTGTCTTGTGTTATGGCCACAAGAAAAGAATTTTGAAAAATATTTGAGATTTATGATAACGGAGAATATATCCATGTAGTTTGTCTTTGGTTTTGTTCACATTATTTTAATTGGTAAAAAAAGTCGGACATATTGATAATTCCGTCCTAACTGGATAGAGTTTAATGAAATTGGTGTTTAGGACCTCTCTTAAAATTTATTGAGCTTTGATTTTGATTTCATTCCGACTATTTGTAGTGGCAAAATTCGGCAATATTTTTTAATTAATTAATTAATTAATTAATTTTTTATAAAAGTGCTGCCAGTTTATTGCTCTTATTGATCTAGACTGACACAGGCAGTATGATAGTTCTTGCGAAAACGACAGAAATATCGACAGTTTTTTAACATTATTTTAACCTTCTGTAACTCTGGAGTATTTAGTCACAAGCGTACCCTGTAGTACAGTGATTTTTAGTCGTAGGTCCAAGAGTCGTTGATGGATCTTTTTTTTTTTAGTCTTAGGTCCAAGAAATGGTTTACGAACAATTAATTTTTCCCGTTATAATTGAACTGTTTAGAACGTGTGGCACTGAATGGAATTTAATGAGATTTGGTATTTTAGGATCTCTGTTAAAATTTATTGAATCATTTTTCAGTTTAAATATCAATAGGACCATTGAATGACAAAATTTGGCGTATGTTTATGCTCCAACTATTTTGATAAATGCCATTTAATCAAGAATTCATTTACGAAACGCAACGTTTGATTGTCTGCTATTATTTCCTTACATTTCTTACTTGTTTATTATTATAATGGATGCCCGAGAACTCTCAGCACGACACTGATTTGAGTCCACACTATGCAACATATGTAATGTCAGATTTCAGTCGTTTGAATGTTGTGCATGGTCGCTCTGCTGTTCCAATGAAAAATGGCCTCTTCATGTCGTAGATAAACGTAACTAGCTGCCTTCAGTATTTCAAAATTGAGAATGACAGTACTTAATTTTCAATCGCAAACTTCGGGTTTCATGGTCTAGCGACTACACCTAGGTATCTTTCAAATAAGATCAACCTAGAAATAAATGGAACAACCCAGCCACAGATGCAGTCACTTCATTCCGGACTGTTTTCATGTTTTAAGCGAACTGTCTGAAAATAATGCAGTGAATATTAACTGACAAAGGTTCACATCTCAAGTACCAGAGTGCTGTCCTTAGAATCAAGAAAGTTTTTAGAATTAACGAACTCCGAAAAGCATTATATCACCTAATAATCGGTGTAATCATTGATTAATAATAGCATAGAACTACAACAGATGGCTGAAAAACAATGGAAATAAGCAGAAGTATTAAAATTGTATTCTAATTCATAAAGATTGTGTACATCTAATTGAAATGAAAAAAAAAAAAACACTTGAAGTATTTGACATATTTGTTGATCAATGAACTGTGAACACTGAAATAGATCGGTGAAAAAGAGCGCTTTTAGTTATTATTTTCTCAGTGTACTCCATGGACAGAACATGTGACAAATGCAGATGTCCTACAGAGAATGAGAACACAGAGATCTCTTTATTACAGGAAATGATCCAAAGAAAGATGTGAATGGCAGGACATATACTGAGAGGTTCAGCAAGACAGAGGATACTAACAGTTTTAGAATGAAAAATTATAGGAAAAGGATCAAGAGGCAAAAAAAAAAACGAAGGACATAAGATCATGGACAGGATCACATGGCTATGCAGAAACAAAAAGGAAAGCCACCAACAGAGAGAACTGGAAGGACATGGTGCTGCATCCTCTCACTGAGGAAGCTACATGAAGAAGAAGAAGAAATGTACTCCATTGTCACTCTCTCTCTCTCTCTCTCTCTTTATATATCTATCTATCTATCTATCTCTCTTCCCCTTCATTCTGTCTGGGTGCACATCCTGGGCAGAACATTAGGAACCTACGTGATGAGTACTGTGTCAAACCTTCACATGCTTTATATGTCTTGATCCAACTGGGCGCGGATTCTGCTGGTATCTGAAAGGTGTTCGGTTGTTGGGCTCTTCTGTAGCAATAATGCATCTAGGTTCCTCAATAATGACTACTACCGATTCTGTATTCTTATACTATTCATTGCACCTGTCTTCTGGTCGGTTGAATTTTGGGGACCGGAGCATGATTCATTTGACTATAATATTCTGCACATTTTGACAAGCAGATTTAGGTACGTTATAATTGCTTGCAGCGTCGAAATATTAGATTGTAGTTGATTAAATATTGTGTGATATTAAGTATTATTTATGAACATTCTTTTTTTTCTTCCCTACAGAGATATCAGTAGGTCCGATTCATCCTATGTGAACATTCCTGACGCTGCTAAGAAACCATGTATACATTTTAATAGGAAAGCCTGTTTATCGCTTTTCGTCTACCAATTCATTACTTAGCACTGGTTTACATACTCTCAAAAACTTCGATGAGATTATCGATTCAAGCTTATAACATGAATCTAATAGATTCATGTTATTCCGGATTGAGCTAATTAGAATTATATTCCCACTTGCAAAGGGAATCCGATATTCGAAAGGGGAAGGGGAAACGACAAACTGAAAGAATCAATCCAAGAAAATTTTCAGCGTTTAAGAAAACAATTATCGAAAATGAAGTTTTTTTTTTTTTTTTTTTTTTCCTGCATAGGGACTGTCGATGGCTTGGATCTGATAATTTACTTCAATTTTTTTACTAATGACATTTATTTCAGATATTTAATTTTTACTCCGCTTGCTTCGGTATTCAGCTGATATAAGCCACTGCTTGTTTACAGACAAAGCTCTCCGTTAGAATCCAACATAAGACATGAATGTTTTAAAATAATTTGCTCTGTATAAGTGGGATAGCTTAAAGTTTAGACTCAATGGACAAAACATTAGAGATAAGGATGATGGGAAGTTGGTACTTGTATCCTCCGCGCAGAGTGAAACGTACCCAAACCGAACGCACGCCGTAAATAGGCAGACATCGGGCTTCCCAATAGTGTATCGCAATCGACGAACATGAATAAATGTGTCGATCCTAGCGACTTTGATCGTGAACGTATTATCGGCGGAAGATAGATGGGTCATTCTATCGCCCAAGTGGTAAGAACCCTAGGGTTCTCGAGGGCAACCGTATATCAAGGGTCTACCGCGAATATACCATCAACGGACGTTCCAGCGAGCAAGTGGTGTCCGACCACACACCATTGATGACTGGACAGGCTCGTACAGACCAACCGCAGGACAACGGCGGCACAAATCGCATTCTGTTTCAGTGTCGGAGGTCTAAGCAGCGTCAGCATTCGAATGATATGGCATACCCTGCATACTATGGGCTACAGGAGCCGATGCTTCAATCGTATACCACTGTTGACAGCTCGTCATCGGCATTGCGCCTCGCCTGGTGTCGGGACCATCAAAATTGGACCTCTGTAGAGTGGACCAGAGTCTTGTAGTCTGATGAATCTCTGATGTTTTGTCCATTGAGTGTATAAGGCGTTGTTGTTTTTTTTTAATCGTAAAAGTGTATACCTCCTAGGTTTTCGTTATTTAACTAAAGATTCACGATATTGTTTTTCTCTTTTGTTTCTTGATAGGAAGAAATCGCTATCCCCCATCCCTTTGGATCCAGCACTGATTGCTAGACAACAGAATGGCAACAGTGAAAATGTCACTGTTTTCTATAAAAACTCTTTGACCCGTAGTATACTTTCTACTACAATTACTCGGATTCATAATGTTTCATCTTCTTATGCCCTTTTGCTGGGAAAATCTGAGGATTTTTAAACCACCCAAGAAGTGGAGACATCGCTAGATATAACTAATTACAACCAGAGCACATCGTCGATACCTATTGAGCTGTGGAGGCTCCGCATTATTTCTGATGATAGTTGTTTTACTCCTGGAAACTCCAGTTTTCTCCACACAAATCAAATAGTGGAATAAGTGAGCAAACACACGCATGCACACAATCGAAGATATAAATCTAATCTTCTCCTTGGATTCCTCGGGCTTTAATTCCGAATACTTCATCTATTCATCCCTCTGTCTCTTGTAAAATTGAAAACCATCGTTGTTTTCCACAGTATAACGTTTTCCACATCTATAACGAATGCCTTCTTCTAAAATATTTGAACATCGTCTCCAACTTTCCATTTGAAGTCGAAGACTATCGCCTCGCCAAGAAAGCCAGAAAGTACTTCAGAAAAGCAACCCAGATTACGTTGTTCAAATATTTTAGCAGAAAGCATTTAATAGTTATATATAGCCATTAACGATGTCCTTCAGGTTATGGCTTCAACAGGTTATTTAACAGGTTATGGCTTCAAATCCTGCAGCGAACATGGATTTTTGCGAAATGTCTTAGGTGATGGTAGATGAATTTCATTACCCCCAGTTTGAAACCACCACTTCACTGCTTATTGGAAGCATAAAGTGGCTTTACAAAAGGTACTATGTTTCGTCTAAAGCTGGAAAATCGGATTATCTAACCTTATCCTACCTATCTAAATCTACGATCTTTTGTGGGTGAAATTCACATAAAAATAGCATGTTTATATAAATGGCCAAAGTGCACATGTATATGTGTGTGTGTGTGTGTGTGTGTGTGTGTGTGTGTGTGTGTGTGTGTGTGTGTGTGTGTGTGTGCGTGCGCGCGCGCGCGCGCATGCGTGTGGTGGAGAGAGAGAGAGAGAGAGAGAGCTGTTGACGGAGCAGTTGTTCATGCAGTTCCACTGCACACTACGAATTCTGCATAAATTGGCAGATCGTCTGGCAGATGTAATTTTTCATCTGAAAAAAGGATGAACAGGCAGATTTACTATATTATATATATATATATATATATATCTTCGTAGCTTAGTCGGTTTCGAAAATGCCTTTGACTAGTAAGTCCTAAGCTCGAATCCCGTTTAGGACATAAAAAATCCTAGGAACTTTTTTTCAGTTGAAGGTGAGTTAGCTTGTTTCGTGTGTAGTGGTGGATGGGTTTGCGACTTGAAAGAGTAAAAATAATATAAAAAATAAATTTCCATTCAATAATACTTATGTGGCACTTCTCTCTCTCTCTCTCTCTCTCTCTCCTATTTGATCATTGTTGTTGCTCCTCAGCTGAAGAACTTAAAAGTACAGATAGACCTGAAATTAGTCAAGTCATGTCTATGGAGCAGATAATAAGGACATCCTTTCAAAGGAAAGGGATAGAAGGGGAGGTCAGAAACAAAGTCATTTAGTTAAAGGAGTTCGGTCATTGAATCATAAATAATTGGCCAAACGACAGGGATAAGAAAGGGTGGTTTACAAACAAGAAATTCGGTAATGATGGGAGGGAATAGTAGTATCCATCTGCAATTGGATGAAGCCTAAAGACGTCCGTTTAGTATCGCAGTATTTTTGCCGTGCAAAGCGAGTAAAATATGAGGGTAGCATTATAGACAACGTGTAAGTGCTCATTAACTCAATGATAAAATCTCCTAGTCGAATTATTCACCTGTCTTTTAATAAACTTCTACTGTCCGCAGCATTGATTAAAACCCATCACGTCCTGACCCCACCTCATGTGGCGCCCATCTAGGTGTCACACTATAGAAGTCGCATCAATCTTGCAGTTAGCTGTACGTCTTGTGGACAAAACGATTCTCAGGAAATTGAGCGTCTACTTAACCACAGTTCAACATCTGGCAAGAACTTTACTCATTGGGAACTTTAACCGAGCTGCTTCGGTAAAATGTGGTAAACTTCTCATGTTTTCATTATTTGTTCCTTTAAACTTTATAAACAATAACCGGATGGTGGTGATGCATGCACTGTTCGAAAGTACCGAAACTTGGAAGAGTTACAAATAGAAACTTATATTAAGTCTATGAAAAGTCTATGAATGAACTTTTGAGAAGAAAAACTGATGTATAATTACATTTGGGAGAGATGTTAAAGAGTTTTCACGAATGAATGACTATGAACAACTCCAAGTTGTGCACTTCCATAAAAAATAAAATAAAAAAAAGTCAAGGTGGGTCGGTCGACAAACATGCATCTTGTCAACGACTATAGTTTGCTTATGAACGATGTCCTGTCAGTGGGAACCCCAACAAGTGCCGAGTATCACCTATCCAGCAACAAGACACATTGAAAGTGTCTTTTTTTATTGTTGTTATATTAACTGTACGTGAAAAAAAGTGTAGCAACGACTCACTGTTCATTAATCAAATTGACATATGTGTAAAGAATTAAGGCAAAAACATTAGCAGCCACTGAGGGGTGTGGTTCACCTCTCCCTATGTATAGCGTTGTCCTGGAGGCACTTAACTAGTCGGTCATTCCCTAACATATCGCTAAATGTTGTCACAACTATTGCGCATGTACAAAATGGAATTGTATTTCTCAATGTTTTACTTGCATGATAGGTATTTTCGATATGATGAATATGATTTTCGATGAATTGAAAGACAAAGCAAAAATATAATATAAAATAAAATAAAATGATAATAAATAAATAAATAGTGAGAATAAAAGAGATCATGATATGATTCGAGGAGCAGTCACATTGCCTTCTCCAGGCACACGTTATACCAGAGTTAAGTTCCGATTTTGCATACCATATATATTACAAACATGAGCTTTGCACTGTCTCCACGGTCATTGTGATTTTAAATATTTAATTTCACTTGATTGCTAAATAATTAGAGTATATAGAAAAACTTCAGGATATCAGTCAAATATGGAAGCTTTTTTTGCATTGAGATTCTCGTGGCGAAATTGTCCACGGGAATAAAAGCCAAACAATGTAGTGAAAAGTTAGCAAAATAGCCATTCATTGTTCAAGCTGGTGAGACATCGGAAATGTTCTCCTCCTACTTCCAGGGCTTAGTTGGCTGAATTATTAGTCTCTGCTCTCTGTGATCTAAGAATTTAGGTTCCAGTCCCGACATTTTTGTGAATGTTTTTAGGTGGCTGATGAAATAGGATTATAATCTCGTTCTGTACGAGATTACCATCCTACTTATGTAGCCTAGAAGTGGCTTGAAAAGTTCCATCGTGGTGTTTAGAGTAGGGTTTCTAATCCACCTACAGTTCTAAGTGCTGCCCCAACTCACGAAAGATTTACAACCAATTGGAATCGGGATATCATTAAAAAAATAAAAGAGAAAAAAGAAAATGTTAAACGCGATTTGGTTAAGAATACAAAAGTACAAATGTTATGATCACTTTTTTTTTTTTTTTTTTGTCCTTTACAAGGTTAAAGAAATGGGCAGGGAGTCGTTTGTGTCAAGAATTCATTCACCTCCAGTTTATACAGTAGAATTCTATAAATATCGGCAAATTATTTTAACAACTGCAACTCTTCCATTCAGCAGTGAATCGATGAATAAAATCATCGGAGGCCAGGAAAGTCGATAAGGCTAAGAAATGTGTGGGTTATCAAAATTAATGAATAATATGTCATCTTACAGCATGACATTTAAACATAGTTAGAGGAACACCTTAATTTGGAGAGATAAACACTTTGGTTGTTGCTAATGCTAATACGCAAGCGGTTGACTTTGATGTCATTGTGATACACAGACACGTGCGAAGACTTGACCCAGGTACATAGGTGTAACCTGTCTCTGCTTGTTAAAACATATAGTCAACATAATTAATAAGTAGCAATTTTTATATGTCGGTAGATGGGGTTAATCTCCAAGTCCAATAGCAACCTTGGGCTACAGACTGCACAAGTGTCGCCTTAACCTAATGAAGACAAAATGGGCTTATAACCAGCTCAGACAAAGTTGCGATAAAGTGCCATTAGTGTTCCCAGCACGCTGTGAGAATCCCCTAAAGATGGTTCTTTCGAGTGTCTTGGCATCAACCCTTTGGACGTTCTGCCCACTTCTAGAGCTATGATTAATTAACTGGTAAAAACGATGCTTTGTTGCCATAGAAATATTGAAGTTTTCGAGTTTCCTACAAAAATAGTTTGCTGACGCGCTAAGCTAGCTAGCTACCAAAGTTAAGAACGGAGTTAACAGTTTTTCCCAGCGAATGCGAAAGCTTTGCCTGTTGTGCACCTTTTATAGTATTGATTTCCTCATTGTAATCATCTGTGTCTATATGTGTGGTTTAATAACTCAGTAATATATATATATATATATATATATATATATATATATATATAATGTAGAAAAATTTGTTAATAGTGGCTGATCCTAACAATTTCCAGAGAAATGACAACTCCTTTTGAACATTTATGAGGACTTTTTAACAGGTCATTTATTCGGTTTGATGCAGAAATAACAGGTTTTTTTCTACTGAAAATTATGGTTTTTCGTTTCGCAAAACAGGCAACCCATCAGGGGAATTTAGGCAGTTAATAACAAAAATTATCTAATGGATAGAATGGATTAGATAGTATTAGTTGGAGCTACGGCTTTTCCTTCGCATTCGGAAGGGATAAGAAAAAAAAACCCTACCACTTTCGTATGTGACGATTGGAGAGTGAAGTGTAGATCGAGCGCCTCCTGTGATTAGTTCTGATATTCTCATGGAGGTCCCACTTAATAATAACAACAAACTCTGGTTTTTCCGTCTGAAAACCAGACATGCCAGCCGGAGAGCACGCGCGTTAACTGTCATAGGATTAATCTCATTATCATTAATGAGGTTTGCAGGAAGCCAACTTAAGGAAAATTGAATATAAAATATTCAGTATTTTATAAAATACTGAATATTTTTAAACTTTGAATCAAGATATGTACTTTAGATATGTATGTAAATTTTTAATCTATTTTTTCTTTTTTTTTAGTAGTTAACAATTCTGTCATTAATTCATTTACAATCCACCCATTTATTTGTCAGCGACACTGCGATAGTTATTGTTTACACCTGTCATCACTTGACGTCCTTCTAGTACTTTGCTTTTTTATTGTTTATAAAATACCACGCCCTCTTTACTGGATAATTGTCTTTTAAATCTGCACACTTATTTGTTTGCGTAATTTTATTTTATTTATTTTTTTTATAATAGTTTCAGTTTTTCTCGGAAGGTTCAGAGGAGTTATTATTAACTCAACTTAATAAGTTATGTCCGTATTCATAATTTTGATATTAATTACCACAGATTGTTATAGAAAATGGGCAATTACAAACCATTCATAATACTCTTTGGTGAGTGCTACAGAATGGACCGTTTGACGCCTTTAACATCCAAGGTAATGTTTTAATAGGTGGAAAAGAAGAAGATAGATTCTGTGTTCAGCTCATATCATTAACACCACCGAAGGGTGGGGTCTATTGAGTTGGTAATACAGTTAGGGGCGAGTAAATCTGATAAACGATATCTGATCAAATGTGATATTAAACTTTAGGGTTATCAATTATTAGGCTATTCGGTCTAAAATTGATCACCCTATACCGGAAATTTAAATTAATTCCAAACTCTAGTAGGATCTAATTAGACACTTACTGAAGTTGTGTGTAATTAGGTTGTTTTTATTCTGACGAGAGGGGTTGCTAATGCCTTATAAATTACTGTAAATTACATACTTGCTGGGATAATTGTTAGCGAACGGAAGAATTATTCCCGAAAGTTTATATTTAGAAAGCACTCATAAAAAAAAGGGGGCTATTTACTAAACCGTTGAAAATTAAGAGTACATTAATTTCTTAGACATTTTTTTCTCTCTCTCTCTTTCTCTGCTTTGGTAACGGCCTGCTTGCTGAATATAAATATTTAGGATTCGAATCCTTTTTTTTTTCTGGGATTTTTCTGATGCTGATAGCCATAAGATCTCTTTTGTGGATAAGTTTACTCTCATTTAATATATTAATATGATATTGTATAGTCTTATCAGAGCCTCCGTACCTCAGTCGGTATAGACGAATCCCTTTGGTTGGAAAGACATGGGTTCGAATCCCGTTTAGGACGCGAAGAACCTTTATCAGGGCTTTTCAGCTGGAGGTGAGTAAGGCAGTCTTATACGGGGTTGGCGGGGGTTTTCCTTCGGGAAAGGTTTTTCGTCCGGCAAACCGGCCAGTAGAAGACAGTCAATTTACGGACAAAAGAATACTCTTGTAGGCATAAAACTAGTCGCCTAATCCTCTAATTACGGATATTAAATCCAGCGATACTTGGAAGGTCGTGGGCACTTAAGTGCCTATTAAAACCACGATAATAATTTTAATCGCTTTTGACTTATAATAAACGAATCAACTTGATTCTCAGAGATTAAATACTAGAAAATGAAGCTGAAGATCTCTTTTCTTTGCTTAGCTTTTCTTTTTAAGCATTTACACAAATCCTTGGAGTTAAATCTTTTCTTGCATTTCACGGCCTGGTTGGCCGAGTGGTTAGCATGTCCGATCTCCACCCAAGAGGTTGCGGATTCGAATTCCGCCGTGGGCATGGATGTTTGTGATTGTCCTACAAACTTTGTGTGGAAAGAGAATCTGCGACCCTACCACTTATTCTAGCAGAAGACATCATTGCCAAAACCATATCAGGTACGGCAGTGACCATAACGACGTCAAATGTGAATTTTTTTTTCTTTGAGTTCACTGAAAATAACGACAGAAAAGTAAGAAAAGACAAATTACTTAGCAATGCAGAACAAGATTTTAATCCGAGCAGATTTAAATCTGCTCGGATTAAAATAGAGGGCGAGTTTTTCTCAGATGTCTCAAATCTTCCACAAGTTTTAATGAACATTTAATGAAGATTTCCATCACATCTTATCAAATGTGATGGAAACGCATATCAAATGATATTACAACTTTTTCCTCACAACCGATATCGCGTTGCTTACGAGAGTGGTCTGCGAGTTGTTTCTTCAAATCGCCGACAATTTCTAAATTACGGATTTGAAATGTAAACATTCGGCATGTACTCTGACTATTTCTCGTATATCTATTCCCTGCTTAAATATTGCCACGGTCAAAAGTCATAACAGACACCGAAAAATCCGAAATGGTATCCTATCCTAATTTAAAATTACATCATTATAAGTAACCAAATGTTGTGCGCGTCTTTAAACTGTACTTCATAAATAGGAAGTGCTAAGAATGAATCGCTAGTCAACCACGTGGATTCAGAATAGATAATATTGCACTTACTGCTGTATCGTTAAAGAGGGTGCAGTTGTATATTTACATATTTATTATTTTTCTAACTAAATTCGTTTTTTAATTAAAGCTATGCTACGTATACTTTTTAAAATAAAATGTCATTAGATGCAGAACACCTCTACTGCAAAACAAACGTAAAGCAAATGATCTTATTGCATATGACAATTTTCAACACGCGCCATCTCATTAAATCCGTGACAGCCACAAAAAAAATATATCAGTCAGAATATTTGATTATTTTATCATACCAGGTATGCCGAAGGTGATTTCAAAATAAATACTTCACAAGTTTAATTAGCTGTCCCAGAAATTATATTTTGCACAGTAAAACGGAAATGGTACCGTGGTGTTGTTCGTACCCATAGGTTTCCATCTAAAAACCCCATAGGTTCCTTAATGCTTTAGTTGACAGCTATGGTCACTGATCATTTGTTTATGATATAACAATCCGTGTGTTTATGTCTCCTTAAAAGGAAGTGCAATCCTTACTAGGATCCACGTAACCCTAGCAGCTGCAATTTATCAATCCCTTCCAGATTTGCCGATATCTCACTTTTGCGAGGATGCATATCTCAACTGGAAAGACTTAAGTTCCAGTCTCTTCAGGGATGCGAAAAGTCTTTTCTGTGTCGTTATATTCAAGCGAGTTAGCTAGTTTCAGAACGCACAATGAACCAAAATAATAGATTAAGTCTCATCATATTTTGATTTAATGCTAATCACATGTACAACTACCGGACATGCCAAAAACGACCGGTGACATTTCCTTCTTTCACTGCCTGAACACGATGATATTAGGATTTCATTATTTCAGTATTGTTATAATTATTATTAACCTGATGGAGCTGCTGTACTCGGTATATCCATACTGCAGAAGCCCGCGTGCCAATACTAATTTGTTCAGTGACTGTCTTGTACATAATGCTCAAACTGGTATCAGTGGTATCAACTAATATTACTGCTGCTGAGAGATTTTATGCCCCTTGTTTCCTTAAATTTCTTGATTAACTTCTTGAACACTTCCATATCGCAATATTTAAATACTTTTCAATGCGATTACGGTAATCTCATTTTATTTTTAATAAAATGAAATCACTGTAATTCATTTAAATATAAATGTGTGTGTTTTTTTCGTTTAAATGAAATGTAATACATTCATTTCGTTTTATCCTCCCCCTCTTCACACACGCACACAAACGTTCTAATTACTTGCTAAACTCGCATCATTGATATGTAAGATTCACACTTAAATCTTAAATGAGCCCGTAATTCTGTTATGAGGTAAAGTTCAAGTTCAAGTAAGGTTCAAGGTTCAAGTAAAGTTCCTTTACTTGAACCTGTCTTCCAAAAAAACGTATTTCTGGATCGATTATTACTGTTTAAACTTGTAGTATTTCTTTTTTTTTTTTTTCGAAAAAATTAAAATAGGTTAATCTTTAAAATACCACGTCATAAGATTTTTAAGATATTATGGGACATTTCAAGGTGTCTGCTGCTCTAATAAAAACTAGAATACTCCTTTGTATGTAACGAGATAATACTTCAGTGGTGTCAGCACATTAAAATTGTATAGTTCCGAGACATTTTCATACAGCTTTCCTAGTTCCATGACTTTTGTGTTGAGTAACTTTTTAAGTGAGTCTAGCTTATACCAATTAAGTATTTATTATTTTCTTATTTCGCAGTAGAGTTCTCGACATTAAACGACAGTGTCTTAGTATCCTACAAAAACTTCCTGGTGACTCCATATTCGTCCAGAAATTTGAACTGAATATTTCTCTTATTTCGATTGCGTGTATAAATGTCTTTGCTTATTATTATAGCATATACAAGCTCAAGAATATCGTCTGAGTTAAGTATGAACAATGCTGCGCCTATATTTCGACACCGATTCAGATATTCGAAACGCTCTGATGAGTTTATTGGTTTGTTCTTCCACCACAGGCAATTATGTTTCAGAATCACATACGTGACATAGACATACATACCTAAGAAGTAGGGTGTGAACGCCTTTTTTTCTCTACTACCTTGTTAATGTTACTGATTCATCGTTTGATGACGGTGATTCCATAGTTTTACATTCAGTCATTTCTTTCCTAGCGATTTTTAATCAGTATTTTCGAAGTGACGTCATCATAAATTATCTTTGTGTTATAAGGGTCCTAATTATCTCTCTCATTGTTTACATTAATAAATTAATGATTAAAGTAACTGATATCCATTTATTTATTCATACCACTTTGCTTGTCTTTTTATATTCAAGGACGGTTCCACATCCGGACGATATGAAGCACTTTAAAAACCACATGAAAAATAAAAGTTAAAACACCAGTTAAGTGAAATCATGAGGTGTGATTTAATTAATTTAGTAATGAAAATTAGCATATGCAAAAAGGGAAAAAAATGAAATAGGGTGTAATTAGTTGTAAAGTTTCCCTTCACAAGAGGTATATAAAAATAAAATAAAAAGGTGTATAACTCACGTGTGTGTGTGTGCGTGTGTGTGTGCCGTACACTTTAGAACCAGGTTCTCACAGCAATTCCCACGCAATACGAAGATCACTCTTGATGTGACAATGGCTAAACGATTAGTGATGTATTTCTGAGATGTCCAAGGCAAAGCCATCAGCTGGTTGCTCGCAAGCTAGTAATTTGGGGAAAACTGATTAGGACCACATAATTAAGATGTATTCATCCGTGTTATAAAACCTGACATATCCTGTAATAATATGCGATTTATCTGATCTATCTTTAAAGGAAATTTCTGGATAACGCCTTCATGCTGGAATTTCTGGCATCAGACACGTGTAAATGACGACTACATAGAAAATCGCCCTTTAGTTTCATCAGTCAGCCCCTCCACGTAGAAAGTTAAAGGTATAAAAGTGTGGAATTTTCGAAATGGCTGCCAGTACTCTATTCGTTAAGAGACATCCATAAATCGCTAACTGCCATCATCTATAACATGTGAATTGTTAACAGTTTGTTCACCCAATAAGATTTATGTCTGATAGTGTTTCCATGGCAAACTGTTGTTATTTTGAATGCCTGCATGTATCTGTTAAATTGTGCTTTGGCTTGTTTGCCTATTTTGCGGAATGAACAACTCTGAGTTTCCGGAAAGCCATGAATGCTATAATTTAAATTAGAATTTCAAATTACTGCAATAGGTGTTTATCATAAATTAAATATCAAAAATTTGTACTTAGATCATTTTCGATTAATTTTTATTAGAAAATTATAGCATTCGCATAAACAGAACTATTCACTTTCTGCCTCTCCTGGACGTAAATGTTTTTTTTTTATTTATTTTTTTTTATTTTATGCGTATGTTTTCAAGTCATAACTGGTAGGAGCACCAAATCTACGGGTCTATTTTACCGGCGAAAAAAGAAATCGCTACAATAAATAGAAATATTGCAGAAAGACGTACAGTCAGCTTCGAATCACTACTGGAAAACAAGACGAATCACGCGTTTCTTCTCTCGCCTAAACTTGTCGTATTGATATTTGACGCCTCAATGACAATAAAGTGGCAAAGATATTGAAAATCGGGCGTTTCTGAAATGTGATTGTCTGTGCTAGACGATTACTTGGCTTAGATTTTTTATAAGTTGTGTAAACAGAAGAATAACCGTAGTAGAACGTCCTTTACTTGAAGATGACGCACAGTCAATGTGCGTCATCTTCAAGCGGCTCTCAAATAAATATGAACAAGAAACAGAACATGTTCCATAGAAGTATAGTTAGGTTGTAAAATACCAGGAAATAGCGATTCACTTCCTGTATGACGTTATAGATAGGCGCACATCCCTAACTCCTTAATTTGCTATGTAACTTTCGGATTACAACTGGTTATTAAATTAGAACCATTTATATCAACTGATAACCTCTTCCTGGAAGTCAGTAATTCCGCAGGACCGCAGTAACAGTGATGGGCTGTGCACTGTTATAAATTAAATCCAGGCTACTCAACTAAGAACGTGATGAGATCACGCCCAGTCTTCTGCGTTCAGCTATTAAAGGTGAGTTTGGTTTAAAGTCTTCAGAACAGAAGATGAGGTTGGGTAATTGAGAACTTGAAAAAAGTTACCCCCCCATCCCTTGCCAGTGAATTAGAAAAGTGCCATTAAACACATGATAGCCTTTTCTTCATCGGGAATGATTTTTCGGAATAGCAAATATTTATCATTAGCTAAAGGGTAATAATCTGTCTCTGATAACTGCCGTACAGTATATTCTATTCCTACGTGATTTGTTGTCATGGAGAGACGGTTCTGTATAAACTAAAAATCAAAATAATGTCTAGATAGAAGAAAGTAATGTAGAATTAAAATGACAGATAAAAGGCATGCGTATAATATTTAGGATAGAAAACAATAAGTCCTCAATTAGACTTATATATATATTAGGGTTACTAAGTAATTTTATAAACTTAGTTATTTTACTCGTAATCCTAGTAAGAAAGCAGTTAAGTTTGCGCCTGAACGTAGTTCAAGTCTAAAGGTGGTGCAACTCATAGTAAAGGTGGGTAAAGCTCTGATCACTATTCTTAGTATTTTCCATAATGTAAAGCACATCTCATTAAGAGATGTATACTTCAATACATTATGGGTGGGGTCACTACCCAGACCGGTTTCAACCTTTTTTGAGGTCTCCTCAGTGAGTAGCTAGACCCTAAATACCAAGGTTTTAGTAATACAGAGCCTAATATACATTATCCAAGGTAAAAAACTAATTTACATCTATATCTCCTCCAGATATTTTTATTAAAAATTAAAACACCTTGTTGCAACTTATATAGATAAAGTTGATAAGGCTCTGTATTACTAAAACCTTGGTATTTAGGGTCTAGCTTTCACTGAGGAGACCTCAAAAAAGGTTGAAAACGGTCTGGGTAGTGACCCCACCCATAATGTTTTGCAGTATACGTCTCTTAGTGAGATGTACTTTACATTATGGAAAATACTAAGAATAGTGATCAGAGCTTTACCCACCTTTACAATGAGTTGCCCTAGTGTTGCACCACCTTTAGACTTGAACTACGTTCAGGCACAAACTTAACTGTTTTCTTACTTGGGATTATATATATATATATATATTAATTATGTATATATATATATATTAAATTAATTATGCTCTGCTAATTTAAACACTGTATTTCTTACAGTACTCTATTTCAGATAAACTTAAATTGCAGACACCTCATTAGCGTGTTCCCTCTCCGTTTGAACCTTATCACAATTTCCACCATTCGAGGCATCCTCTACCAATTTCTAATAATACGAGCCAGGTTTTTTGAACATTTATTTCTTTAGTATGACCAAATATTTATTCATTAGTTTGTGTACTGTTGTTGAACGCACTGGTCTGACCCACACCTGTTGAAAGGTATTCTGCTTTCTTGAAATCGAACTCTGTGCTGATTAATAAACATTTTCTATATTGTGACCGCATGTTACTGCAAGAACTGTACTTATAGAGTAGGAGATTACAAGAGACTTTTCAACTCTTGTAATCGCCTACTGCTAACCTGAATCCTAGTGCACTCTTTGAATTGTTGACTGATCGTTTCCACATTGGATTTCCAACTTTTCAGTACCATCCTTCCCAGTGCTTTTTGATCTTCTCTTGACGTAGCTCCTTGTATCTTCCTATTTGGGTTTCATGGTAGCACCCTTGTATTTCCATTGACTGATAATGTTGCCTGTTGAACGCACTGGTCTGATTTGGTTTGGTGCTGAAATCTTTTATGATACCACTATCAGGATCAATTTTTGTCACATTGCCATATCTTCCTTGATGCCGTATGGTCACTCCCTTACCTCATTGGACAATGGATAGCGTACGCCCTCTCCATTCGGCCATCCAAGTCTGCATCAGAAACAGATAGGCCACATATATTGCATCCTCCTAAACATGTCTTTCGAAGTCCCTAAGTACTGCTCCATGTGACATTAACAAATGTACAGTGGTCCTCTGGAATGCTTACATAGGCGTACAGCCATGGGGGAAGCTAGATATATACATATCAGCGTATTTCGTTCTAAAACTGCAGGTGTGTATTTATTTCATCAACTTTGTGTGTGTGTGTGTGTGTGTGTGTGTGTGGAGAGAGAGAGAGAGAGAGAGATCTTGAAAATCATGGAGATGGTATCAACGGCTAATTTTTTCATCACCTGGAAGTCTACCAGCTATTAGCAATACAGATATTCCGTCACTCTCAATCCACAGCCAATCTAATTAATGATCATCAGCACCATGGTTTCTATCCCAGGAAATCTGTCGAATCTTTCTTGGCTCGAGATATTTCACAAATTTCAATGTACAAATCTGAAACAGAAAGATGTTGAATTTATTCTGATTTTTAATTTTAGGAAAATGAGTATTGTATCGAATTATAACATTTATGGACTGCAATGAATACAGTGTTATTCGTTATTTTATTCATCTATTTGTGTTTAATTTAAATATGATACAATCATATCATTATGCGACTGATATGACTATAAAACAGTCACATGTAAATAAATATTTTTATTACACTTATCCGCTCTAAGGCGGTCCGTGCACGGAATAATATCACTGTATTCAGGCGATTCGTTAGTTAAACAAAAACAAAATATCAGTACCAGTAGCCAACGGACTTTCATACTGTTGTTGAAGTTATTATTTTTCATTTCTACTTTTAAATTTGGATCACATTTGATAACTTGATAAGATAAAAAAACAAATTATTTATAAATGTTAATTTTTATTAATTTTATAAGTTTAGTATCTTCACATTAGTTTCAAAATGAAAATAAAATCTGAAGTTTAGAAACACTCAAGAAATTTATAAATGAGGAAGTGACTCAATGCAATTATTGTCCAAAGCAAATTTCATGTTTTATAGTGAAATTGATGACGCATTTAGAACGTGTGCACGAATCACGCTTTAAAAGAAGTGCTGCGGGAACCTTTAAGTAGCTTAAAAAGAATTAAGACTGATCAATCAGTTTTAAACTTCTGTAAAACAAGAAAGTTAAGTCAGATTGTATATAGATGGCTTTCGAAGCTGGAATCTTAATTCGAATAACTGCCAATAGTTCTTTTATACGTGAATCAATTTCATAGCAACTTATGTATCACCAAAGAACCAATCAGATATCAAAGTTAATTTTTGACTCCTTCTTCTTCTTCAAGTGTCTTCCCTGAAGGAGGTTGGCAGCTTTTTTCTTTCTTTATTGACGCATTTTATAAAAATATAATAAATGATAAATAACATATATACTTAAAAAATAATTTCCATGAGTAAAATTATGTAGCCCTAGGACTTAGAAGAAGAAAAAAATGTCTCGAGTCTCGGAAACAGAAAATAGCCGCTATTGACATTTCGTGGCATTCGATGGGGCTGGCACTAAAGCCTGTGGACAAAACTATTATATTAGGGACTGCGTTTGCCCTTTGAGGTGGGTTGGTACTTTTCACTCTTCATTCACAATTACGTATCATGGCGGATGCTCTCTCTCCTCAGTTTTTTCCCCACCATCGATAACCATAAATTCTGTCCATAACTTTTGTGATAATCTCCATTTTTTTTCTTCATTTGACAAACCTTACAGGGTATATATAGCATTCCCACTTTATGATCTTCCATAACCAGTTTCTTAAATCGAGATCTCCTTGCAATTCTCAATGGGGAAGAACAACTTGTGAACTCTAATTCTAATTCTAAAACACAGTCCTATATCAATTTTCTCAAGAGAGAGAGAGAGAGCATGTAAAGTTTAGATTCAAATTCTCTATAAATTTGCATGCATAGTCGAAGTCTAACAATGAAGTAACAAGACTGACAGAAGTTGAGATCGGTTCGAATGCTGTTTAACAGTCAAATTTACCTTAATGCTTCGGGGAAATGCATTAAAATATGAAATCGATGACAGATATTCGAAACAGAGAATCAGCATAATATTTTTACTGAAATTTAGTATCCAGACGCCATGTTTCTGAATGAGCAAAATGCTTTCTTCATGGCAGAGAAGGCGTTAATATGATGCCAAGATAAGATGGACGCCCGACAACATCACCTTGCGATGAAGATATTAACAAAATAGAGGTTTGTTAACGAAATGTAGACATTTTTACTGATGAAATGATGTAAGAAGAACAAAAGATCCCTAAGAGAAAACCATAATGTTCATTTTTACTAAACATTAACATTTTCAACATGGCTATAGAATATCCACCATAATTCACAGGATCCGGTTCCGTCCAGTTCTTCGTTCTGTTCTCAGAATTAGAAAACTCCTTCTAAGGATCACAACTTCAACTCATTGTAGATATTCAGAAAAATAAGATAGTTTTTAAAAAATTGGCAGTGATTTCCATGTTTATTTGGAAGCTTGGAAGCTGTAAAAGCTCTGCAGAATGGAACTGCTTTGAAGGTAATCGCAGTAATTAAAGGCACTTTTTCATTTACAGCATATTTATTAGGATGATCTCGTTGCTTTGTTGTTAGGCCTCTTATATTTCAAATAATCAATAATACGTTTTGTATAGGGAATGAAAGACGTAAAGCAGGAGTGGAATGAAAAAGAAACAGAACTTCTCAGTATAATGTACTATTCTGTTTACTTCCAAGTTCAATGTTTTAAACTACGGGAATTTAGTTACTTTTCTTTAGAATTATTATGAATAATAATTCCATATCGGAATTAGTGTGAACAGAAGTAAACTAGTTAATATTTAAAAAAATAATTTGGTTTTCTGAGAGGTGACATTTTAAAGAGATTTTGAAGACATCTTGTTGGCCAAGAGTTGAAAACTCAAATTTCAAGTAGAAAATGTTTCATCAGGCCAAAACAAAAAAACAAACAAAAAAAAAAAACGAGAGAAAAAAATGCGTGGCAACGGGAAAGACACCAGGCTCTCCGGTAAGACATAACCATAAGATAAAATAAATGATATTGTAATATTTTAGTGAACGCAGGGCATCCGTGCGTTAAGAAGATTAGGACTAGTTCTTCAGGGAGGACGAGGTAGCGGTTGTTTGCAATGGAACGCTGAAAGAAGGGGGGTCTCTAAGTCAATCATGTACTAAGAGTGGTAATGCTCGCTCTCTCCCTGATACACCGCACACTTTGAAGAAGATAAAAAAGGATTGCAGTTTTTTTAGCTCTTTTTATTAGCACGCAGGGCGGTCGACTGCCGCGAGATCTAGCCGCCTGCAAAACAGCTGATACGGCTCCTCACATCTGCATACTGAAGCAGACTCCCCCCCAGAGGGCGCAGTCCGTCTTCTCCTCTCGCAGCCGTGACGGGTCCCTTGGGGCCCTATGCCGCAAACGCCGCATCCTTGCAGACATAAACGTAGAATTACTTGCGCCGATGGCACATGCAAAGTTGGCTTGGCAGTGATGGATCGTCTTCTGCCAAGGGATTTCTGTTGGCGGAATTTTTACGCAAAACTGTTTATAAATGAAAGTATGAGATGGCAATATCGTCTGCCTAGACTTACCATAGCGACTGCCACCGTCTTGCGAGCTACCTCCAGAGAGAGCCGGACATGTTATCACGTTGATGCCGGTACAGTCCGAGGGGCACTTGCCCCCTAGGCCTTCGGGCTACGAAAGAGAGTGTAGGGGGAAGAAGGTGGGGGTTTTACGGGAGATTGCCTTTTCTCGGTAACATGCTTCCTAGACAGATGCTTTCTAGTTTTATGAATAAAGTATGCCCATCGCAGTGATTCTTGACAGCCGTGCAGTGAAGTACTATCTGCCGGGTGTCGGTGGGTGGGAATAAACATGTCACTTCTGACCGAAGGACACTGCGGCACGTGCCCGCTAGAGGGCATAACCTCACTCCGTTTGCAGGTGATACCCGCCAAAGTTCTGGAAGAATTGGTCTTCTGGTATTCGAGAGAGAGAGAGAGAGAAAGAGAGAGAGTGAGAGAGAGATGAAGGGGGAAGGCAAAGGTGGGAGGGATTGGCGGAATCGTGTTTCACTTAGAAAACGGATGACAATAAAGTCTTTTCGAACCGATACCCTTGGACCAGTAAAATACCCCTGAGGATTCTTTCTCCTTTGGTTCTTCCTTACTACCAATAGATTTTGCAAATTCACCAGTGAACCCACAGCCACGTTTTCAAATATTTACATTTGCAGATCTAATTCTACACGGAAAAAACATTTACCGAATGGCCAAAGTAAAATTCACTTTTCTGTTATCGTCTAGTGTCGTAAGGTGGCGCTTGTATCAGCTTAACAAGCAAACTTGGTACTGTGTTTGTAGAATTTCTTATTTTTCAGTTTTCTTTTCTTTTCTTTTTTTTTTTATCTTTTGGATTACCTCTGAAGCAGGATTTATTGCCTCGAAACGGCTTTTACATCCGATTTACATGCATACCAAACCCATTCAATCGAGTCATTCGATCTTCTCTAACGTCATTGCTTTCCAATAAGATTAAGATATTTTGAGGTTTAGATAGTTCGCGAGATCGAACTAAAAATATTCTCTCTCTCTTTCTTTCTCTAGCTCTCGCTCTCCAAGGATGGATTGAGGCAGTAAAAGTTTGTTGGAAATGCTTTGTCAAGAGAAGAATTCTCACAAATACAGGGTTTTCGTAAGCCTTCTGCTAGCCAACAAATTCAGCGGAGGTATTTCTAAACTGCAAAACTAGAAATACTTAAAATATTTAGTCTAAGTACTTTCAAATGTTTGATGATGGAAAGCTTATATGTACTAGCAGGAACAACGAGAGAGGTTCGGACTCGGTGCAAGAAAAAGAAAAAATAATAATAATTGCACCCTTCTACAGCACGTATGGACCGGCTTTGAGAAAGACAAAAATATATGTTACACAGTCAGATTCCGGGGCCGGTAATTTGCCGATTTCTCTCGTCTCCTGCGTATCAGAGTCGGAAGGGTTATAGAACACTCATAATGCAAAAATAATATTTTGTTGCCGTGTAGATCGTAGAAGTCGTGCTATTGATTGCCATTAATCTCTTATAACCGGCCTGGTTTTAATAATGTGCGAAATCTTTACGGTTGGTTCTTTCTCTTGTTGAATTATTTCTACAAAATACCGCTGTGACTCTTCTGTGGACAAAGTAGCAACACTTCATAAGTGTGCTGTTGCGCTGTTGTATTCTAAGTTGTATTCGAACCAGCATATCTCAGATTGAATCCTCCCTGTTTTTCATATACACTGTGCACTCATTCAGTTGGTAGTACATTATAAAATTACCGACTGATAACGTTGCTATTTTCCGTACTTAAGTAATAAGCATGACGGTGCCACCGAATGTATAGAGGAATTGGCTTTTTCATTCTGGTCATTGGTTCTAAATCATTGAAAAGAAAATCTGAATCTTCGGGATTATAACGCTGACATTTACTTGTTTGGGCAGTATAAGATGCCATTTAGTTAAAGACACAACCAATACGATTAGAATAAATTCTCATTTGCAGTATTGAGAACAACATTCCTTTACTTTTGCTGTGGTATACATTGGTGGTTTCGTCACTGGTGGAGCATGTCTCCTAGGAAGGTGTGTCGAGAGCCAGAGCGGAGCGAATAGTTTAAAAGCATATTCCTCATTATAATTTTCTATTTGGAAAATAAATAAAAAAATATTAGAAATGGATTATACCTGTTGCCTTTTTTTTTTTTTTTTACCTACGTTATCTTTCACATTTGCTCAGAATCCTAAAACTTTTGACAAGCAAGCTGCCTTAATGATAACATGATATAATGATAGCATTGATAGCACTTCAAGCAAATAATGTATGTGTGATGTAAAAAAAAAAAAAATAAAATAAAAATAAGATTCAAATAAATATTTTTCTTAAAGTTATATTGCTTTTATTTTTTGTCGATATGTGTTATTTAATGCATTTTTAAATTCAAATAAGATTATTGGCAGGATAGGTTTGAATGTCCTGCCAATAATCGTAAAGGATTAAGCGTAAAGAATTCAATTTAACCAAACAGGGAAGTCGGTTTAAAAAAAAAAAAAAAAAAGTTAAGAAATACCAGTACGCATGAATCCATTGCAACAAAGTCAGTAAAGTTTAAGCAGTGGTCAAGAAGGCAATAAATAGTTTTATTCATGCAAATGCGAAGAATGAAACAAATATGTGTTTGTCATTTTGTTATTTTCGCTTAATTTTTGATATAGTTGTCGAATACATTCTTGCAGAATATGTTTGACTAGAGGAAAGTCATTACTTAGTCATCTTATACCTTTCTGTGAAGGGTTATTATTACACTGCAGAGCCCTATAGTTAAGGGCCTTTGTATACGAGACGGCAACTGTAATTCTCACGTGCAGAATTAAGGGTTTGTAGACAGAATCAAAGCCAGCTTTTGACGGTGCAGTCTTCATCGTTAGATCTACGAAGCCTAAGGGAAGAAACTTAATTATTTTGCATCTAATTATAGTCGCTTGTATTTATCACTCGATTGACCTTTGCCTGACCTCAGTCCGCTTGAGGAGATGATGTGTCAAAGCAAAATCGTTTGGCCTTGTTCCTCACGAGAAGGTCTTGGTAACAGTAACTAGTATGGGAACTAAAATAGCCAGTACAGTTTTAAATGATCGTTTTACAATACCTTAGGTCTGTTACAGTTGGTGGGAGGGGGACGATCCTTGCATAATTCGTAAGTTAGTCGACGTTCAATTCTTGTTTGTGTTTTTCACTTCGTTTGATTCTGTATACTTCTCTTTCTTTCTGGTGTCAGTCATTTTGCTTTTTTTTTTCTCACTGCTTTTGTGATATGCATCTATAATGCATATCACAAAAAGTATATCAATCCTAAGGCAAAAAAAAAAAAAAGTAGAACGAAAGAAAATTCTTCCTTTAGCGACATCTATAGGCGGGAAAGATGACTATTGGAAATTCACGCAATATACGGTTTTCTGAGGATCCTGGAGGATGTGGATATTGAATAAAGAGTAAATATTCATTCAAAAGGCAAGAAACTGATACTGGGAACAAATTTTATTACTCCCGATGAAAATTGAGATTATAGTTAAAATCTGTTTTGGAAATGACGTCACGGATGATGAAGCTATAAAAACTTGCAGACTTTATCTGAAACTAAGGTGATTACCTTTACCGTTTTTAACACCTTTCGCTGACCCATCGGGATGATAATTAGAAATTTTTCTTTAAAAAACAGGTTCCCAGCGGACGTTAGCACCTTAATTGCCGATGAGAGACGGAAAGAGATATCCGGAGTGCTAAATACTTTGGAGATTCGGCTGTAGAAGGGGAGGAGACGGGGGAATAATTTACACCCATCAGAAGAAAACTTTAATTAGAAGGGGACCCCTAGAGTAATTCGTTTTTATAAATCATAGAATTACACTGTCAGAGTTTAATGATGAGATAACTGTACCTTTATAGAGTCTGCGGTCTGTCATTAGTCCTAAGCGATGAGCGACTTCTTCCGACAACGTCAAACACTTGTTTCTCTATCTCTCTATCTCAAGGGTGGTGTAGATAGAATTAGTTCTCCTGGCTTCCAAATGACACGTGCTTTGCAAGCAAAAGAAAGAAAGTAACTGTGCCGCCATTTTTGATTTAAGTTGATTGCGTGTATTGCTTGCTGACCATAAAATAAATTCAAATCTCGCAAAAGTTCACTTTTCATGCTGATCAATGAGACTAATTCGCAAAATAATTGAAATATAACTTAAATCTTTTTAAAGCACTTCAAAGAAAGCATAAAAAAATCTTTAAAAGTAATATTAGGCCTGCACTTATAGAATTAAAACGTTATAAAGAAAGATGGACGAACTTTTCAACAGTAATTAGAATAATTACTGCTTTGTGTTGAAACTTTATTGTGAGCGTCAATTAGGCGCTCAGAATTGAAAACTAAAGAAAGCTTGAGAGAGAGCATTGTTAAGTACGTGAAAAGTAATTTAAAGCTTTGATTAAACTGTTACTGTGTGTAAATCTAACAATGAAGTTTAAGTGGAATTGTAACTAAATTGCTACTGTTGTTTAACTCAGCTCTCACGTTTCTAAAATGTCGTTCTGTCTACTGCTTTGAATATCCTGGAATGGTTTATTCTCTCTCTGAGAACAACGCGATACGTTTCTCGTGGACAGACGCTGGACTTCATCAAGTTAAGTATCTACTCTCGATAAATGCACCCTATCTTATCACAGAAGCGTAAAGGGGAAAAAAATATTTTTTGGAATAAATCTGGATGCAATACTTTCATATCTGCATTATGATTCAGTGGTTGGGAATGTTTGCCGCATAAAAAGGATTTATTTGAAAGTGGAAGGAAGAAACGTATTGATGTCTTATATGTCCTAGAAGCGTTTTTAACATTGCTTTGGGAAAATATCAGGAATAATATCATGTTTGCTGTTCATATTTCACTGGGTTTTATGTATTCTTTTACCATCCTTTCTCCCATCTTTAGCAGTCAGCAAAGAAAATGAGTGTTCTTTTTTTTACTTGTTTTTTAAAATATGCTGATTAAAATTGTTTAAATTGAATTCACATCTAAGTACAGCATGCAAGGAATTAAATTTTGAAAATTTCGCAAAAAACCTAGAATAAAAGAAAGTGATTGCTAAACCTTCCACGAGGTGTCACTACTATTGATTTTGCAATGCATGTTTTTTCAATACTACTACTCTATTTATAATACTTATATCACGTTGTTTCTGCTACAACCAGCCAGTAGGTGATCTAACTCATCCTTGTATTAAGTAGGTTAAGCATTCATTAACTGCTAAAAGAAAAAATTAACTTTTAAGATGTCAAAAACTTTAAACTTGTCTTACTTAGATATCCTCATTTTTAACACTTATACTTTTTGATGTAAAAGACTGAATTCAGTGAGACTTACCCGGAAGAAAGCATAAAATGTTTTGAATGGCGATGATAACGTTAGGATTATTTTCTTAAGAAGAATGTGAATGATTTCTTTACAGTTGTTCTGAGAATATTAAATAGTATAGCAATAAATACACTGAATACGATTTCAGAGATATATACTAATGGTTGTCACTGTTTATTGATAACTGAAATGTTCATCGGATTATTGCACCGCAGGAGGTGTGTCATCAATGAAGGACAATTTTCTGTCTTACCTCCTGCTAAGTCGTAATGATATTTTCGCCAGTTGCTCCATTCTTATATTTTAACTTCGTCCTCAATTAGTTCCTGAAACATGTGTGATACAGACTTCCCACATCTCTTTCACCTCCTTTCGCGTAAATAGACTTGCACTAAAATCTTCTGCATGCCATTACTTGAGCTATCAAATCTAGAGAAGTATGCAATTTGTATCTCAAAGGATTGCTGTTCATTCTAACCTTAAATTTAATATTTTCAAAGTCGCGGTCTCTCCCCTCCTTCTTCTTCTTGTATGCATCAATGCAAATTGCTATTAGTGTAAAATTTAGTTTTCTTTTTTTCTGTTCTCCCTTGTGCTTTTTTAACCTAGATTTTCACATAACATAAAGTTTATCCTGTTTTCATTTGATAGATGCATCAAATAAGTACTGTATATTCAGTAATTCTTCCTATTTATTGCAGTAAACTGTTAACTCAAAAGAAAATGACAATTTCTTTCCATGTTTCAGACACCACCAGAGAGGATTATATTTGTGTTAAGTAAATCTTCACTCTAAAATTCAATCTGGTGGTTTCGTTTAGTTATCGTAATAGAGCGAAATATACTACAGATGATTATTGTAGGGGTGATATTTTTAAACAGCGTCTGGGCAGTTGTTCATTGGTGTTTTCTGTAAAGTTACCTATCTTCTGTCAGTTGGTCTCTCTCTCTCTCTCTCTCTCTCTCTCCCACCGTCCAAGACTGATTAATTCAGCCTTCCTTGAAAAGTAGCCTGCAGACAGAAAAGTCTTCGCTTCCTGGATTCTGATAATCCATAATGATCTGTTTCGTTATGGATTCTCTCTCTCTCTCTCTCCACACACACACACACACGCGCGCGCGCGCGCGCGCGTGCTCTTCATCTTGTTGAAGGATCGAAATTCGAGAAATGTGAGAGCCTTTCCTTTCACTATCTGTAGGCTTGACTGGTCGATTGGATAGCCTAAGTAAAAAGACTGGAAGTTTGGATTTAGATTTATTTTAAATAATTTTCCTCCTCCAGGGTGAGAAAAGAACCGCGTTTATTGGAGGCTTAGACATGCTTTAAAAATACCAGGTTCGTTCCTAGCACAGGGTTCTCGGATTATCTAACCGGTAGTACACTCACTATATTATCTTCTCCAGATTAGCAAATTATAACTCCGAAATAAAAGTGCTCATTGGAAGCATGTATAGTAGATAAAAGCAAGTATTTATATTTGTGTGTGGAGGGAGTGGAACCTAAAAATGCTTTCATTTTAACTGCTGAAATTTCTAGTAACACCTTTACAATTCCACCTCATACGCATCCGGTTTCCTGGAAGGAAAACCTTTCCTCCTCCGTATGAGACCGGCTAACTGACCTTCAGTTGAAAAGTTCTGATTAGGGTTCTCCGCATCCATTCTAAATCCAGTTGTTTCCAGCCTAAGGGCCGATTGAGTTATGCACGTTCAAACCTCGTTCGGGGGTTTAAAAATGAGTGCATGAGAATTTAGAACTAACATGTGTTGCTCTATGGCTTAAGCTGGTGGGGGATCTGTTGTGATCTGGGAAAACTTTTTTTTTTGAGGGGGGGGGGGGAACAATGTGCCACGGTATTTCTTGATGTTTATATAACCTCACAAACTCATGGTGGAGCTGGATAATTTGAAGAGTCGAATAATGGAATATACCACTGGCTTCTGACCTTAATCCCATCAACGACCGGATATCACGGAGGTGTATAAGATGTCTGTGTTAATCCCTGACTTGTGTGAACTATATACACCACTGTTCTAGAAATAACAATTACAATATTTAAAAATTGTAGCTGACACCGTTAAAAATAGTAAGGATTGCGCCTACCACGGGGAACATGGCAGACAATTCTGCCGATAAAATCTGGGAGGCATGATCTAAACAGATTATGTGTTTTTTGTTGAAGAATTAAAAAATAACAAAATTGTTATTCTGTACTTCTTATAACAAACGCTGCATGATATAAGATCTGAAAAAGTTTATCTTTTAGTAATTCGAACATGCTGATTACAGAAATCATTGTTTTTTCCTCTATCACATGATAGATTCCCTCACGAAATGTAGAAGCTTTCGCATATTCAAAAAATACAGTCGTAAATTAATAGTTTATTTATTTATTTTTATAGTGTCAAAGTTTCAGAACCATGTATGATGACAGTGTCTAGCATGTTCTCAATACAACCTTCTAGACATAACGAAAAGTTTAAACTATCTGTATATATAATCAGAATATCGCTAGTCTTAGTACTCTTGTGATAACTCCTTTCTGTTGGCGCACATCATCTTGTTTCATTTTGTGTGTTTAATTTTTAGTTGCATGTTATGCTGAAAAAGAAAACTTCAAAATATTACACAATTGGTCAGACATGCGTTGGTCCATTACAGTGCGTATTATGGATACATACTTCAGAATCAATTTAAATCGTGAGCACCTAATATTAAAAGTTGGCCATACATTTGAGCAATTGAGGACTCAAAGTTATAAGAATTCTTCTCGTTTTTTTTTTGTTTGTTTTTTTAATTTCAGTAGCGCGCAGTGAACCAATAATTCATGGAAAAGGTGACTATTTTTGCCTAACTAGTGCTGTTTTGAGTATCTGTGCTGCATATTTTCATGTTTTCATTTCCATTTTTATGAAGCAGGGCATAAGAAAATTAACTGCGGATGAACCGTCTGAAGGAAGAAAACAACGACCGAAAAGGAATCATGGATTGATTTTCAAAAATATAACGGTATAATTTCTCAAGAACGAAGATTTTTGAGAAATTCAAAACATAATAATTTAGATTATTTTCCTGAAAAGGTTTATGCAATGAACAAAAAGCAGATTGAATGATATTGCAGAATATAAAAGAGATAGAAAGGAGGTACCAGGGATGGCGGAATATCGACAGATTACTTTTGGTATTTGTAAACGAACAAGTGTTGATGCACCACTTAACTGTTATTTAAAGACAGCGAACAAAACATTATCGATTCTGAATATATATTTACGTGTTTATAAACTTTCTTTTATTTCCACACACACACACACACACACACACACACACACACACACACACACACACACACACAGGGAAATAAAATTTATATATAGGCGATTCTGAAATTCTTCGAACGTAATCTCCATTTATAGCATAGCCTCTGTATGAAATTTATACTTTGAACAATGCATTCCCCTTTTCATGTTATTATTTACGAATATGGTATACGAAATGGACTCTCACAACTACTTAATGAACAATAACTTTAACTAAATTCAATTCAGTGGACTGTCTCTGCAGGCTTGATGAATCCACTTTATTCTTGTCTCTTTGTGGCCACATCAAGAGCTAAATTTTTCTAAGTCAAGCTTTTTAATCACACCTTGAATGAACTTGAGATTCTCAGCAGATCTCGGAATCTATTCCATAGTTCCCAAAAATACCAAATGTACTGACTAATTACTCCTGTCTACAGAGAAGAACGTGCATTTTGGTATGCATGGATTCTATTCAGATTCTATTTATATAGTTTGTTCCGCTACGTTTGTTTAGCAACAAATATATTTACATTTATATTATCTCTCTCTTTCTCTCATTGCATAGTAGCGTGAGTTCTCTTTCCAGTATTCCAAATGAAAGAACGCCGTTTCCCCATGAATATCTGACATATAACTTCGTACGTTAGTTCCTCTTCTTCAGTGTACCTGGAAAATTCATGTTGCAACTTTCAAACACAGGTTATACCTGCGGCAAACCTGACAGAATAAGCAGAACAATAATGAAAGAACCTCCTCTACTTCTCTTTCCCCCCCCCCCCACCCCAGCTTAGCGGGTGTTTTGATATCCAGAAACTGCTCGCTCAAAACTGGATATTTTACCTGGTTGTACCCGTAAATCTAGCGCGTCAAGACCATTCGTATGCCAGGAGTCAGCTGAATCCGTCTTATTACTAAGTAACACACAGTGGGAATAAAACAAAGTAATTCCTGGTGCAGTTCATATCCTGCAGGTTTCTCAGTCGCATTCCATGGAAGTAGAATCCATCAGTTGCTCTCTGGCCATTCGTAGTGACGTGTGAAAAGAATGCTTAATAGAAGATTAGATGTTTGGATGATCTACAAGCGAGAATTTAAGATCTGGGATCACGTCTTGCCCTTCATCCATAAAAACTGCTCCACTAGGTTATCTGTGACCTTTTTTTTTTCTTTCTTTCTTTTAACTATAGCACGTTGACTAAAGAATCTATATCATAACCACGCAGTTGATTCATAGAGGTTTTATCAAGTTAGCAGTAATGACTTTGTACGTAAATCTTTTTATTCTGTTATCTCCAAAACCCAAGGGCATTTTGGAGTATTAGTGTCCACAGTTGTGTAATGTGTACCTTCTAATATTAAGATTCTAATTGCCTGTTATGATTTACAAATGTCTTTTTACCTGTGAAAATATGTTAGTCAAATACATATGAAGATTATATATACGTATATATATATATATAATTTAAAAAATGCATTTGGATTTTTTATAACTGGATATGTCCAAGCCCAATACATGATAATTTAAAATATGAAATTAATTAGATAAAATAAAATATAAAATAGAGAATTAATTAATGTGACTTATTATAAACTCTTTTGAGAACAGTATTGCAAAGGCTACATTAACAGACAAACTGTAATATCAAAAGTGATTATAGTATTAGTCATTATCTTAATTAGTATAATATTTCAGTATTTATATATCATATATAACTTCCCATCATATCTTTCGGAGCATTTGATTTAATCTCGTATATGTAAATAAAAATAATAGACAGACTACCAATACATGGTAATTACGGCGTATAGAATTTCAGGTTATTATTTTAAATAATTTTTATAAAAAGGTGAATTAATCGAATTTTAATTAATCGATATATATTTCAAACTATTATGTATCGATGTTTATTCCACATGCGATGCATTCGCCTTTAAAGAAATGATAAATTTTGTCTAGCCTTAGTAATGATTGCTTTTTATACTATGTATATCGCCGTTCTGATTATTTATTTTGAAGTTAGTACACACATGCGGCTTCTAATATTATCCTGTTTTCATAGAGATAGTCTGTATTCAATTAAGTTTAATGAAATCTGATTCCAGAATAATGCTATTTACATATAGTTAATCATTGGAGAATATATTCTTTACTTGTACATTATGCAAGTTTTAAACTCTTTTCTTTATCTATCACTTGTATGAAAATTCGAGCAGCAATTGAATAAATATGTTTGAATATTTGTGCAACAGGTCTCACTAATTATAGTGGAATGTCTGGACGTAGCTAATTACGGAACCGACTGTTTATTATAATTTTACTGTTACACTGCCATTATTTTATTTTTGCATTGATAACGTGTCTATTTTGACAAATACATCAAATTGTTAGAAATTGGGATCGGTTAAAATTACATGAGGCACCTAACTCTGAGCAGGCGCATTGTGTTGGTTAATTGCGTCCATATTCTTCAGCCGGTTTGTTTGCCGGTAATCTCTCTCTCTCTCTCTCTCTCTCTCTCGAAGATCCTCTAGAAGGGTTCCTGTCCTCCTAAACAGGATTAAAATCCAAGTCTTTCCGACTACAGAAGCACTTATTCAAGAATTTGAAGATGGGTGTCAAAATTCCTAGAAATTATCGCAGCTTAGCACAATCGTCCTTAATTCTAAGTAAAGTAAGCCAAACACAAGTTTGCACAAAAATGAAACTAAACTTTCCTGCCATTTCTTTTATAACAAAGAAACAAAAATAAAGCGAATTTGATTTGCTCCGTATAAAGCAGTCAACAGGTGAAGTTTTTCAGCAGGTGGTATCTCTTCAAAATCGAAGTGACTTATACGCATTTCTTTGTGTAAATATCCTTTTCGTCTTTTCTTCCATTCCTGATATCAAATGATCTTTGTGCATCAACAAAGTCTAATTTTAGGATAAAGTTCTATACGAATCCTATTCCGTTTCTTTTATAGTCGCGCACCCTAACGGCGACCATCTGCTATCAAGATACAATTTTCCTTGTCCCCGAGAATAAATTCGAACTACTTCTCGTACGTTCAGGAGTGGTATCTACTTATGACGTAAACTTCTGTATAAACACGTGCGTATAAATTTCCTTTTCTGTCCCACGATGATTCACTGATGTCCAAATCTACCTCCACTGTCGGTTGCCGTAACAGTATTACTGCTGCTCTTTGTCGCTAGGTGGGCTCCACTACTTCGCTTTCCGAAGCGTGCACACAAGCTGGCAGGTGGAGCTGCTGTTTTCCGGAACGTTGCTTTAGTACTATTCCATTTTCTTGTGACATCTCTCAGCGCCTCTTGTGGTCAAACTCCCTTTTCGCACCGTTTATCGGCTGTAAGGATTCCCAGAGGAGGAATGTGCGGTGTAGTACATACCAATCAATATAGTGACTGCCAGACCCATAGACGTCTGTCTCACTGTAAACTCTCAACCGTAAATCATTGCTCCGCAGACCTTGCGTCTTTATAGGAACCTCTATAACCCGTCCTTCTGCTCGCTTCTGTTTTATTAGAAAAACTGTTTATGGAGTTTAAAGTATTATTTCAATTTTCTTTCATTAATTCTTGATGCAAAAATATGCCTATAATTGTATATAATAAAAATATATATAAAATCGAGTATTGTTGTCTGGCAATAAAGGAAGACTTATGGGATGGAATTAAAATTTCGTTAATACTCTAAAATAGTTTCAGAACATTACACAGTGATTGTAGTACTTTTAATTACTTAATAGTATATTATTTCTGCTCTTCATAATATAAAAATAGCAAAAATCCTTGAGGAATGGGGAGGTTGCCTTAACTCGAATAACTTACTGATGGTATAGGTTCTATAACTGGTATCGATTAAAATATTTAATTTAGATTTTCAATTTTTTTTGCAACTGGAAGAACACTTGCTGAATTGGGTGTTTATAAGATAATTGTTTCTTTTTCAATTTCATTATACCGAAACATATTTTCGAATAATTATTTATGTATTTCTCTCCTAAAACAGTTCGCTTCTTTAACCCTCCCTCCCTCCCTCCCTCCCCTGATTATTCTTTCAATATTTATTGTATGATACTGATACTTTAAATTCATGAAACTTGATTTCAAAAAAAAATACATTTATGAAATATTGGATATTTCGGTATAGGTGCGTCACAAAAGAAAATAAATATAATAAAACATGTGGCTTATGGTAACAAAGGTTATCGTGTTTCAAATTCTTGAACATAAAACTTCATTAATATACTTGGGTGTGGGCAGTATAAATTCCTAATAGTTTTAATTTTGAACCTGGCCAGTATTGGTAATAATTTAACTTTGAATTCTTCAGCAGCTTACTAACTTGAGGCAGAGATAAATAAATCGAATTGTTGCGGTGCCTAGAGTTGGATTGTGTTGATTAGGATTACGGTCGAAGCAACTAAGCTGAGAAGCTAGCGTATATTACACCTGTTAATTGTGTATGCTTTCCGCCTTGTTTTGCAGAATATAAAAATCCTGCCGGCTTCGTAAAAGATTTGCTAACTTACCTTCGCTTAAAAAAGTTTTTTTTTTTAATAGAAACTTTCTCGCGGGCTAGTGGTAAACAGAATTCGAACCTAGAGCATTATAATGGAAAGGAATTAGTAGCTTCGTTTTCGCTCCTGTGCTATGAAAACGCTTCCTGTAGTAGCAAAAAAAAAAAAAAAAAATTTAAATCTCCAGCACTAGACTTTTTTTTTCCAATTAAAAGCTTGACAGTGACCACAGTTCATTCACAAAATCACGTTACTGGAAACAGTACAATTCTCATTAATGAGCTCAACCTTATAGAAGTATTGCATTACAACCGGACTTTGTATGTGTGCAAATTATTGCAAATTTCCTCTTAAATACCCCTCCCCACCCCGATGTCGGAAAAATCCGACATTGACTTTGCAATTTAAGACAAGCTTTAAAATGAGTGGTCGAAAACTTTTGTAGCATTTCCAGTGATTTAATTATTGGGAAAAAAACTGTTTTATGCAAATTATGTGAAATTTCAGAAGACGGGCTTATTTTTTCCATTTAATGGAAGCATATACTTCAAAATAACTTGTGGAAACTCTTCCTGGATGCTCTGTCTAGATTATAGTTTTCATAAAAAAAACGTTGAGGAGTTTAACCTTAAGTACTCAACAATTCTTAAGGAAAATTAATTTTACACCTTAGAATGGTATATTACTATGAAAAAAAAATATTTAGCCGTTGTTTAAGTAGCAGTTTTAAAATTAAAGTATCACATTCCTAATGCATATGGTGCAGGAAAATATAACAAAGATTAATTTATAGCGTTGTCCTGATTATAGTAGTCTGAGTTTTCACTGACATTACTGCCAGTATAGCATTAACGTCTCCAGCACATTAAGTTACAAGGACCTGAACACAATAGGTACTTTAAGGAACGTTTTCATGTGCCTTAAAAAAGGGTTTTTCAGGACAAAAGTCTAAGTGCGATCTCTCAATCACTAAATTGTGTATTAAAAAAAAAAAAAAAAACTCTGGTGACAACACACAGACACCTCGCCGATTTAAGAAATAGTGCTGATAAAAATAATATCCCATTGTTTTGCTTTACCAATATACAGCAGCATTCGCTGAAGAGAATGACAAGTGTATTCTCTGGGAGAGTAAATATAACGATAATTTCTTCCCCTTTCATAGCAACAGCATCAGTTTTCTAGTGCATTATCTTCTGATTTTTATTAGAAATGACGCAGCGCCACCTAACCCCTACCACTTCTAATAATATATGATGGTGCGCTTAACACGTCGTACCTAATTTCATTGATCGGAATCTTCCTAAATGTGGATGCGTGCATGTCGCTTTTTGCGATGATTTTTCTTCTTCCTAAACAGCAGTATATTAAATCAGTAATACCTTCAGGTTTTTTTTTTTTTTTGTGATCAAACTATTGTTTATACCTTATCGACACACATGCAACTGCATCGTTTTTTTTTTTTTTTTGATCCTTAAAATATCTTATTTTGCGAACCACTATTGCCATTGATCAGTTTATTACTGTAGCTATTTAGCGAATGTATATTTGTTGGGATTTTGTTTCGAGTGTCCGCATTGTCAACTATAGAAACAATCACTTGGTATCTGAAATGAAGAATGAAAGAGGAAATAAATGTTGCTCCATAAGTCATAGCAACGGTCTAAATATTTGCATAGAACCTTAAGTTTCATAGATATTTATTTAGACATATTCATTTCTTAGTCGTACGTGGATGTCTTTTGTAATGAGCTTGGTTAGTTTAGAATATCAAGTAGTGCAAAATTCCCGAAGGGCTCAGCAGGCACTAAAAATACCCTGACATCACTTGTAATTGAGGAATTTACATATGTTTTTTTTTTTAGTACATAGTTTTGGCTTTTAAGTTACGTGTTATACCAAGGGAAAGAAAGGGACATTCGCTTAAACATTGGATGCTGCTCCAATTCTGACTCATGCATTAAGGCATCCCGGAAACCAGTACATCCTGTTTTATAGATCTACCGCAGCAGGCACCGACTAGGCAAAAGACACTTATGAATCAGCCTCTGCATGTCAAACTGTTTTCTGGTCTTTGTAAATAGATCCTCAGTGTGATCAAGGTTTGGCTCACAAGTGTATAGGTAGACAGTGACAAAAAAAAAAAAAGTCTTGTCTTCTCTGTGTGTAAAATATTCCACATCTTTTTACCCATGTAAGCTGATTCTTTAACAGAATGCACTTCCTTTTTCTTCCCCTGAGTAAAGCTGTCGTATACACTGCGAGATATGTTTGTTAATTGCACGTGTTCTCTCACAAACATTTCTCTGTCTGTGAGAAATGTTCGTGTTTTTGTACAGGAGGAAGGGATATCCTTGTTTTCGGAAGAACAAAAATTCTTCCACATCCTTATGAGGCTGGCTATAATTGGATGGGATTCGAATCCAGGTATTTCTAACTAAATATCGTGCTATTCTTCCAGAAGTGTGCCATCCTGAAACTGGCAGCTGTCTAATTTTAATTAAGCTATCCGTCGAACTTTCGGGAGGAGTTCGTATTCATGGGGACTTAATCATATTCTCACCAATTTTAATTTTATTCTGTTAAAAGTTGATGAATCAATTTGCCAGCACGAATAATTTACATATGATTAAAGCTTTTTGCTTAAAATTGAAAGTGAATTAAAATAATAAATAAAGTTTTGATTTACATTTTATTTAAAATGTAGATTAAGCATATGCGCTTGACATTTCTTTGGCAACGAGAATAGCTTCTAAGAAGAATTACATTCTTATATGTTTAAGATGGTCCAGTCTTAATATTGTGGTGTTACACAATTGGTAGCGCTTTTTTTTTTCTTCTTCTTCAAAAGCTCATATGAGACAAAGGAATGAATAAGGATGGAGGAAAGAATTAATGTCCGTATGAAATATCACAGGAAAGTACGAACTATTTCTGGGTTCTCTGGAATTTGTAATTAATAAGCACTGTTGAAATCATCCATAAAATTCAGTTCTTAAGACTGCTCTGTTTCGATCTTTTTTTATGCAGAGAAAAAAATCTCAAGATGGAAGAAAGATATTTATACTTCCTAAACCATTAGCAAAACCCACAGGCTCTACTAAGTCCATGCCTTTCATACTGTCCGCTGAGGGAGCGTGCAGGTGTTCCCCCCCCCCTTCCATCAACCTTTAGAGACTTCCGGACGGTAGACTCTGAATGTCCTCTCTCCCTTAACCACCAGGAGGAGTATATCACTGAGACAGACACTTTTATGATCTCTCTGTCTACTAAATATTCATGACAGGTAAAGGCTGTGAATACATAACAGCAGGGGTAAAGGGGGCTTGGATGAATAGCAGCGAGTTTGTCTAGTTATGTATGCTTAGCGTAGGGTAGTCCATTGCTTGGTATATCTACTGGTCGTTAGGAGGCCAAAAGATATTATTAGTTACTGTAATCAGTAGTTGTTCGTTGATAAATTCCACACGTATCAGCTCTCATCTTAAGCAACAGTCGTCTGATTTATATCTCAACAAGAAAACTATTTCAATTAAGTGTATATCAGCAAATTCAAAACATTATATGCTCTTTTAATCTGGGAAAGATTATGGCCTCACATTCATAACAATAGATTGTCCGGGAGGGAATGAGGAACTTAACATTTGGTCGTTTAGCGACGAAAACGATAAAAAGAACATTCTAAGTGTCACGTGAAAAGCATACAACACATTATTTAATTCGGTGTAACAAATATTTGGTGCAACAAACAGGCAACCTTATCTTAATTGCATAATTGGACAACAATCGCATTTCCTTTAAACAATCAGGTACTTTTATTTATCTGCCCTACTAACGAATTGTTACAGATGGTCGATTGATCTATCGCTAGCGTTGCACGGAATAAGAATTACCGATAGCTTGCCGAGAACCGACACTGTGTAGCCGTACTTCAGAAAGATCGGGGTAGTTTGGTTCGATTCCATCAACAGTTAACCTCAATAGTGTGTCGACAGAGGGATAGTCGTAACATTTGCCGTCGACCCAACTACCTTGGTAAAAAAAGAAGCGGACGAAGACAGAGTGTGGTGTCAACTTCAGCTGCCAAATGCATACAGGCAGCCCCACCGCCTTTATAATGCAGTCAATTTCTTACACCGGTACTGCAGGAGGAGATGGCGGAGGTCAGAAGTGTTGGTTCGAACCTCCAGAGATTATAATTTATGTCCTGTCTGCTTTCTTTGCGACTACCCAGTCAGTGCTGCTACTCCTCAACGGTGACACTCGTAAAAATGCTTTGCCAGTAACGTAAACTACAAACAGTCATGCTTTATAGATGGGGGAGATGCGTGTTCTGCACTTCTTCGTATCAGCATCAATTTCCGCTCTCTTTTTTGGCGACAGGTCGTGGTTGGGCGACCATGCGCGACAGTGCTGTCATCTATTCCTTAATCTTCCACCGAACCCGTGGCATAGGACAAGAAACTATCTCGCTTTTAAAAGGGGGGAATTGCCGTGTAAAAATTTGCCACCTTCTGTCGTAGCACGTGATGTTAAATATCACCTATCAGACAGGTAAGTTAGGTTTGTTTGTTCAGAGGAAAAAATGCGGAAAACATGAACACATTTTTCTGCTTTGAGTTCTAGAACTGGTGGTCTTAGAAGAGGAAAAATAGATTCTGTATATTAGGCTAAAATGAAAGGGCAATTCACAGTCGTCCCTAAAGTCTTTGTAGTGGACACGTTTCATTATTCTATTTAAACATTGCCGCACATTCAACAATGGTAATTTATTGAAACACTCGTTTATTGTTGCAAGGTATCTGCAAGTCCATTTCTTTCTAATGCAGAGGTCTGACTGATGAGCGAATTTGTAAAGCCTCTAAATAAGATATAACAATCATCGCACAATTACTCCAATTTATAGGTATTACATTCCCAACTGCGCACATCATTTCTCTTCATACATTACCCATGTATCCGAATGTGTTAGATATGTGGCGTGCAGACGCATACAAATCTACATAATAAAAAACGATAACTTTTTTTTTTGTTGTTTGGAAAAACATTGCTGGGCCCTGATTGTCACAGTGAAACTGCTGAGGATGGCGGAGGGGAAGAAATGGTAAGGGGGGGATAGACATCGATAAACCTCCTAATTATGGCGTCATCTTCAGCACTAAGAAAATGAACGATGGGGGAAGGTGAAGGCTGGCGTCAAGGTAATAGCTACCGGATAAGAACAAAGCCAGCCTTCTCAGATAAATGATGGATCACTAAGAACGGCTTCGCTTGTCCTTTGTTAGGACTTTTATCTTTCTGGTCTGTCTCATCTATCTATCAAGCAGTGCTTGAGTTACATTTGACACTTTCCTCCAGATACATTTGCCTACCGTTAGGGACTTCTGCTAGGCATGTCATCATTCAAATAGCAGCTTGCGTTTCTGAGGGTAAAAAAAAAAAAAAAAAAAAAAAAAAAACTTGGTTTCTGGTCTCTTCTTAGAGTTCAATACCGAAGGAACCAATTAGCGGATTTAATTATGATTCCGTCTTTTTAGTTTTGTCAGGTAGATGCGTGATGCCGGAGATCTTGGACATAATTCTAAAAACTCGTCAAATGATTGGACGAGCGGTTAAAGTTTCACATTTGCTAGCTGAGTTCGGTTTTTTTTTTTCTTTTTTTTACTTTCATTTCTCTGGATATAAGGTGCTTATTTTGTTATTTTCGTGACTCATTTTCTTTTTGTTTGTTTGTCTAGCAGTTTTGGAAGGGGAATTACCGAAATCCATCACTAACATCTTCCTGTTGATCATAAAGAGAACATGAAATGTGCTTGCGATCTGGAGATGAGAAAAAAAAGACCTTTAAAAATAGTTATTGAATATAAAAAGATATAATAAAATGTCATTATTTGAACGTACATAACTTGTAATAAAATACTGTTATTATAGGTGTCGTTACATGGATTAACGTAACGACACCTATTGCAATGAGAATCTCATTTAAAACGTATGAATTATCCCCTAAATTATAATATTGGGAGTTCGTCACGCAAAAAATAACAATGCCAAATTGCTCCTAGTCTCGTTCAGAATCGTAGACAACCCCGGATTAACACGCATTTTTAAGCTTTCCTTTTGTATTGTTTGAGATCTCAGATCTTTCTATGGATTTCAGAATATTTTTTTAAACCTTGCTTTTGTATTTGTTGAGATATGACATTGTGCATCTGTGTATTTACATATTCAGCAGTAAATTAGTTTCAGGCTTTACTTAGTCTTCATACAAATCAGTGAATATGTGTTATCTGTCAAATATATCAGTCTCAATAATTCCTGTAATTTTTTTACTTATTAATAATATATATGCTTCGACCCAGAGTCATATTAAAATAAATGTATAAATTAAAAAATAGCATGCACTATTTTTTCTAAAGTTTTAATGGTATAGGAGCGAAGTTTTGTTTTCTTTTTTCAATTAAATTGGAATAACTCGGCTGTGAGTTATACCAGTTATATTGATCTGTAGGTACTTGGCACTAAAGTAGTTTCTCAACCATATTTTAATTCGCTGTACACCTATTTTGTCAAATGCTCTTTGAGTAAACACTTCTCTGACATCACTCTGATTCTCCAGTCAAATTAAATTTAAATGTGAAAACGAAATCACACAGAAAAAATGAGTTAAATTCCTAGCTGCATCATTATTCGAGCCTGTCAACTGTAATATAATCGTCTTGAAACAGTACATTCTTTGAGGAAGAAGTACCTTTATGGGGACTCTTGATCAGCAACTATGCTTAGTTACACTATAGTAGTCTCCTTTGTTTCGTATTTAAAGAGAAGTACAATTCCTTTCACACAAAACCCTTCCCAACTCGAATTGTGTTCACAAGACGTGAAGGATTTATCGGATTCGTGACCAAGACCCTATACTCTTCTTGCATTTCAGATTAGCAGGATAAATTTATGATTTGTAAAATATTTCATGCGTATAATTATTCTTTTCTATGTACCGGTGCGGTAGGAGTGTCGACTACTGTTTATAAGATAAACTTATTTATACCCACCTTGTTACTTCATTCCAAACACCAAGTTATTACAGCTCCTTAGGTGCTTTTACTGATGACTTTCATTCCTTATCCCATAGTGAATTTCACAAGATGGTAGTCTGATTTCTGCCGACTTAATTCATGGTTCTTTTCTCTGGATTTTTTTTTCTTTTCTTCATTCAGTTTCTTTCTTCCTCTGGTTATATCACTCTCATAGATCCTTGGGAGAATGTAAGTCATGAAAACTGTTAGTAATAACACCTTATGAATTGTTCGTATTACCGTTTTTGTTAATGATGCCTTGTTTATAGTTATTAACAATATCTTAGTGACGCCACTAATACCATTTTTCTCTTTCATATACCATTGGTATAATGTTGTGGTTGCAGTTTATCTGAATGCTATTATACTAAATTTCAAGTGATCTTTAAGAGAACATAAAGTAACATTTTTATATTCCTTAGAACTGCTACAAGTTGTTGGGACATGGACTCCAGATGCTGAGAGCCTGCCTTTTACAGGGATGTTGACCCTATAGACTCGATCTTACTCCGCAAACTGCTTTGGAATGTGCTGCAGTATATCTTTGAGTATATCTCACATATGCTCAAATAGCTTCTGATCTGGTGACTTAACAGGCTAATAAAGTCACAGTCAGCTTCTGGTATACATGAAGATGACTAGCATTCCAGAATGGTAACTATTCTGGAATGCTAGTCATCTAAAGTAATCATTACCAGATGGATAAACTGCGAATGTGAAGAAGGTGCATCTTGTCGACAACGGGGTTCAGATATTGAACAGCCAACATGATCATGAGATCCACTCATCACACTAACCGTATGTTACGGTGTTGCCATCCGACACGATGGGACATCGATTCATAATGCTGTTTCCTTTGCCTGCAATGAGCGTTGGACAGCTGGAAAACTGAAATTTGGGAAAGCGGCAATCTTTTCCAATCGTTATGTATCTAGTGTCATTGTTCTTGTACTCTCTGTACTGTAGCTGTTTGTTTATTGTTGAAAAGATTAGAACTCGAGGAAGAGCGTTTGGTGGTGCACTCCCACCCCTGATAGGATATGAGGCATTGTGTATTATAATATCCTTTGCAGGAGAAACTTTTTACAAAACTTGTAACCTCTAATGCAGTTTGTGTAAAAATACAGTCTGATCAAAGGCCATAACAATGTCAGTTTGACATTGTTATGGCCTTTGACCTCGCATTTACGTATGATGCTCCATATACAGGGAAGATGAGAATCTTACTAAACCTGTTGAGCACTAAGACCTCTAATGTCACATCGAGTCGCTGTCCTCTGTTGAAAGAGGTGTAATTGGTTATCCTGCTGTGTTTGCATATCATGTGTTTGTTCTCGGGTATCCTAGAACTTTTGGAAAAACAATGCACGCGCGCGCGCGCACACACACACACACACAGGTAGATTATTAGAACTGTGACTCGGAATTGTAAAATTTCCATGTGTGTCTTAGTAGCGGCTTGAGTTCGAGTGAAATTGATTCTGCTAGCCTTAAAAAAGTATTTAGGATAATTTAAAGCTTTTGATTTAGCATCATTGTAGCGATAGTGCTATAGCATCCTTAAAATTACGTATCGACTTCATTGAGAAATGTGACATTGTAGGATATATGTAGCATAAAACATTTAAATACACTCATGAGCCAAACATTATGACTACCTACCTAATATCCTGTTGGACCTCCTTTGGCAGAGATTACCCTTGCACTCAGCTTGGAATGACAGCACAACTCTGTTCCCAACAGAGTTACGCTACAGTCCATTCTGAGGTAGCTTGAAGATGGGATAGAGTCTGCTTCGACTCTGATGCTTTCGTCACTTTGTAGATCTATTCCCGATCAGTTTGAGTTTATTTCTAATGGATGAATAGGGTAATAATACTACTGCTCACTATTTAGGCAGGGGAAAACACTTTCTTGTATAATATTAACTTTTAATCATCTGGTGATTTCTACATTTTGGATATAATCCTCTCCAATCAGTTATATCACGCGTTTCAGTCTTAGAAAGCATTTGATATAATTGTAATAATATTTTTAGGTGTGTTTCGCAATATGTATAGCACCGTTTAATTCAATTTGACCATCCTTACTCATATTAAAACTACCCTCTGGCGAGAAATAGATTAAGCACTGGTTTTCGAATATTTCCGTTTTTGCTTAAAGCGGACCATTTGTAGAAGTAAAATTATGCAAACATATCCTAATCAATACGAAATTATGTCAATAGTTAAATTCATGAATTAAGCCAAGCAGTATCTAAAAGTTCATTTGTTGTGTATAATGAATGACTCGACAACAAAGCAGCTATTTTGAAACGAACCTAAAAATGTGCGTTCCAACGATTCCTTCGGATCATCTCCCTTGTTTGTTATGAGTACGTAGGGATCAAAATTTCATTTGCAGATGAAGATTATAAAAAAAAAATAAAAAAAAACGGAAAAAAATTTGGATAAAAACTAAAATTTAATCTTTCAGAAAGATTCAAATAATGACTTACAGACTTACAACGGAGATTTAAGGACATAGCTAATAAATTAATTAAACGATCAGTATTAAATTATATGCGTAATGAATTTTAATGGATAACCTTCCATATGAAGTTTTATTAAAATCCATTAAATGATTTATGCTGCTATACTAAATTACTGAAACGGAGTATTGAGCACGTAGAAAAGTATGATATGGCCCACGCAGTTTAGGTTGTCTTTTTTCTTTAAAATGGATCTAAATAAATATCCTACTTGCCACCACGTGGTCGGATTCACGATAATGTATGTAGCGATGCTACAGCACTTGGTTAAGCGTACACACGTGATATCTGTCACGTTAACCTTGTGTGTTCTTAATGAATTTTATTAATCATCAAAAATACTAAATTTCACCAAAATCCATATTTCGAGATCGTACTGAGCCACAGATGGACAGAAATGCAGATATGATCTCCAAAGAACTGTGCTTTTTATTTCTTAAAGAACACATGCAAGTAATAATGCAATGAAAGTCCGTTTCGAACTTAATAACAAAATGCCTATTGACTATATTAAGAAAATATAATAATTTACTATTTATACTCTCTTATTATCTCTGTAAATAACTCGGTAAATGTCACTATTTAGAATGCGCGATAAAATTAAAGGCGCGAGCTGAGTGCAACAGTTGCTGAAAACGAAGATAGGGTAATGAAACAATACAAAAACATAGCTCTAGTCAGCAAATAACGAAGTGCACGCTGTAAACTACATTCGTGGACTACGGATTGCAATAGGGATCAACGCGAACGGACAGAATGAAAAATAAGACAAATAGGTTGCGGATCAAGTGTACTTTGAACTTAAACTGCTCAAAGACTTGTAGACTGCTAATTGCAAAGGGAATAGTTTGGAAAGTTTGAAAGGGCTAATTGTTGCACACATAATGAGAATGCTAATGCCCGCAAACCTTTATCATTACCTTCTAGTGAGGAATGAATTCAACTCAATGGCTGACGATTAGTTATTACCTTCTCTTGGTGTTAAATAAACTCTCGAGATAAAAGAGTGCACCTGGTATACCATCGCACCGTTAATACTAGAGGCTTGGGTGTGATCAACATTTAAAAAATAAATAGAATTAGCAGCTATGTATATCTTTCAAACCGTCATTTGGGTGAATTCTCTATTCGACAGAAATCAATTAACTGTTTTTCTTTTTGTAATACTGTTTTCCATCATATCACCAATTTCGATGTGGAGTGATCCTCTCTTATATATATAAAGAAGTTTGATACTTTGAATTGTAAATACCATTTCATTGCTTCTGAAATAGACATGACACTCAAATTTCCGAGCTATCCATGCTTGCTCCAATAATTAACTTTGTACATAGTTAATCATTGTTTTTTCAACTGTTTGATACGCTTTCCAGTACAGATTAGACATAAATTGTAAATAAGCAATGACCACCATTATTTGTACTTAGAATTTGATAATATACACGCTTCAACTGAGTCTAACGGTCAGTTAGCCTGTTGTGTTACGAAACTACCTGAAAGCATTCTTCCCTCACAGCATTCACAGCATGTATTTATACCGGCTAACTTAGTAATGAATGAAAAAAAAAAAAAAAAAAGTCTCATGGAAAAAATTCTCCATGCTTATCGATTTCCGAGTGAATGCGTTTTTTATACTCAACTTTCATTATTATCGATAACTTTCTCGAGCCGTTGAATATGTGTTAAACCGTGCAGGCACATTTCGAATGGGTGTAAATCTGTTTCGAAGGCTGTAAAAGCTGTCCGAAGGATTGTAAATCTCGTCGAAGGACAATAAACTTGCACGATAAAATAACCCTTACCTCTAACCCAGATTACCTCCTTTAAGAAACTTAACTCCAAAAATGTCTGCCAGTTATAGGACAACCTTCGTTATTCAGGTCACCGAGCAACATGAAGAAAAACGAGATAAATGGTATGATTTTCGAAGCCACAAACAAATAAAACGTTTAAATATAAGAAACTTTCTCTCTGCTCAGTTGATCGCCGAAAGTTCCCGAAAAATCAAATGATTCAGTTCTTCTTTTCCCGACAATTTCTGCTGACCTGTTTCTGACGAATTTCGAGGAAAAGTTTCATAACATAATCTGTTATAAAACGCATAAAGGAAACCAGAAAAGACGGAGGAGTTAAGAAGAACATTTCTGTTAATTACCTGCAAGATACTTTGTCCAAAACATGTCACTAAAAATGAGAATGTCACGAAGGTGGGTTTGTTCCTGGATATTTTTCAAGAAGGGGATGAATCGTGTAGGCTACCCACAGCACACCGAACACATGCCTGACGCAGTGGACTACAGGAGATCTTAGTGCGGTCTAGATAAGAGGTCACTTTATTTACTCAGTCGCTGCATGAGCGGACATGACAGAAATAATCCATGAGGGTTTAATGATATAAGCTTATTTCATTACGACCGAGCCAGATCGCTAGGAAGGTTATGAGGGGTAAAACAGCCAATCTTCGCCTTATCCTAAATTAAACAAGGTAACGCCTTGCAGAAAAACGGGTTAACCTTATCTTTTATTTATTTATTTATTTATTTAACTATGCTATTGAATAGGCCATATGTGAGAGGCCGATGTCCTGGTACGCTGGAACGTTAACGAGTACGCAAATTCCTGTCGGCCTACGTGGATGACAACAGATGAGTCATCAAAGCATTCTCTTTCTTCATCCTTATTCCTATTATCTTTTCCACCCCATCTCCTTACCTTATTTGCGTGTTTTTTAAGAAGTAGAAACGTTTATATATATACAGTATATATATATTATACTCAAAGTAAAAAACTTTCGACATCTACCTCTCATCCTGAGATTTTTATTTAATAAGGTCAAAGCACCTTATAGTAACTTGTGTTGGCAAAATATTTATAAGCTCTGTATTACTTAAAACTTAGTATTTCTTAGCCTGGCTCCCACTGATGAGACTTCAGTAAAGGTCGAAACCGGTCTGGGTAGTGGCCCCTTGCCTTTAATACATAGCATCATACATCTCCTCCAGGAGATGTGCTCTGCATTAAGGGTAAATATTAAGAATAGTGATCAGAGCTTAATTCTACCTTTACCACGAGTTGCCTTGGTCTTGCACTACGTGCAGGATCAGCTAGACTTGCAACACTTGCAGGCGTAAACTTGATTGACTTGTCTGTTTGCTTACTTGGGAAATGGAGTAAAAAACCAGGTTTATATTTAAAATAACTTGGTATCTTTAACATATATATATATATATATATATATAATATTAAGACATAATTGTAAATCACATCGTGTACACTATTCACGTCAGAATCTTGACATATTTCTGTAAGTGCATCGAGGTTATTAAAAAACAATGAAGCTAGTCGCTTTAATGAATAGTAAAGGTTATCAGTAAAATGACTACTATTCAGTAGTATTATTCATATCATCTCATAGTATTATCATCCATATCAATATTCAAAGTAATCATTCAGTATTCAGTAAAATGATTGTTCTTTTTGACGGTAATTTTCGCAATTCTTCTATCGCTCAGCAGTATATTTGTTAATTTTCAAAATCGTCTCCAAATCAAATGAAATAAGTGGACATTTAGACGAGAAATGTTCAGCATTAATTATACAAACATAATCTTAAAACGTGCACTTAATAGCCACAGGAAATAAGTAAATATCCGTATGTTTACGAATGTATTATAAACAAAGGACTATACTATAGAAACGTGCTGGCAAGTCCCGGATATTTCGTAGTAAACTTGATGCAGGTTTGTGTATCCAAAGTGTCCATTGGACATAACACATTTTAGTGCAAAGATGACAATACATGACGCTGTTTTGATTCCCAGTCTATCAAAGTGCGTAATCAATGGCTCCAGCTAATACTCCGAGCCAACAATTATATAACGTGCGTTCTAACAGTACAATATCTTATTAATTTACCGCTTAGCTACAATAGACACCCGTCAGAGCCGCTAGTAGAAAAGATAGCTAATAGACAAACGAGAGAGAGAGAGAGAAACTGGTATCTGTGCGGCTTACGTGTGAGGAAGGTCAAATAGACACATTCATCAATCTGTCGTTCAACTCTCTTGGGAAAATGATATGACCTCTTTAGTACAAAAATACCTCAGGTGGGAGGGTCATAAGTAGCGCCATCTCGGCCGGGGTCAGGCGTCAATCAATGTCTACAGGTTCTATTATCTGCCACTGTTTGGAGTAATTAATGCGGTTTAAGTAGTATTATTGTGTTATTTACATAACAATTACTATCATCAGTCGCCCGGGACGGGTCAAAACACAATTAGCAATAAAATGTGCGCTGTAGAAACAGTGAAACCTACTCAAGTTGTTGGGGAGGTCATTGAGCATGGGGCTATCTGAAAGATGGTGAGAAGATGCACGTGACAGACATGTTGTAGGATGAAAGATCTTCCGTCCATTTTCAATTTAATGACCTTAATTACGCACCTTATCAGAACTCCATATCAGCCGGAGAGAGAGAGATGGACATTCTTTATCTGGCTGGAACGTGAGCACGCGCCAGTCATTGAGAGGGAAAGGGGGGGGGGGGGCCACTCGAGCTTCCTCGAGTAATCCTCCCGCCTGTGAATGTATGTGTGCGGTCAAGAGCACGCTTAATGAGCTTACAAACAGATAAAGGAGACAAGCGGAAATAATAGCTACGGTAACTACGAACTGTGAGAACTTACACGGAACTTGGCGATGTTGTGGTCTTATTACTAGGAAGGAAAGCAAAGAGTCTACTTTCTCTTTCCACCCCACCCGGAGCATTTCTCATTAATGATGGATTTTCTTAGATCACATGGACCGACAGTTACACGGTGTATAACTACTTCTAGAAGAATAAACTGCGAATTCAGCTATTGGAAGACAACCATTTATTTTTGTTTTTTCTCACGAAAGGTGCATACTTGATTGAATTAATGATTAATAGGCTCCACATCACCAACCATGCCATTTAATGCACTCGTTGTAACCAATAACAGTATTGAACCTGTTGACTGTAGCCAGGAAACTCGTACTACAGCTTAGATCTCCAAAACTGTACAATTTTCAAATTAAACACTTCGCCCTCTTTGGGATTGAGACGATAGAAAAAATTAACTGTTTGTTTCATTGACTTTTCAGTGGAATATGTGATAAGCAGGGCTCAACAAATACTCTCGCGTAGATTTTACCAGCTGGCGAGTAGTTGCTACACAGTAGACAGAATAGATATTTTTATTTAAGAAAAAAAAAACTTTCTAAACAAGATTTTTTAGCTTTAACAAACACAAAGGAATGTGTGTAACACAAATGGCCATTCTAGTAACAAAAATTAACGTAGAAAATTATACTTTAAAAAAAAAAAAAAAGTGTTGTTTTTATTCTTCTTTCTCTTCATATTGACTTCTCCTTCTTGGATTGGTTCTCACACAATGGAAATGTTCCCCAAACAATGATACAGCACCACTAATCACTTTATGGTATTCCTATTGACTTATTGGGATATATTATTTCACAAATGGGGGGGGGAGTAGATCTTGAGCGAGTAAGCACATTTTTTCGTGGCGAGTAGGATTTTGTATAATTTGTCGTGCCCTATTTGACTATTTTTGTGTGTGTATGTGATAATAGCAAATGGAATTTCGCATGATTAGTCGTTTATTATTGCATTGTTTTTACCATAAAGAATCGTTAAGATGTTCCTCACGACTGACATGCCTACAACCGTGCTTTCTTCTCATTATGTTGAAAAATAAATCCTCAACCCATTTCATGTTGGTGTAGAAGTTCACGAATTATTCAACGAACCATTCTTTGATACATCGCTAGCGAAGAATTTAAGGTTGGTGGAACAAATCCGCAAAAAAAAAAAAAAAAAAAAATTCTTTCCTTATATTTAAAGATCAAATCGTTGAATAGTTGATTAACTATTCAATTTATAAAGTCATTTCCAAATGTAAGGTGATTACATAATTGCATAACTTTACAAATTTTTTGGGATTTTAATCTGACACACTCGTATTTAACTCGAGTTTTTTTCTTGTTCTTCAAAGCAAAAAAAAAAAAAAAAAAAAGGATAATTACCATTTTATTTTTTCCATATTACCGAGCATCTTATTGCCTTATAAAATTAAAAAATTCATGCTTACACCTATATGTAAAATAACTACTGTATAAGATAACTGGAGAATCAAAACTAGTAGAAGTTTTTTAAAATATAAATTTGAATATTTCAAAAGTTCGCTTAATAGGGCGAGTAATTTGTTCGTAATGAACTCTTAAAATTTGTTTGTCGTTTAATTGAAAGTTGCACGCTCTTATTTCCATTGTTCTCCAACTGGAAATTCCCATCGAATGTTCATTAAGCAGTAATGTTCTAACATAGCACGAAACAATTGTTTTAACATGCGCACAAGCCAACAACCAAAAGTCCAATATTGCCATTACTGTACAACGCTTCATTCAACTGTTGAGCAGAGTCATGTTTCCATGGCGATTTCACACCAACAATTAAGATGCTCTTCTGTGACACTGACCAACAGGCACGCGCTGGTCAAGGTGAAACGCCATCAGATTAGTGGAGCTTCAAATGACTGTCAATAACAATCGCTAACAGCACTCGAAAGAGGGGAAAGGGGAAAAAGGGGGGGAGAAATTAATAATACTACGCAGTAAGTGCAGTAAGAGATAAAAATGGATCAGCGTTATGTATTAGAGCCAGTGGCTATTGTGTAAGTAGCTCTTTGTCGGCAATTATGTAATGACAGGCTTCTGTCGGCTCTCTCTTGTAGTGGTGGATCTTTAATGACAACTGCACATAAATGCGACTTCCCTCCCCTTACATTTGTAGTCCAATAGCCACTCATCATGAGGGAACCGAAAGCTATCCTAATGTTAATAGCCCATAATCGGAGCACCTGCATTCCCAACAACAAACAAGAATGGTAATTAGCGTATAATATCGAGGAAATTAATTTAGTCCTACACTCCAAAGTGCGCATAAACTATTACGACACACTTACACGGTTTTTGTGCTTGTAAAATACTAAATTCTAGAGAGTAAAAATATTAATCTTCTCAGTACGTCCACGCCTTTTTGGTTTTTTTTACTGATAATTTTTATGTAGGCAATCACCACGTACAGAAATTACCTGAACGATAACCTGCAATTAGGCTTAAGGTTTATAACCACGAGGCATTTTTTTTGGTCAAAAATTAGGTCCAATTTAAGAATCTCTCAGTGATAAATAAAAGCTTACAATGACAGGCTTTTTGCTTATAGTTATGGAAATTCCGCCTATTATACATATGAATGAGCGTAGGGTTGAACGGATAAAAAAATAAAAATAAAAAAGTGAGGAAAGGAGTTTTTGCTATTAGTGAGGCGACTAAAAATCAGGAGAAAAAAAAAAGCAAGATGCCTTCTGTATTTACGATAACGAACTAGGTGTGAATTCTAAGAACCACGTATCGCTTAGTGTGAGAACAGAGCGCCATCTCTTGATTTGATATTTGCTGTCTCGAATCGTAGTTCGATTATAGTCAACCTTTCTTGGGTGAGATTCACATAAAAAATACAGAAAGAAAATAAACATACATGAGATTAATATATTTAAATACAGTGCAGCTCATTACGATATTTTATTATCATTTTTATTTCCAGGTGTGGCAGTAAATTTGTCGACTGCATCTTGTGGAATCTGAATCTCTCCTATTTTCTACCACTTGAAGTCGCAGCTTTGTTTGAGACTTCAAGCAGTAGATAAGAAATGGCATTCGTGTTTTACACCACCTCAGAAATCTTTGTGTTAGTTAGCAGTTTCATATATGACGAATATTTAAATAAAACTGTAAAAGGAGTTTCCGGAAAATTTTTCTTATTAGAGATTCAAACGTCGTAGACAGAAATACGGCTCACACTTTTTGAGATTTTGTGCATACTGCAAAACAACATTTTACTTATTTTTAGGCGTATTTCGAAAAATGCATAAGCACTTAATATATTCGATTTGTCAGATTATAACTCAGTAGTAGATAGAATAACGTTAATAAACTTGGGTGTTTGGAATCCTTATGATAATTTTTTGACCGTGTCGATTTTTCTTTAAATCAGACTATTTGCAACAGCAAAATTAAGCAGAACGTTTCGAAAATATACGAAGTAATTATTCCACTCTGGTTAGACTAGATTTAAAGACATTTGTTATTAAGTTCGCCACTGAGATTTGCTGCATCTCCATTTTTGTTGCCAGGAACACACTCAATTTACAGACAAAATCGCCAGTCTCATAGCCTTAGTTGTTTCGTAGTAATTATTCTAAACAATAACAACAAACAGTTCAGTATCGTTTCAATTGGACTATTTTTAACAGCAAACCAATTCGAAATGACATTAAATTACTTGTTACAAATAATAATAAATAATCTAGAACATGATACTAAAAACTGATCTAGATTCAGCTTCTCTGGTAAGGAATGATAATAACGCTTAGAATTCTGTTGCGTAACTTTTATAATTGTCTCCAGTTATTTCCATATTTGTTTTAAATGTTAACGAATTTAAAGCTGTCATTTACAGCAAAGCTTGCATTTGGTATATCTCAAATTCGAAATATAGTTGAAATAAATCGGGTTACCAAAAACTTTTCAGTAAAAATAAATAAATATTTTCACGGATTCTTAATTTAGGTTCTAAAATATTTTAGCTCTTAATGTTCAAGCTCTATTTTGGACAAAACTTAAAAAAATTTCTTAAAAACCAATGTTTCGCAACAAGAAGTCCTCTTTGTAATTCTGGGGACACCAGACGTGTCGAAGCTTAGTTCATTCTGCTAGCGGAAGTTTTTTTTTTTTTTTCCAACACAAATTTAGTGTTTTCGATAACTTTTTTTTTACACCGATTTAATAAAAATTTTACGGTTTTAAGTATAATTTTACTTGTAAGTATTTCAACTTTGGGTGCCATATTTCAACTTCACATGCTATTTTTATTTAAAAAATAAAAATAAAAATTTGCGTTTATAATTATCAAGAACTTGAATAAAATGAAATTTTAATTATCTGAATTAAATACTACTCCCACTACGTTACTGGATCAGGATACTTTCTGGGGGAATGGGGGGGGGGGGGAGTCGTCTGTAAGTAGTTTCCAAAACGAAAATGCTCGCACTCAAAGACTGTAAAAGCTGTTTCAAAATTCAGAAATTGTTAACTCTTAGACAGTTCAAAGTGGTACCTTAACTTCGATGGAAAGGAGTGTACAGCAAATTGAGAATGATTACTAGCATCTGATCATTCAATCTTGATTTACCAGTTGTGCTAACGCATTTTCGTCATCGCATAGTTCTCTCAGACGTTATGATTGCAGCGATTGTTCAAAGATGCAGAACACAATTTTGGGTTGTCTCAAAGATGGAAATAAAAGACATGCTATTTTCTAAAACTGTACCACCGACCGAAACATTTGGAAACTTCTGCTCTTAATGTATAAATAATGACACGTAAGTTCATTCCTATAATAATAATTTTAAAAAAATACTAACGAAAACAAAATTTGATATCATCCGATACTTTGGCATAAAAATGGAAGTGTCTTTAAAGAATTATGAAGAATAAGGTTGTTTAGGTCATGATAAAGCACAGCCAAGATATTCAGCTTCTGTTTCGACCGAAATTCGTTGGATTGAACAGAAGATGCTTTGGTCGATCACAATTCCGAAGGCTGCATTGGCGTGAGTAGTATCTGAAAGTCAAATATTCGTTATATGACCTTCACCAAATAATCTTCAGTTCCTTCTAAGGCGTCATTTTGAAGATTATTTAACGAAGCATCCAGAGAGGTATGCAGGAGGATATAGTAAAGAAAATTCAGGACACTTTCTTTTCCCTATCGATCTTCGTAACTGTGTGTTGCGAGTTCTTGTAAAAACGCGTTACTCCTACTTGTGCATATCATCATCTATCATTTAGCTACTCCGCCAGCTCCCTCTTTCCACGTCCTGCTGCTTTATCAGACGCTCAAATCTACTGTCAAACTGTTGTGGTCTTAACAGGACGCCCAGATAATTCCCAAGTCACCTTTTCTTGCATAGGAGCCTACTCTCGCATGAACACACACACGCACACACACACAACCAACCCATTCCAGACACATACACAAGTATCATTTTGAAATAACAGTTTCCATCCCACGTGATCCACTGCTAACAAGTTTCCATCAACCTAATCTCTTTCTACCAACCATTTATCAGAGTACCGTTTCCTTCCATCTCGCGGCCTTAGGGCAACGTCACCAACGGTTGCTTACACACGAGTATGGGGGTTATCACATACATCCAGAAGGGTAGAACAGATCGCTTATACATTAACACGGGTCCTCTGTAATAATGAAATATGATCTGATATACGTTGGTTGTCAAGGTGATGCACGTTCATAAGTAGGCATGCTGTGTTAGTGAACGAGATGCATGTGTAGGCTCTTGTTAGGGGCTGTCAGTTATTGCACATTTCACTGTCACCACATATACCCGAACAACATCTAGAAAAAAGAAAATCGAATCGGAGAGCTCAGTTCCTACAGTATTACCTGATTTCGCCTGTTTAAGGAATGAAAAGAATGTTTTTTTTTTCTTACTCGAGGTACCATTTTTAATAGAATTAAATTTTGGAGCTCCCTCATTTAATGCTCCGAATTCAAAGAGGATAATGTTGTATAGTCGGAAATTTCTCTCTGTCTATCAATGGATAGTTGGAACAAGATCAATGGAGTTGCTGCACTTAGGTCATTAACATCGTCAAAGAGTAGTAATGTTAATCTCTTCTTTGGCCGCTTTCATTCTACCGGCATAGCTAAAAGGTATGAATCTTTGGTATTAATACCTATTACCTAGGCATCCGTTTGCTGTATGTAGTCAAAATTTACCCTATTCTCTCCTAAATAAGGACATTACTACATAATCTGATGACCACCTCGATAAGTCATCGGATTATACAGTAATATCTATGCCTTTATCTGGGCTTAGAAATTCATATAGAAGGTGAGGACAGGCAGCGTTACCAACGGTTTGGTTATTAATTACACAAAGAGGTCTTTGGGAAGAAAGGGTGAACAAGATCATCAGATACTGTTGGCCTTGTTTTTTTTTCAGAAGGGAAAAAGGAATAAAATAGTTTTAAGTTTTTCTAAAAAAAAAACGATTGAAAAAAATATAATGAAAAGAAAGATAATGTTCAATGGAAAAAGATGCAGTGACAAAAATCTCTGAGAAAATTAAAATGATACGCGAAGAGAAAGAGAGAGAGAATAAAGAAGTGAAGAAAAGAAAGAATGAAGGAGCGAAAAAAGAAAGAAAGAAAATAAGAAGGCGAAGTATAAATAAATATACAATTAGGAAAAAAAGTATTCAGACAGAAAATAAGAAATTCATATAAAATATCGAAAGAACCACAAATTGAAAGTGTAATCAGAAGGAGAAATAGAGAGATAAAAGAAAATGAGAGGGAAGAAAGCCTTTAATAGCATTGGAGGAAGAGAAGAGAGAGAGAGAGAAAAAATAGAAAACATCGCAGAAATGACGAATGTATTATTGAATATCCCCACTGTGTTCTTGTGACCTCTACCTAGAGAACCAGAGAAATTACTTAAAGTGGTTGAAAGTGTTAGCAATTTTTCTGAATAAAATGTCGACTCTAATTAGCATGAGCAATAGAGAAGAACATAAAAACTGAGCTTTTCGCAAAGTTTGGTTGCAGACTGGTCTTTTTTCCACTCCAGTAGGCTTCTAAAAGGAGGCATAGACTGACCACCGCTCAGCAAACCAGTTGAATTTCTCAGTACCCATAGAGCAAGTTTCTTGATAATGCAGTTGAGTGACAGGGAACACCTTCTTTGATATTCCTGATCCTCATTTACAGGTGATCAAAGCAGACCCAATGATGATCCATCACCCATAATGACACGAACATAAAGTCAACTATAAATTACTAACGAAACAGTTTACGATGGCAACACAACGTTAAGTTACTAATTACACAAAAAAGTATAAAAGAACCCTGATTAAGATGATATGCGGCGGTCACTGAACGTCAACAAGTTTCTGTCGAAGACTTTTGGTGAATAAAGGGTTACAGCAGAACGAAGTAGCCAGTGGCTGTTTTAGTTGCATTGCAACCTGCATACATCGTTTTTTGAGTGAATAACCTCGTATTGAATTCAGCACTGGAATTTGTACTCCGCCTCCTTTTGGATTTCCTATAGCTGCGAATTGTAATCAAACACGGGAAATAAAGCATCGCAGCGTATCTTTCTTAACCATATAGAATGACTATCGATACGATCGCTCTTCTTCCAACCAGTGGGGAAAAAAAAGAAGAAAATAATGTACGTAATTTGTTTCTTCTGATTATCGAACTACAATAATTTAACTGTCTATACATTGTAAAGACTGTATCCTGGTCAGAGGGGGAAATAAAAATAAAAAAGAGTTTCTAGTTTCTGTCATGGCAGGTAAATAATAGTTGCTTGTAATATGAGATGCGAGCAAGGGGAAAAAAAGAAATAGAAATAGGGGAAACGCCTTTTCAGCGTGATTGATTATAGTTTTAAGGAATAAAATAACACTTGGGCTTCACCGGAAGTGAGAAAGGCAACCTATTTGTGGCGACGGCCATTGGCACACACACACACACACACACACACACACACACACACACACACACACACACACACACACACACACACACACACACACACACACACACACACACACACACACACACACACACACACACACACACACACAGCCAGTGGCTATTATAAAGCCACCAGCTGTGAGATTATTGTGTGATCTCAGCATCTCCAGAAACTAAATATCAGGAAATAGTTTAGCTCAGGTTTGCCAGAAATGGATGTCACATTGCGAATGCTATAGACCAGGAATAATTGAAATATCGACTGATTATTAAAGTGAGCCATGGAATTCTTTCACCTAAAATTGCTCGGGTGATACTATATATAATACTAATTCAAAAGTACTAACGACGTTTCCTTTCTACCATTATTAATGCTCGATATCATTATCAGAAAGAACTGACCAATTAGTCACAATTGCTACTCCCCACTTCAATTGTTAGTTCCCAATTCCCCTTATGTAACATCAGATTTCTCTGCTTAATGTGGATTTTCAACTATTTACGTTTTAATCCATTTTTTTTCTTTACGTTGATTTGATATTGATAATCAGCAGCAGCAGTAAAGCCTTTAAAATCAACTAAAGTTGGAAAATTGAAACATAAGAGACGTTTTATGTGTTCTCCATGGTGGCATCTTTTTCATTCAGTTTTTAGAAGTACATTTATCCTTTAAAACTTCATGCATCATGTGAAAGCCAATTGTGCGAAGAGCTTTCGTCCATTAAAATCGCAGGTGATAAATATCGAAGAACATTTATCTTTGCTTTATCAAAGGTACCGATCGCGTTCAACAGCAACCGGTTGACTCCAGGGGATTTCATAAAAACACTTTCATCCGAAGCAATCCGTCAGCAGCGTGCAAAGGCGTAAGGCAGGATATAAATAGCTCTAATAGGTCCCTGCCCATGGGAAAGAGCAAACCCCACATGGAATCTCATCGCTGACCGTTCCTTGGGCTCAACAATTTGACACTTCCACGTCTACGCTAATGGGATAAAAGCGCAACTGGTGGAACTACAAATCTAATAAATGCATCTCTGAGCTTAGTCACGTGTTTAACTAAAATCTATTGTACATTTTATTCCATTTCAACTGGTCAGAAAGCAGGTCACATGATCATTTGAACTATTCTATATTTCACTTGACAGTGAAATTTTACGATAACTGAAGCGGTATGCAATGCTATTTAAACAACGACATCTATAAAATAAATTTCAGTGGACAATATTTTAACAATACTTTGAATTTTAGCAATATTCGAACAGTGTCAACTCATAATATTTTAACAATAAAGTCCAGTACTATTATTTTTGTTTGCTATGTACGTTCGCAAATATATATTTGAAACTCCTAGCATTTGTTCACGATCCGTAATAGGCTATGTTACGTTTTAACATTTTCGCGTAGTATATTTCTATAATCGCTGTGCAATTTACGACAAGACCATAATTCTTACTTCATTCATCTCAGCAAAGTTCGTGGTTAACACATCAAACCATACTGTTTGTCATCCTCCTCTGCGATTCTCGAGCCCGCTTGCTGGATATATTTAAGGAAGTCGTAACAGTGTCTTGTGATGTGTATCTTTGCTGCACGCTCTTGACTGACTGACGTTAGCTATCCACCTAAGAATAGAAAGGCCCGCTGGTGGCTTTCTTGGCGCCCACCGATCATTTGTCCAGACCATAAAAGAGTTGCCAGTTCCCACAAAACTGTCATCTCGTCCTCTACCGATGCACAATGTGTGCGGTTCGCTAAGATGTGCGTGTCGACCCTTCGTATCTCAAACGGACACACTGCCGATGTATCAATACAGATAAGCCTCTTGTTAAAGATGATTTAGTTCTTGAAATTAAACCATGACTTTGAATAACCCAGTTCTTGTTTGGTTATGGGGGAAGTTAACCTTCAGTGCTTCCTTCCCCCAAAGCGAAATAGTAAGGGAATAACATTATTGACGTCATTTAAAAGTTTATTCAAGCACTATGGTGTAAAATAGGTTTGTTTAGCAAAAGCAGATTATGTAGTGACGCAGTTGCAGAAACCAATAGGGAAAAGTGCCAAATAAGATAGGGTAGTCGAATTCCTACGGGATTAAACACCGCATTAGATGCAAAGGATTATACTATATTCCTCTAAAATTTACAGGGAAAACGTAATGTCTTATTTGAAGATGCGATATTTGGTCTTACAGAGAAAATGATTAGGCAGGAGTTTGTAAAAAAAGAATCAGTAGACCTGCTTTTATAACATACACTGCACTACAAAAAGAATAGGTGTACGTGAGCCATTTGAGAGCGTTTACGCAAAAAAAAAAAAAATCGTAGTGTGAATGACCATTTCTTACTCACCAGAATGCTATAAAACACTTTCAACACTCGCCGTTGATGATATGGGAGGAAACTGTTGTTTTATACTCCTAACTCCGCCCTTATCTACCAAATAACCTCATTTACATGGAAATTACGGCTACTTTTTTTGGAATTAAATGAGTATTCTATAAATCTGGCTGTCAGGAATGATAATACAGTATCATATCCTCCTCCTCCCGCTGCTTTTACGTTAAAGTTCACTAATGTGAAGGGTTGATGATACGTCGGGCTGCCATACAGTAATGGCAGATTGTTATCCGAATCACGACTACGGGATCCGATCACCAAACTTGATCGCACCATCCACGGCATAACAACGGCCGATTAGTGCACATAAACAAATGACACTCTGGAAGATAAATGATACCTGGCTGCCTTTGAAAGGATAGCAAAAGAGCTTGGGGGACGGACAGGGAATTCATGCTTATCATGGTATCTCCTTATCGCATAGAAGGTGACCTCACACATAGGAAAATATTTAACGGGTGTACCCCTTCATTTCCTTGTATATTTCATCACCAGCAGTCATTTGGGATTCTTTATAAGTTTCAGCGAATTTAAAATTCGACGTAAATTTATTTTTATTGAAGAGGGAGAGAGGGGTGGTTTGAAAATGGAGTGAGAAATGAACTTTACGTGGACAACTTCTGCAGATTGGGAATATCCTCCCAAATGTCTAAGAATGATATTTAGAGAAATCAAAGTTTCGTAAGGAACGCGTTAGTGAAGAAAAAGAGAACGAAAGAGATAGCGTGTCTTTACTGTTGAGATGTTGAAACAAGTTTAGAAAGTAATCTCCGATGTTGTCTCCAATGCAATCCAGTTCGATTTGTGAATATTGTTCATTGCAAAATATTTTAAGAATTTGCTGTTAGCGATTCAAGAACAACTACTTGCATTAGATAACGAATCAGGTGAACAGAATGTAGAACGTAGGCACAAAAAAGAAAAAAACTCTCTTCACGTCTTAGGTTAATGGATTCGCCGTCACAACATGTTAAAACTAAATACCTACTCACTTAGAACAGTCAAGATTGGCTAGGGGAAAAAAAATCCAAACCTTTTTTGGGTGATCAAAAGGGACGTTTAAACTTGTTTGTAGCTCCTCACTTAGATGAAAGCCTGTTCTGTCAAAGCATCGCAGAACAGGAAAGAATGGGGTGTCTAAGTATGTTCTGAGACGCTTTTACCCCATCGTTTAATCAAACTAATGCCATCATCGGACCAGGTCAAGCAGTCACTTAGCAGTTGAGAAGGCTGATTAGAAATTGTTGTAACAATCCCATCTCCGAAAACTTGAAAGGGTTAAACTAGAAACGCCTCGTTTTTAGACATAAGAAAACAGCGCCCTCTCTGTTAGCGTTCGAAATGACAAGCGTGAAAAACGAACACGCCGTATGAAAAAAAAAAAGAAAAAAGAAAAAAAAAAAAATAGGTTGATTTGCAAGAAGGAAGACAGAGCTTTTGTATGACAAGTGAATAATACAAACTACTTTTTCGCAAGAAAGGAAGCGTACAAAAGCATTTTGATAAATTGGTCCGCACCAGGGATCTGAGCACGTCTTTGCAACTGACTTAATCAAAATACATTTCTAGATTATAGTTTCTTTGAAGACTTGACGTTCGGCACGCTCTCACTGACCAGGAAACCTGTGCCCACTCATTGACCAAGAATATTACCGATGTGTGTAAGATGATTCTAGTGATTTCTGACAGAGAGTACTGAAAAATTAATAGCAGTGGCAAGTAACTTGCAGTGGCCTCGTGACGCTCCGTGATGGGATTATCAAGTTTGGGATTATTGATTTTTTATATTTTTTTAATGCGTATGTTTGTTCAGTATTTTTGCATTATTGTGTTCTCCCATTTCTCTACCATCTCACACAATATACTGTCTACAGTATATACGAGCATATATGTATACTATCACAAAAAATAGCAATAATATCACCTATTCAATGAAAGTTACTTTTGAGTGTTCCTATAGTGATGTAAAAATCGCCTTGCAGTTTAAAGAGATTTTGATGAAACGATCAGAAGTTTTGCAGAGCAATGCACTCGCGATTTTCATATCAGATCTAAAAGCTAACAGAAAATCGAAAACGGTATTAAATCCATACTGGGAAAAAAATCAGAAAGATAACCTGAAGTAAGTTTTAACAGAAACCCTAAGAAATATATTCTGATATTAGCTGCACAGTTGAAAAATTCAATGTAGGATCAGGGAAGGATATATGCTCTGTCACTGCAGAAATTTGTGGAAATGCAAGTGGGAAAGAATGTCCCTTTTAAGTTTGTGTCCCAATATTAATTCCTGCTTTCTAAGCAAGTTTCTTTTATGAGTTCCATCCATTGCATTTATGAGGGCGGGGAGATATAGAGTGGTAAATAATGTGTCCAGAGGAAGGTGTAGGGAGATTGGATCTATGCTTGTACAAATGAAGTTTTCTATTACCTCTGCTGTAGAAGCTTTTCTTTGATTTCATTTCCCACTATTATCACAATATTAGCGGAATAACGCACAAAAGATGAGTACATCAGAGTAATTACAGCGATATTTTGTAAATGCTGCTCAATAAATATATTTCATTAGTGGAATGTTGGCGTTAGTGCATTGGGAGGGAACTCACTGTTTATGCTCCTTTAAAAATTCATTTCTGTTGTGATGGCATTTTTCAGGTTAATTAACATTGTAATCGTTTTTTGTTTTTTTTTGACGGTATATATCAACCTTAATCTACTAAAGTCACACTTTCCCCCTGATATATTTGAATTATTTGGAAAGGGAAAGGGCATGGAAAGGGAAAATATACAAACAATTACATGGAACAGCTATGCCCCCCCCCTTTAGCCAACTTCTACATAGAACACCTGGAAAAACTAGCTATCAATACAGCTACTCTCAAACAAACACTTTGGCTACGCTACGTTGACGATGTGCTTGCTATTTGGCCACACGGCCCAGGGACATTGGATACATTCTTAGCGTATTCAAATAGCCAGCACCCTAAAATCCACTTTACAATGGAACTGGAAGCTAATCACTGTCTGCCCTTCCTGGATACACTTATCACACGTCTTCCAGATGATTCCTTATCATTCTCAGTTTTTAGAAAACCCACACATACAGGGAAATATTTACACAAACAATCACACCATCACCCTTCTTAACAGTATGGTGTCTTAAAAATGCTAACCCACAGAGAGAGAGCAATCTGTTCCAATGACAATGCTCTTACTGCTGAACTGACTCACTTACGCCACACCTTCTTGGCCAATGGATATAATCCGCATAGATTAAACAAAATACTAAATGCTCCTAAGAAACCCCTTCCACTATCCACCACAGTGAACTACAACAAAACAGTCACCATCCCATACATTAAAGGCACATCAGAAAAGATATCTAGAATTCTTAATAAGCATGAACTACGCACAGTATTCAGACCGTGTGTCAAATTAGCAACTCTCGTCCGTTCACCCAAGGACAGCAATCCTCCTTTATCACATCCAGGAGTCTACGAAGTACCCTGCTCGTGTGATGAAGCTTACTACGGACTTACATCCGGCACTATCACTATAGCAAGTCGGGCCTTACAAATCGGAGAGATTGTTCTTAGAAGCAATAGAAGCTTTGAAACATACTCCAAATCTCAACAAATATGGCTGTATAAATTTGCCTAAGATCTGGGAGACAGTCATCTTAAAACAGAACTAGTACCGGCTTTTTCTCTCTGTTTTTTAGGACTTTAGTCTTTGTATAGTAACTGCAATTTTTTTTCAGATAGAGGGTGCCTAACTAGTCCGTTGATTACACCATGTTGTTGTAGTCTCGCGTATTGTGACAAACCGTGTTTTTGTGCTCTGAAGATGCTGGTTATAACACCAGCGAAATATCAGCAATAAGTTAATAAATTATTATTTACTTAGAAATAAAATAGGCAAAGCTAAATCGGCATTTATGGAAATGAAGAGAATTTTAATAAATAAGAACACTAAAATAGGCGTTAGAATTGGAATAGTTAAAGCAACAGTTTGGAGTATTGCAAGTTATGGAAGTGAGTCATGGACACTAAGAAAGAGAGATATGGAAAGAATTAATGCATTGGAAATGTGGTGTTATAGAAAGATGGAAAAGATTAGCTATACAGAAAGAATATCAAATCAAGAAGTTTTAAGACGAGTTGGGATGGAAAGAACACTGTTAAAGAATATTATGCAAAGAAAGACTAGATTTGCAGGACATCTTCTGAGAGGTTCTTCGGGACACCTGACAAGAACTATATTACAAGGGAAAGTTGAGGGGAAGAGAAGACGTGGAAGACCAACTAGAGAGTGGTTTAACGACATCGTGGAATGGACTGGTTTAAGAATGATGGAAGCAACAGACAGAGAGAAATGGAGAAGAGCTGCTCATCTGCTGCAACCCTCTTGCTAGAGGATGCTACCGGACGACGACGATATATACCGTCAAAAATAAAACAGCATAAGCCTTTCTACACGTTTAACATTGTAATCGTTTTATAAAGATAACAGTATTGAAAATCGAAACCCTCCATTAATTACGAAAAAAAAAGATTCAAAAAGACAACCTGAAATAACTTTCCATAGAAACCCAAAGAAATGCATTCTGATTCTGATGTTAACGCAGTTGAAAAGTTCAATGCTGGATCTCTCTCTCTCTCTCTCTCTCTCTCTCACACACACACACACACACACACACACACACACACACACACACACACACACACACACACACACACACACACACACACACACACACATAAGTATTACGATAACACTACATTTCAGAGTAACTTAAATTGAAGCATCTCGATAGCGTATGGGCCCTCCTCGCCCTGCTGACACGTTTCTTCCTTCTAAGTATAATATTCTCCACCAGTTTCGTTATGATAATACTAGTCAGGTATTTTGGCACTATTCTTTCTTCAACATAAACATTAGTGCATATATCGTTGTTGGACTCACTGATTTGGGCAGCACCAGACGTATCAGTTTATCTCAAAGGCGTATTCCATTGAGTTGAGATTGGTGCTTTGCAATTCAAGTTTTTCCCATCATTTTCTTCAGAATGTCGCAATAACATATATAGTGCGGTATAATTCATCTCAGTCTATACTAGAGAAATATCTCTAAACCATTACTTCTCTTCTGCTAAACTTCGCAATTAGGATGAACTTGACCCCCAGGCATTCGTAGCATTCGCACACTTAATCATCCGACCGAGAAAAGGCGGTTGCATAAATCGTTGCTCCATATCACAGACTTTCAACGCTCTATGGACTAGACACGATATTCTTTACACCAATGTAGCATGCGCTGTTGATTGCCAAGGTTGATGTAGCTACCTTTCATAGTACCCGAAAGTGTAGCTGCTGCTAACCTAAATCCCTGTAGATTCTTGTACTGTGGTTGATCATTTTTAAATCGGTTTACTGAGATTTTCATTCCGGTTTTTTAGTCCTTGGATGTCAGCTTTCTGAGTCATCTTGGGTATTTCCTATGATATAGTACTTCTATCGAAGCCCGTAAATTATTCTCATAGTGCTATGTCTATAACTTCTAACTAGAAAATGCGGGTTGTTCAAATACTTGTTTCAATACAATGTATATAAACATCTGATAAATTAGGTTTTCTCTTTCACTCAAGATATTCCTCAATCTCTAAACAGCTACTTCATAAAAATCACAAAACCATCTAACCATCGAATGTTATCCCCCCATTTCGGCTGGTACCTTTAGGAGCTCCTTAAAATACTTCATTCGCAGAAGAGAGCAGTTAGGTTAATTAACGACCGGTCTTCCGCAAATACACTCTCTTTCACACAATTGCTCAGTTTCTGCTGCTTGAGTATTTTACAAAAATTTCCATAGTCACTGTTGATCAGAAACGGCATCTGTAATTTCCTCACTCTCCTCGAAATTTCTTAACACGTATGCAATAGTTATTCACTACGCCTATAATTCAATTTCAAACTCACAGAATACTTTTTTTTCCATCTTCATTTACTCATTCAACTGCTGTCTTTGTTATATAGTCTCCTCTGTAATATATTTCCTAAAGATTACAGTTTTCAAATCTAATGTTAATAAGTTTCTTCTTTCTTATCAACTTCTGCTTCTTTACGATATTACTGTTCATTTGATTGAACAACCTCTTCTGAAGAGTACGGCGTGATTCATGTAGACCCGAACCCAAAGTTTGCGTTCGCAAACGAATGAATGAAAACTGATCAGGTTCAGGACACTAACCTGACTTTGAGTGGCTCGACAATTCACAAGTGCTTCTAGATGAATCCATACCGCTGTTTCTGGTCTTTAACAGAATTTTTGGATTTGGTTCTATACGAGTGTATTACCCTGTATTACTATTAAAAACCTTTTAATGTGTAAAAATACACGCACGTTAGCTATTATTTTAATAATATGTTGTACACAGTATAATAATTATTTGCAACATGATATTCTTATGTATAAACTTTCTTTGTGCTTTATATCAAAATATATATACAAATATATTAAAATCCATACATAAGAGTTGAGTCCACGCTGTTAGCCTAGTGGCTATGCGCTTCGCAACCATATGCCAGGGGAAAGGAGTGTCCTGGATTCGATTCCCGACGTTGACGTGAGGAGCTTAAGGATCCTTCTCAGACATAGCCAAGTTAGCCGGTCTTGGGCATGGACAGCAAGGTTTTTCACCCCAGTTATCTGGGGATTTTAATCCCGCAAACAGGCAAACCGGCCCTATGAACACACGCAGCTACAGCCATAAAAATACCGAGAAGCATAGGGCTAATCACCGTATCCTCGGGACGGGTACGACTTAGAAGGGCTTAAGATAGCTCTGTAACAGGCCAGTAGGCCTAACACGTAGAAGGGAGAAGAAGAAATAATAAGAATACATTCGTCACTTTTATGATGCTACTAGTTGAAAGTAAGAAAGAAACCTTGTTATATATACATAACAAAACTTAAGTTGGTGACCAGAAATGTAAAAATCTTTTAAAATGGCGTTGTTTCAAATTCCAGAATAATTCTGCGGATAGCTGAAGAACAGGTGTCGTTTGATAAGAACTAGATTTCAACTTAGTTATTTTAATATGTAATAAGTGTTTGATTCAATTCTTTCATTGATGTAATGTATTTAAATGCATTTGTACGAGTACTAGTATAACTTCGCTTCGAATACCCATTGCGTTCTCCAGAAGGAATCACTAAGGATTTCACAAGCTATTAAAAAGCAAACAGAGGGATATCTGATAAGCATATCATACCCTTACATTTTTAGAAAAGTGTAAATCATAACTAGTTCTCAGTAGCTCCTGAGAACTAGTTATGACAAGTTATAACAACTGGTTCCCAAGAACTCGGGTTACGCGATAATCCTGGTTTGTTGGGAGAATATTTTGTATAATTTTACACTTTCTTGATATACTAAAAGTGCTCATGTGTGTGTGGGGGGGGAATAATTTCTTGTTACATTCTTTATTTAAGCAGCAGTTGTCGCCAATCATCAGTAATTTTTAAATTTTTAAGTCAAGGCATCAAACTATGGCAAACTCTGAAAATAGTTGAATATGGTGAAAACTAGCATTTTGAAATAAGACAAAAACGTTTCTTTCATTCAGAAAAGAGTTGGACCAGATCGCTAAATACATTATAGGGATGAGCCTAGGATTTAGAACAAGAAGGAGGAAGAGGAAAAATTCCATATTTCCGAGGGGGGGAGGGAATAAGAGTAGAAAAGTGTTGTTTTCAACAAGAATTTTGTCTAAGGGGAAGGGATGAAAATTTGCATGACAGTCTTATCAGATATATTTCTTAGAACCTAATTTTAATTTTTAATAATTAAAAAATCAGCTTGATCCTCCGTAGCTCAGTTGGTGTAGACAAAGCCCTTTGGTTGAAAGAAGACCTGGGTTCGATTCCCGTCTATGATGCAAGGAACCTTTATCTGGTCTCTTTCGACTAAAAGTGAGTTAGCCGGTCTCACAGAAGTAGGGTTTTTTCACCCGGAAACTTGGGTGTTTCGTCCCCCAGAAGAAGCAAATCGTCCCCGTGAACACACACTTCTACAGACATGGGACACACCGGGAGGCATAGGTCTATCTTATCCTCGAAGCGGTTGCGGTTGAAAAGTCTGAGAATAACCTCGACACCGTGAAAGGTAGAAGAGAGAGGATTAAGTAAAGTATAGTAAAAAATCAGCTTTAAAGAAACATAAATAAGAATTTTGTTTAAATTAATGAAATTTAAAATTGATTGTATGGAGGAAACTATAAATGATTTTTTTTTGTAATTAAGAAAACGTCTAGAAACGAAAGTTTTGTTCTTTAAGTAATGTTCGTATATTCGCAAATGATATTCTTGACTTCCTAGCCACACTGATTGAATCCTCAATCCTCTGGCTGCTCCATTTTTCAAAATAGTGTACTACACTTATTCCCATTATTTACATAAACGTCGTGCATTATTTATAAATAATCTTAAAAAATAACAGTGGAAAATTACAAATATGTTGGATGAATCAACGTTTGATGTATAAATTTTTACTTGATATATAAAGTTAGCTTTAATCGTAGCTAATTCAATTACATTAAAGCTAACTTTATATATCTAAACAGTGGTTTCTATCAACAGAGATAGATAATGCTGATAACTGTGGGAGATAACCGTGTAAGCAGCTAGGGTGCGTGAAGGATTTCCGCGAACGTGAGTAGCCTAATAACTCATTTCTGGAACTTAGATATGTTCTCCTGCAGCGGTTCTCATCCTGCCATTCTGTACTCAGGCGTTCACCAGAAAAATTTTAGTAATATCTAAAACTTAATTTCTTAAGGATAATTATTTGTATATAACTCCTTCTTATTTCCCATTTATAGTCAAGCATCCTTCTACTTATTTATACAAGACTTATCTCAAATTGGTTGTGTGCTTAATCAACCTATCTTTCGTTTCAAATATCAGACATCGTGATTGAGATTATTTTTCTATTGCGGATGAATGATAATTCGGAACCAACTATGGCCATAAAATTAGGACAGTGTATTATGTCTTCTAATTCCGTGTGTTTTCTGGCCTATCCAGAGGGAAAAAACTGCTATCGCCTTATGAGATCGGCTAACTGACATTTAGTTGAAATATTCCTCGTATTCTAGATGGATTTGAAATTTAAGTCTTTCCAACTAAAGGAAGGATGTCATCGCCACCTATTGCTCTAACCAAATTGCAGAATTCTCTTTTAAAATTATATTGCACCTAAGTCATTTCAGTGGTGTAACAGGAATAATGTAAGATAACTCAAGAACAATGTGGCATATTTGACAAATCTTTTCTTATTCTTGTAATGGCAAAACTATAAGAAAGAAAGAAATATACGAAACCATCCGTACAGTAAAACCATGTAGCACTTGCATTTTCCTCTCCCCACTTATGATAAGACAATGAAGTGATGCAAAGAAAAATGCTAGCAGTTTTGACAAACAAGTAAAACGAATGATATGCTTGCATACATGCTAAAAAAAAAGTACATTAAAAAAAACGTTTAACATTTTTCCGGTACGAACTATCAAAACTAAGTCTGCATCTAACCACTTATCAGGTGACACAAATATGGCCACACTTAAGACTTTTATTTAGCATGGAAATATTATCGCAAACGGTTATTTCTTTCTGACGTTTTTGTATTTTATCCCATATTGTGCTTCGCCGTTCATCTGCAGTCAGTACTGTCTGCTTCTTACCCTGTCCCTTTAATTGAGAAGCCGAAACCAATGAGTTCATTACCAACTGATGAGATACAGTACTTATCCCATCATTTGGTAATGTATTCTGTTACGAATTCGTAACACCTTCTGCATATCTTCGAATTTCGATATCCTTTCTTATTCTTGTAGTATTGCACACACCGGCTAATGAATTAGAAACGTTGGTTTAATACAGTGTTCGACTCCCATTAGCCCAAATTACAGTAAATATGAGGTTTTGCAGAGATTCTACAAGGTGTCGGATTGCATCTACGTCTACAGCATACCAGACGTTCACCAGACAGTTCTTTTACTGTCTCAGATTTGACGGAGAGGACTTTGCGCTCTGATGTGTTTTTTTAATATGTCCCATACATTCTTAATGAGGTTCAGATCCGGGCTTCGTGGTGGCCAAGGAAAATGGTGGAAGTCACTGTCATGCCTCGCTGAACCACTGCTGAACAATTCTTGGGAGATGGACATTGCATTGTTGTCCATGAAACAACAGTCACCTATTGGATAAAAAAATCAACATTTCAGGATGGACTTGATCGGCAACAATGTTCAAATATTCCTTGGACGGTTCATGCTTCATGGAGCTCCTTCCAAACTCTCTGACTACCGTCGTACAGAACAAGGTATACCGTTACTCGTCGGACCACATGATTTTTTTCTAGTGTTCCTTCCTGACACCACTGTAGACGAACTTTCCGGTTCTTCGCAGAAATCAGTGACTTCCATATAGGCACGTGATTCCAATACCGATCCATATCAATTCTCTGCGGTGAGATATGAGTCGGGAAGAGCCTTCATTAAATGCTTCGATCGATTGCTGCACACAGGAAGTTCTGTTTGTCCGTATAACCCTTCTGAGATGACGGCGATCTCATTCCTGAAGACTGTCTTAGGACCATAGTTATGCCTTTTAGACAAGCAATGCGGGTTATTTTTCCACTCATTAAACACCCGGGATATTTCACCTTTTGAAAAACCAGTCAGCTCTGCTGTTTTCAAAATCGCGGCATCAGCCAGACTGGCTTCCACAATAAGCCATTTATCGAACTCCGAAAGAGCCTTTTTTTTTTTTTATTGTGATCAACACTGTTGACAATTACCGACCAGCATCATTCTTAAATAGTTGCCTAGAACATGTGATGACGCACGTGACCAAGTATTTTGCATATATGCTACGTAAGTGACGTTAACGTACATCTGCAAAAGGTGTTTCTAATTCAGTGGCCGGTATGTGTAGAATCTAGGCCTTTCTAACCAAAAGACACGCGACCTACCACGTGCTCCATGGAGAATCCCAAAAGGCTTCTTTATCTCACCACTTAACTTATTTATTCTGCTTACCAAGTCCACATATAAAGTTAGATGTCTGGTGTTCATTATTTAGACATTCATTCGCGTCCCGAAGAAAAAGATACTCTTCTTGAAATTCAGTACCCAGGTCTTCAACACTAAATCTTTTAAGAATTGGAATTCATTAGCCCAGCTTATGACAGGTATGAAATTTAATGAATTAATAAATAGAAATACTCAAACTGGAAATGCTCAGGAGCAAATAATGAAAATAGGGAATCATGTTAGATATGATATTCTAGAAAAACTTCTGAACAAACAGCTACGCACAGACCACCTAAGAATATTTAAAACGGTTCCATGTTGCGAGAAATACTGCTTCACATAGGGTTCTTATGCAGACTCCAATTATAGAGTTAGACTCAGATACATTCTCCTACCAAAAGCCACGAAACACACATAGATATAAACGAAACATGTCTTCATCGACAGAAACTAGTAGTGTGTTGTCCCTCCTTTGGCACAATAAATGCTTTAATGCGTTGGGAAAGATTTTTTACTAATTTCTGGTAGAAGACTGGTAGGTTGGTGGTGGTGCTTACCTCCTTTAAAGCATTAGTAAAATGCTAACTACTATGCACTGCAACCAATGGACCAGATCAGTAATACGAGAAGAATATTCGCATCACAACACAACTACTTCCAGCTTCATCGTTGAGACGTACTTAAGTAAAAGGTTATCAAGGCATCTGCTACATATTGGAATGTTCATGAGACTGGAAAAGAATGCAGCAAGATCCATCACTCCAAAGGTTTGATTTCCATTTCTCCACAATTCAGGTTTTGTATGCTTTGGCCTATACACGAAGGCTTATGGACTGCAGCTCTTCGGTGTTCAAGTTCAAGGCATGCAGCCATGCCGAGGACACTCAAATGGGATTGCTAATGGTTGCTCGCATCTTCACACATACACACTGAGAAAGAAAGAAAAAGAGAGAGAGAGAGAGAGAGAGAGATTCTCTGTACACAGATTTCATGTTGAGATGAGGTAAGCAGTCTTCTCAAAGAACATCAGTTCCTGTCAGTCAGTAGCCGATATTCCCTGAGAAGGAACATTAAGCCTGCTGGGTCGCATCCTTCTCTCACTGTATTCTTTGGACTTTCATTATGAACACATTGCCAACTGTAGATTTGAGAATGTTTAATTTTGTCACAATTAAGCACATATACTCGTAGATGTACTTTATATAGATGTCCTTTATTAGATGCGAAAATGGACATATTGAATAATCGCATCGATTTTTTATACTCTAACGGATGTCTTATAACTTTTAGTAGAATAGTATGTGGTTTTGCAGATCTGAAGTTTATTACCTGTACTAAAAAGTTGAAAATAAATGCATCAAGTAAGTAGGAGTTGGAATCTATTGTGTATATTTTCATTGCAATAAAGTTGCAGCGTTGCTTTCGTTTTTAGTAACCCCTGTATTATACTTTAAAGCATTTCGATAACACTCCTATATTCCATTCGTTTAACGCTTCCACTCGTTGCAAATTATGGAGACTGTTTCTGATTAAAGATTTAAACTTTCTTAACCACGAGCTCAATTTTAACTAGAACAGTAATTATAGCACACAGCAGGTTAATAGATTATTTTCTTCCAACTATAATGAAATCGCTATTGTTCTGTTAGTTTTTAAGTAGCACGGTGCATAATATACCGTCGTTTAATTGTATACTCGGAGAATATATGTTATACATCGTTACTGAAGTCGCGATGGAGTTTTCTATTGTTGGAGGGAGTTCTAGTCCATTATTGTACACACAGGACTGCACCAGGACCTACACTCAATGGGTGGACACTATCATGCAAGTAATTTTGGTGGATTAACTTTCGACATTTAATTATCTAAGAAGTAATTAATGAAGATGGGTGAAAATATCTCTGTGTTTATAACGAAGGTCACGTTTTCGGAGCTACATTTTAATCTAATGCTGCTTACGGCATCTACTGTTTTGAGGGGGTTGATAGTCTGCGAGAAACTCTACCGTCAAGATGTTAACTCCCTTTTGGGGATATTCTTAAGACTGTGAAGATTGTCATCGGACATTTGGATATGCGATGTATTACATATCAAATAAACGTAGGACTGCAACAGTGTCAACACCTCTACAGTTACTATGGTAATAGCGAGTCTAATAACGAGCTTTCCTTCTCGCTCTCAATTTAGATGTTGATTGTGCAGCTATTAATTACTACAGACTATTAATCATACGTGGCAAAGCGTGATTTTGAAGAACTGATGGCTTTTTCAAGGATTGGCGATCCTAACAGCTAAGATTAATGTACTGTAAGGCTGTAATATAATCTACGTACAATACTTGGTATTCAGAACGCGCTGTTCTATTTGCTAGAAGTTGTAATGGTCTTCCTAGCGGATTTCATATTATATGACGTGGGATTGGTGTTGGGGAACGAAGAACATTCCATTTAAACGTTCTTCTGCTTCCTCAATTTAACAGAAGGAAACCCACTGCATGTTAGCACAAATCAACAACTTATAGTGTATAAATTATATGAATGTTTCTTCAAAATCTTACTGCTGAACAGTACGTTGAAGAAATAAATAACTTGCATTTTACAATCCTGGCTGCAGCTTATGCTGGAATTATCACTTTATAGATTTATGTTCATACAGTTTTCAAAAATGTGGCATTTTTGAGAAACAGGAGTGAGTGAATAAGAGAGAGAGAGAGAGAGAGAGAGAGAGGGAGAGAGAGTATATTAACGTCAAACGATAATTTCATTTTTTTAAAAGTTTTTATAGTTTTTACTCTTTTTCAATACAGTTCCTGCAAGACATAGCAATATCTTGCTATATCCTGATTTTTCTATTTTCTAAATGAATTTTATATATTTTAATGCAATCCAGAAACATTTCCTATAATATCTTTTTTTCAATTCTGAATAGCGGGGAAGTGTTCTTCTCACCGAGCGATGAAATTCATCTCTCGATCCCATAAAGATAATCACCAACATCCATGCCAACCGCAGGATTCGTGGAGAGCAGACACGCCAACTATTCGTCCATCCAGGCTAACATCCCTAATAATAATTAAATAGGGATAGCAAGTTTACAATAACTCGTTTTTGGGTGCGTTTCACAGAATATATACACAACTATTATGATGAAATTTCATAGAAAAAAAATCCTTATGGAATCTCCATGAAATGGTATATGGATCTTAACTAAAACTTGTTGCTCCACTTCTGCTTTCAATTATGCTTTTTAACGTTTCTTTATTCTCTGCGCTATTTTATATGCATGTAAAAACCTGCTTTCATCGGAGGGATTTCGAAATTTGATATTTAGTCAAAAGTTCAATAAAAATTAAATTTTGTTTTACATTAGATCCATTAAATTACGTAAATCTGATGTAAATTAGACTAATTCTATTTTTTTTCTTATATTTGAATGTTGGTTTAAATTCCACTACGCTATATTTATCGGTTCTTGTTCGTCCCTTTTTCTCTTTCTTTATTTCTCTGTGACATGTTTTTGTCGCTACGCACAGGCTGAAAATAACTGATCTATATGAACTATTTCAAAGGCTTGAGTCGTTTCAATTTCAGCACCACCATAACTTACTTTGATAAGGAATTCAACATCCAATCAGTTGTTGCACATATTTGGATAAATGTTGTTTACGTAATGATTCAGATTTTAACAACAGTATTTTAAGAAGGTTTAACTATGAAATTTTCCTTTGTCACAGTTCACTTTTTTTTTTCAGAGATATAAATGCAGCTTAGTAAAGATAATAATTATAAGAAAGGATATTTATCCGTAAATATTTTCAGAAAGAATAAATATTTGTCGTTATATACCAAGTAAGGAAACTTTTACAATTTAAAGCACAAACGTTCAGAAATGAAGAATCTATAATTTAGATAATTAATCGATAGGTTACATATATTAATTATCCTTTCTTTTAATGCCAAGATAAAACCTTTTTCAGCTCTTTTCATCAGTAAAGTTAACAGTTAAGGATACAAAATGATACAATTGACCAGTGTGCAGAATGGTTATTTACTCTTATTTTAATCCATATAATTGAGTATTAAATGCAAAAAGAGAGAGTGAGGTAGGTGGTTGGAATTCCTTTTGTAATGAAACATTCGTATATGACGTCATTCCTGCGATGACGTCACGTCAGTGCAGAGGAAGCATTTCACAAGGGAACATGTGATTCCGCAGATCGCGACACGCTAGAATACGGATAGAGGTTATCACTACATCCAACTCTGGAATGGTCTAATGCCGACCGACAAACGCCAGGAGGTGAATCTGGACGAACAACTCCTAAGAACGACTTCACCCTCCCTGGAGGCAGTATCGAGTGGTGACAGGCGATGAGGGAGGTCCAAAGAGACCTGTAGAAAACCTCATAAGACTCGGTGTCCGTCGCAGCGGAAAACGAACACGCATAGGTGTTCGCTTGGAAAGTCTTTTGCGAAGTAGCTGCAAGAAATAGAAGAGCGTGATCTCCGGGAAGTTTATAAACTACCGGGAGATCGCCGTTAAGCAGTGGGAAGAGAAATAAAAAATTGAGGTGTCAGAATAGGAACAGGAAAATGTGGACGTTTGTGCTATCGTGACTTCAGTAAGCCGTCATTAATATAATATATTTTTCTATACTAAGAAGCTGTCTCTCACTCGCTCATTCCTAACAATTCGATGATCACTTATTGATGTCAGTAATGCAACTTTGACGTGAAATCGCCAGCAGTCACTAATGTGAAGTTTTGTTTTGTTTTTTTCTCTCCTGCTTTTTTTAAAATAAAACTTATTGTTTGTGTACACATATTCGCTTTACATTGCTTCGCTTTGCATTGAGCTTTTTTCCCCTTAAAAAAAAAAAACATACTTTGAAATGCAGTACTTTACTTTGCTAAAACTATTTACTTACGTGTAAAGAAATAATTTTAGCAAAATTTCAGCAAAATGCAAAACTGTACAAACATTTAACAAAATTAAATCAACAATTAAAATGTCAATTTTTTTTTTTTTTTTTTTTTTTTTTACTATTGTTAATGATAGGCCTTCTAGATTTTCTTCGCTAATTTTAAATTAATCTTGCCTTAGAAAACATTTCCCACCTGCTACAGACACGTACTGCTGTCGTAATGATAACTACATAATAAGGCAATTGAGAAGGCGTTCCTTTGAAAGTTATAAGTTATTTCATCATAATCATCATCATGCACGTCAATGATTTAGGCACATTATTGTCTTTTCATGTCTTAGTAGCCATCGGCAAGTTTCCTCAATGGAAACACTTATTTTGAATTTGTTGTAACTAGTCCAGGCATTTGCATGATTGGTGTTTTCTTCTTCTTCGGTTGAAGATATAGTCAGTTTCGATGACGCCATTAGGTTGGAAAGAATTGGATTCTAAATCCGTTTAGGTCGCGAATAACTTTTATCAGTGCTTTTCAGTTGAATATGAGTTAGCCAGTCTCGTATGGATGTCGCATAATTTTTTCTTTCGGAAATTCGGGTTTTTCGAAAAACAGGCAAATCGACCATAACAACACACGCAGTTGATAGGCATAAGTACACTGTTTACATAGAATTTACCATCCTATCAGAGCACTAATTTTTTCCAAGAAGACATGTTATTTAGTCTTGACAGACCATGAGCTTAGCAATACAAATAGAGAAAATGGAATATATATATTTATGTAACACTCACCCACGAAAAGTTCTAAACCTACAGTATCATTAGTACCGTGGACGGATTTTTTCTATTTTTATTAATTGTATGTATATTTATTATTTATTTCATAATCCGAACCCTGTTCTAGAGACGAAACATCGAACCTTTTCCACTTCAGGCCTCCAGTAAGCAGGGGAGGAGGATTTCGGGATTATATCTTTCCCAACAAAATCAAATATGCTATAGAACTGAATGATATATGCACGTAAACACAAGAAAGATATTTATTTAATCAAATATTTCGGTCTGGAAATAGCAGCCCATCCTCAGTGGTATTACAAGAACAGTTTTTAAAAAAATACAAGCCAGAATACTAACAATAGATCGTTAAAAATAGAACACGCCGCGTGATGTTATATCACAAAATATTAAGTATAAAACGGAATATTTTGAAATAGAGACATGATTGGAAAAAAAAAATTAATGAGTAATCTTGATTAGACTTTCCCAGATATTTGATATAGATATAGATATACAGTTATTACGATTCAGGTTGGGACGATGGAGCAAGGCCTCCACACTTTCCTTGAACAAACATTCGAACCTATAACGGGATCTATGTAAGTTGCGAGTCCTGGACCAAAAGATGATGTGGTCAGTTTCAATCCCGTGTTGAGCCAATCCAGACTTTTCAGGTTTGTTGTGAAGAATGGAGGATTGATGTTCTTGGATTCTTTTTTCTTCAAGAGAACGTCCAGTCCAAAATAGGAGAGATCACAGTTGCAAGGAATTTGATAAACTCCAGGAAGAGATAAAGTTGAGCGTTTGTCTTTAGGAGAAGGAAAATGAGAAGACAATTTGTTAATAGGTGAATACGTAGTTGTTAAATCATATTTCTTTAAAATTTTTGCGATATGTTCTGAAATACCGGAGATATAAGGAATAGGCACGCGACGTATTGAAACTTTGTTGTTTTGTGGAGGATTATAAGAATTGAGAAGATGTTGAGTACTTTTTTTAGAAAAGCCATTGAGTTTCATGTGTTGTTGGATAGTAGAAAGTTCTTTCTGTAGATAATCAAAAGTAGAACAATTAGTTTTGGCTCTTCTGATGAGGCATTTTATAATTCCTGTTTTTTTATATGAATGATGGGCTGATTCTTTAAGAATATAACGACCTGTGAACGTTGGTTTCCTGTATACTGTAGTTGTAAGAATATTTGAAGATGACCGGATGAGGAGAACGTCTAAAAAAGATAACTGGTTGTTTTCTTCTATTTCCATAGTAAACTTTATACGATGATGCAAGGAGAACGTCCAGTCTGTCCTATTTTGGACAGACTGGACGTTCTCTTGAAAAAAAAAGAATCCAAGAACATGAATCCTCCATTCTTCACAACAAACCTGAAAAGTCTGGATTTGCTCAACACGGATTGAAACTGACCACAGCATCTTTTGGTCCAGGACTCGCCTCTTACATAGATCCCGTTATAGGTTCGAATGTTTGTTCAAGGAAAGCGTGGAGGCCTTGCTCCATCGTCCCAACCTGAATCGTAATGACTGTATATCTATATCAAAAATCCGGGAAAGTCTAATCAAGATTACTCATTAATTTTTTTTTCCCAATCATGTCTCTACTTCAAAATATTCCGTTTTATACTTAATACTTAGTGATATAACATTACGCGGCGTGTTCTATTTTTAAAGATCTATTGTCAGTATTCTAGCTTGTATTTTTTTTTAAACTGTTCTTGTAATACCAATGAGGATGGGCTGCTATTTCCAGATCGAAATATATGGTTAATTAAATATCTTTCTTGTGTTTACGTGCATATATCATTCAGTCCTATGTCACAAGTATCCTTAAAACAGTAAATATGCTATAAGTTAATTAACCTCTTTGTAGGTAAGACTGACAGAAAAAATCGTCAAGTGTGATGTTGCTGCTGATTGCTTAAGGAAGATGCTTCTCATTAGTTTTATTTTCATGATGGCAGTTCTTAGTGTAGGGTTTAGATGAAGCTAATAAAGCTGTTGATACTACTTAAATTGTTGATACTATTTAAGTAGTATCAACAGCTTGATACTATTTAAGCTGTTGATACTACTTAAATAGTATCAACAGCTAACTATGTAAACGTTTCATCTTAGTGTGAATAAATTGTTAATTGCTTTATAGCTAAATTATTGGCATACAGGGTTATGAACTTAGCTCTGAGGTGCATGCTTGACTTTGTTTCGGTTCATTACAATTTCTATGCACTGAAAGGATATTTAACAGTATTTTTTAAAAGTTTCTCATGTTGTGGCTCATTTTAAATATGATATATTAGTTGTACTGACCATGTTTTGGTGTACAAAAGTAGTACCTGTTACTCGAAAATTCTTTTCGATAAATCCCAAATTTTGGCTACACTTTTGGATTTTAAGTTAATTGCACATAATTCTGTATTATCGTGCTTCGATCCATATAATGCACAATAGTGATGTTTCAAGTCGAAACCTCAGTTAAAAGTTACTCTTCACTAAAAAGTGAAGGTAAATCCCCCTTGAGTTTGTTGTATGGTTTTCCTCTTTGTTGAGCAAAGGGGCCGGGAAGTCATCTGCAGTTCATCGTTCCGATAAATCCTCATTCGCTTGAGTTTGTCACCTCCCATTTTTTATTGAAACTATGCATTTTTTGCTTGTTTTTCTTTATGTTATTGTGGTTGAACCAGTATCGCAAGTACTTTCCTTACGTTCATTTATTTTTCTTATGAAGCGTCTGTGTCTTATCTTCGACATTGATCAGAGCTAATCATCTGCAAAGGAAAATCTTGTCACGGATCTCTTCTGTTAATAGAGTATTAACGCACACTATATTACCAAAAGTGTTGCGGAAGCACAAATGCAGGGTAAGTCCCCATAAATCTTTTCTGTTTAGTAGCATTTACATCACTAGTTAAGTTACTAACAGTTCGGACTAGATTTTGATAGATAATGAATTGTAATATTCCATCTTTTTCTTGGAGAGCGTAATCAAGTTAGGTGGTGAATATGAGTATGGCGATTTTGATTCTGTTGTTTCACGTTGGGCATTGACTGCTGTTCCATTGTGATGTCAAGAGTGTTTAGACTACTGGCACCCAGTGCAAAGTTTGTGGACCAAATCCAGACCAATTTTTTTTACTCAGCCCGTTAAGACTTAAATAATTCCTGTAACCAGATGTGTGTTCAGGAATATAATATCCAGAAATTACGTATTTGAGAAAATATATAAGAAATGCTGTCCCTCCGTGAATAATATGAGTTCTAATGTTATCTGCAAGAATTCGAAAGCTTATCATTATTATTATTGCTATGTATGAATTTTAAATGCAATATGTCATGTTTTTTTTAATTATTTTTAAGTACGCAGTGCAAGTAAGAATTGTTGAAATTTTTTCAGTCAAGAAATTAATTCGAAGTAAATAGAAAAATTGTAGGACTTCAAAACAAATAAAATAGACCCCCCCCCCCCACTTCCATTGAATTCGTGTGAAAATTTTGAGTTACTGGAAACATACAGCCCGCGAAGGTACACGTTGGGCATCACTGGTTTATACGGTACAAGCTGGTAGTACTTCGTTGTCTAAACTGTAGCGTTAAGATATGACTTTTGGTCAAGAGAGATTCACCGTAATAAAAGAGCTAACTATAAAATAAAATAAAAACCTACAAAGATTGTCATATCGTAATAATGTAAAAAATGACACAGAATAATGTAACACGATCTGTTACATTATTCTGTGTGATGCTTTTCTCTTGTTTCAAGCACGAAACAGTCTTTCCAAATTATTACTCTAGGTGAATATTTCTATCAGATCCTTTACTCCTAGCGTTAACCTCTCTGTCACGAGTACTTCCATAGAGAATTTATCTGGAAAGCCTTACATTCGAATTCCGCCTGGGATTCCAGGAAACTTTATACGAGCTCTATATAAACTCTCTCTTCAACTCTATTCTGAAGCAGATTTAACTATTCCCAAACGGGGATGATGGTGTTTTCTCCGAAAGTCTTTTTTTTTTTCCTTCCAAAATCGGCAAGCCGGCCGGAAACACAATTCACAAGCATAATATTACTTGCTTGAGTTGCATTGGGGTAATCATAATTTACAAGAACAGCCTCTGATCCGTGTGTGTTCCAGATAGAATATCTTCCTGACATTTTGTCATTCAGTAATATCCCAGATTATTCAAATAAAGCTTTCTTCAGACATTATCTGGTGTCCTTCCCCCCCCCCCCGCTCTTTTATTAACAGATAAAAGCAATCCACTTTAGTATATTCTCTGATTATAATTAGATGAATTTTTTTTTTTTTTTCAATATCGATTTCACGATTACTTAGGTTTCATATGTAATTCACTATTGTGGTTTATTCTTATTATTATCTACTATTTAATGTCTACATATATCCGAAGGTCTTGCTATTTCAGCTATTATTATTATTATATATCAACGTTTTTTTTTTTTTTGAACTATTTTACTATTTCTCGTATTCTTTTGTGGCTAGTGGAGTTTTAAGAATGAGATCAATATCTCAGATAATCGATCTAAAAGCATACATCTATAAAGCTTTATTAAAATAAGTTACAGTAGTTATAGTAATGGTGAATAGTGGATTTTGGTGTTGTTGATGTTGTTTTCTTATTTACGGTGGATGCATTTGTTATGTAAACGTATTAAAATAGGTTAATGTGAAACCTGATCGGAAACGGTTACAGATTTATCAGTGAGGCCTATAAAAATATAATGGATTCTTGACATTCTTAATTTTCCCAAAACGTTGTTATCACATATTTAGTTCCGTTCTGTTGCTAAACTGCGATGGGCTGGAAAGAAAGAGAGCAGGACTCAATCACTTCTTTTTCTGCCCGTAACAAACTTGTCAAGGCTCTCTGATACTTAAATAATACGCATATAAGAATCAGATCCTTGACACTTTTATAAATATAACTTAATCCTTGTAAATAAACAAATAAAATTTAAAAACTTATTGCTGATAACACATAATAATTTTAGATAATAACGTTGTCTGTGATAGTTGTATACGAGTATATTGCCTTTCTTGTTAACTTGGTGACTTACACATGTAGAATTAGATCGTAGCTAAGTATCATACTTGCTATTATCATTTTCAACATATCTTAGGGCTCGTTTGGACTTACATCATTTATTATTTATCTTCATTTTTCATATCTGCCAGGTCTTGAATAAGATATATAGTTCCAAGATGCAAAATATTTAGTTTCTATTTTTGCCCAATCTCTTCTATTAAAAATCTGTAGGATAATCGTTTATAGTACCTCTTGGTATCACTTGCATCATATTGAATTATGATATTAAAAGCTTCCTGAATCATCACTTTTTTGTGCGTCGTTTCAGGAGCACAGTACTTATTAAATATATATTAATTATAATGTCGTTCCTTTTGATAAAGCAGTGTACTTTTCACTGTTGTTTATTATGTTGTGAATTACGGGATGGAGCAAATAGTTGCGCATATTCGTAAGCGTTAAAATTTCAACACATCGGAACAATATTTTTCTTTTAGCTGCCAAAATTTCGAATAGTAAAACTACAAAGGAAATCGCATTTTGTCCATGCATTGCATAGGCGTATGGAGTGGACACAATGGCGATTTTTCTCTTATTTTTGCTGCATAAATTAAGCTAGCAATCTTTATAAACAGGTGAAAATTAAATTTTATGAAGCTAATTAAGCCACAAGTATTTATGTCGGGATTAATTTTACGATGGACCAGTGCACCACTAGCGTTCGCTTTACGACACTAATTATGACAGCTTTTTACTTCGAGATTAATTTTTATGACGTTCTGGGTCCTTGCGACGTTCTTATTAAGGCTTCTTAATGATTTAATTTTTGACACAACACAGGGAATTCTCAGTCATTAAGCTGACTTGCGGCGAGCCCTGACTGCACCGAAAAAACGCGCAACACACACCTTACACTTAAGATCTCATTCAAGTATCTTCAGGTCCTCTTAACGCATTGGTTTTTCGCTCCGATTAAGTCAAACCTCAGTTTTCACTTAATCGGAGGTTTTCACACGCATTCATCTATAACGAAATCTAAGTAGCATCGTTATGCAGAATGAATCGGCCAGCAAGATTACATAATTAGCCTTTAGCTTGAACATGGCAGTCGTAACGCATAACCTATTTTAATTACATATGTAGCATTTTGTAACGCAGAACAAAATATGAATATTATATCCTGTAAAATACTTCTCCATTAATCATATGTCATTAAATCTAATCACGTGAACGTTATCTGTAACATTGTGCACATTCTTCTGTTTAAAGGTAATATAATGATACTTTGGCATCTCGCAAAAATAGGAAGTGAAATAGAAAAACGAAGAAACAAAATATTGGTTTATATAAACTATGCAACCAGCAACCTTACTGTATCTTATAAGCGTAGAGAAAAATTTATATAGAGTTTTTTTTTATTTGGGCACTAATTAGTACATAAGTCCGCGCGGTTAGCCTAGTGGCTATGCGCTTCGCAACCATATGCCTGCGGAAGGAGTGTCCTAGGTTCGATTCCCGTCTGTGACGTGAGGAGCTGAAGGATCTTCCTCAGCCATAGCCAAGTTAGCCAGTCTTGGGCGTGGACAGCAGGGTTTCTTCCTCAGTTTATTCTGGGGTTTTTCATCCCGCAAAGCAGGCAAACTGGCCTTGAGAACTTAACACTACAGGCCATAGGATATACCGGGGCATAGGACTGACCACCTTATCCTGTAAACGGATTGATGTCCGATGATCAATGGACCCTCGACACCGCAAGGTAAAAGAGGGTATAAGGAAGATGAGATGAGATTAATACATAATTGTTTTGACATTATGAACAAATTATGTGTAACTCAACAACAATTTTTTAAAAAATCCATTCTTTAGTTACACATTTCAAATTACACATAATTTGAAAAGCACCAGACAGCAGTCTTACACGATCACTTGTAACAGATGTTACCTTTAATATTCTTACCTAACTCAAATTCCATATTTACATTTTACAAATTGTTATAAAATATGACTTTTTAGGTTGTTGTTATCGTGTGGGATTCCCCAGTTTTCCTCATCCGTCCCTTAGGAGTGGTTAAGTCCTCCAATGAGGTATTTTAAGTATGTATTTTTTGACTGTAAATCTGTGTGTGCTCACGGGCAGGTTTGCCTGTTCTGAGGGACGAAAATCCCGAGTTTCGGGGTGAAAAAATCCTCTACCTCCGTATGAGACTAGCTAACTCACCTTTAGTCGAACGTGACCAGATAAAGTTTCCTCACGTCACTGACGGAAATCGAACCCAGCTCTTTTCGACCAAAGGACTTCGTCTATACTTCGACTGAGCTACGGAGAAGTAGGTATAGACGAAGGCTCGCCTTTTTAGGTAGTCTATTTATAACAATACAGCATTTCTTAAACCTTTTTTAAGACTACCAAACCCCTACATAAAAAATGTTAGAAAGGAATTATGACAGAACGTTACTTGCAGAGTATTAATGCTCTACCGTCCCAAAAAAAAGCGTTAATAAAAGAAATCAACTCTGCTTTCCAATCCATTTAAATCCAACACCAATCAATCAAATTAGGCAAAATGTTTCTTGTAGTTAAATGAGACTTTAATTGAAGCAAACAAGACACCCCCCCTTTTAGCTAGATTTGATCTCATTTGTAAACATGTTATTTGCAAAGGTGATCAACTTATTTTTCACGCCGGAGCACTACGCTTTAATTAAATTTTGAGTTATTAATATTTCAACTTATCACTAAATTGTATTTATGCTTTTTTAAGTGTTCCGTGCATTTTACAAGGGAAAAAAAAAACTCAACAAATGTTATTATCATAAAAACGTTTATCTAACGTATCTTGCGACGTATAAATTGTGCCTACAGTTAGATCGTTAAACTCTAGACGCTGTTAGCTATTAAACGTTATTAACTAGTCTGCAAAAGGGGATTTGAAATGTTTGTTCTAGGAAACAGCAGTTTCCATTCATTGAAGTGCTCAGCGGTCACACTTGAAGAAAAGCAGGTTTTCTTGGTGTCAAATGTTACGTTATAAATACTGGGTCGCTATTACCAGCCGCCGTGTTGGTAGAATTTCTGGACGTGGTAATTGCTATCGTGGGGTATCTACGAGTCACGTGAAACTCAATATGTAGTCACCAACATCATTATAGACAGTTTTCGATGGAGCTTGTACTATCAGTCTCTAGCGGAAACTAGTTTCAGCTGATTTATGTTATTTTATTTTTATATAATGATCCCAGAAAAGTGCTGTGATTGGGAACAATCTTCAATCGAGCATTTTTGAGTTTGTTTCGAATCCGAAAGTGATTCGATGAACTTCTCTGCTATTCACAGAAGCGGCATCGACTACGGTAACTTCAGTAGACGTTTTTCCTCGCGCCCGAGCCACGCGAGCGATTACCTCGTCGCCTCCTTTGTAATGTTTGACAAAAACCGCGCGAACACCGGGATGGTGCTAACACACGTGCGGTTTAGTAAGTACAACACTATCATTAGCTGGCGGAGCAACGAACCTAATACGGGCTTCATTATCCCCGCTGTCTGACGGACCAGAGAGGGATAATTATCATTAACCCTTCTGTTGGGCATGGGAGGGGGGGGGAGACCAGAGTTGGTCACAGGTAGATTATGATTGCTCCATATCAGCCTCATTAGTCCCAAGTCGTAACATATGATAGTGACAGATGGAGTAAGTGGATGATGTATTCGCACGTGCATGTCCTCCAGGTTCCTCGAAAAAAGGAGAGAAAAACGCTTATGGCGTCGGAGACAAGGGAGGTATTTTTTCTAATACCCTTCAAGAAAAGATAACCCATCACTGCTTTCTTTCAGAGCCGCGGGAATTTTCACGGCTAGCTAGACACCCCAGGTGTTGGGAGAGAGCGAAGAGTTAATGATTGGATATAGGGTTAGTGGACACTCGTGTATGTAGAAGGTGCTTTCGTTCCTTTTTTTCTCTCTTGGTCATTGTCGAAAGGCGAAAACAATGGAGGCGGAAACATTTGATGTCAAGAGCATCCGTTGGGATGAATCTTCCCCCCGGGGACTAATGCTTCTTTGTGTTTTGGGATGCCAATCCAATGGGTCAAGATATAGGGGTTCGGGGTATGAACCATTTTTCCAAGGAGAAGCTAATGCGCAGCATACTTTGTCAATTATTTCATTCTGTTTTTGTCTTATTCCTTGTACGTGAAGACTTCGTTGCAATGTTAGCCATGACTGGCAGGAAAGTGTACCATCAAATAGAAGGCGATATGAAAATAAAGAAAGCTGTGTCGACAGGAAAGCAGTGTTCGACATAATGAACTTTCCACAGGAAATTCGAGAGAAAAAAATCAACACCAACAAAAATGAAACTATAAAGCCCAATAACGACAAATAAAAAGATAAAACAGCAGTATTGGAGATAATGAAAGTTCAAGGGGAGGTTGGAGAGGGGGGGGGATCAACACCTACCAAAACGGAGCAGTAAAACACAATAATAAAATAAATGGGGAGGAGATTCGCGAGAAGTACGTAGATAGCATGACAAAGCTATAAACGCAAAACAGAATCTGATTATTATGTTTGCTTCGCTGATGTCACATTATTCTAGTCCCAGTCAGTTGGCCTTCATCAGATCTTCATTTAATAACTGCTACTTCCGATGTACCTGAACTGGTCTTTGTATAAAGCGATTTAAATTGCTTCTGAGTACGGGATTTCTTCATTCATTTTAATCAGTTCCGAATGTATGCATTTCTGTTTTTGTTTATGTTTCATAAATCTTAATGCCCCTTCCATCAGTTTGATCTGTTGCTAGCAGCCGCACTATTCCTTGCATTTCTATAGTCTGCAGTATATCATTTATCAGTCCCTCGCACGAATTTTAATTGCCACCCAAGATAGAATATCCTACCACGTATGCGTGTCTTCATTTCGTCTGACATGCGCATATTGATAGGTTACACGTAAAGGTGCCTTTTCCCACCCATGAAGGCCATTTATATGATAATTAGCTGCGGTAGATGCTGACGTTTTTGTCAAAATAGTCAAGAAAAATCGTTTGCTTGAAAAGTGAAGGTGAGGCGCTATCAGTTTTCAGTTCCGTGTTGCAGTTGTGTTTTAATTACACTCAACCGGAATGCAGAATGCAAACACCTAAATCGTATTAATGTCAAAAATAATCTACCACACGAACTTTCTTCCTGACTTGCTTCGATCACTCTTCATTCCTCAAGCCTCGAAGCAGATTGATTTCACCAGCTAATCAACTGATCCTCCTCCAAACAAAAAAAAAAAAAAAAAAAAAACGCACAAACTATCGTTTAGCAAATCCTCGTCAAGTGAATTTACTGTTTTGAGGTTCGCCTTTATTAAATTTGTTCTTCGAATGAGTTATTAACATTCCTTTCCAGCTAAACTACATTTGAAGTTTGATGTTACTTTTTTTTCTAGCATAACACCAACGGTATGAACCCCATAATTCTTAAAAGTTCTCCATTATAAAGACTCATCTAACACACGCTTTCTGATACAGTGAGAAAGTCGTGTGAAAGAAAAAAAAATTACTAGTTTAATTAACATTTGAACTGTTCCTATTTCTTCTCCAAGTGAAGTTTTATTGATAAGGCGACCTTCTATAGATGTTACTGGACATAATTTCACTTCAAGAGTTCCTTAACATTTGCCCCATTACGATTTCCACTCACGACCATCCCCATATTTTCTGAGCGATACTAATCACCTTAACTCACTAGCACACACAGCATCTGTGAATACCGCTTAGCTGGTGGTGACACCTAGTGACTATTACACTCGGGACATCGACCACTGATAAAATCTTTCTCTTGTCACCGGAAGAAGGTTAAAAAAAAAGCGAAGGGGAAGACTTAAAGACGCATGATAGCGAACCATTCCTGCCCTGTCTGTGGACTTTGGAAAGGAAGTCACGTTGAAGATGTCCACTTGTTCATAATTTCTGCATCGTACGTCTTGATCGCCCGACTTGGTAAGTGACGAACAGAGAAAGAGAGAGCGATTACCTGTCCTCAATAAATATTAATTCTCCTATTTTTGCTATAGACATTTCGATCGATTGTATATAATGGGAGCAGCTTTGCGTGCTTTGCTGCGAACATTAATTAAACAGATCGTCCCTTCTTTTTTTATATCATAAAAGTGGACGGAAGTTTTATAATGTACTCCGATATTACTTTAAGTAACCTAAGAGTGTCTATAGATTATTATCTGACACATTAACATATCTTGATAGATGACTTTTACAAACATCTGATATTGCCAAGTAGCGTTAATTCTCGATAAACAAGTTATTAAACATTTGCTTTGCATTCTTGGCTTCATTCGATGATTACACATTTTATTTCGCAACGTTAATGTATTTTAAAACACCATATTTAATATTTAATCCTGAACATAGTTATTTTCAGTGTATTTGAATGTCTTTAGTGAAATGGGCGCAGCACAAAACATACACGAGACACGCTGACCACGTTCGTGACAATCAGCGAGCGTTCTTAAAACGTTAGCTACTGGTTAGGGAAATCCATAAATAGGCTTAAAATTCGACTTATGAAGTAGCTTTTCTTCTTTTAGTAATTTTAAATTAAAATCAGCTATAGCTAAATAGATAATAAGTTATACCTCGATAAAGAATGTTCAACAAACAAGAAACACGAATAAGCAAACAGATAAATCCAAAAGATATTTAGAAGACATAATGGAAAGATTTTAGTTCCACCACATTGCTGTATCTTCATTATTGCGTTCATTTAAACTCTCTGACCCTCGTATCTATTGTTATGCTATGAATATATTTAGGGAATTGCTCCCGACGACAACAAATATAAAAGCGGCACACGTGCTTAGTATACAAAGCATCCTTAAGTGAAGACGTACAGCTGCTGCTTGTATCTAGCAGAGAATATACAAACAGAGAGGACAAAAAAGAGTCCTGACTTATATAAGCAAAGGTCTCAATTTCATCTGCGAAGTGAGGAGTCATTAACTTCAAGATGGAATTTCCATCAAATTTGTATGCGATCCGAATTGCTCGTTTCAACATAATGATAGTAATAAGAACGTGATTTTATTTTATTTTTTAAAATATTTTTGAAGGAAAGAATATTAGATAAACACATTATTTAACTGAGAAATGGAAAGAGTTTCCTGGTCAGTCCCGAAGCACTGACCAGGAAAGAAACAGAAAGAATTTTTTTTTTATACAACATCCCAATTTACATGTAATAAATGGCGTAATGTGCCCGCGAATGTACAAAATAGTTAATTTTAGATAGTATTAATAGTATAAATTTAAATAGTATAATTTCAATAAATAATATAACTTCCCAAAAACTAACTGGCAAGCAGGGACGACTTAGCGATGGTTCGATGGACAATGCCGTGAGTCTTTCGGATCCATTACCTTGATGTGATTTCAGTCAGGATTTCTCCATGACTGCAGGTCGTAAAGAGTCCAGCTGTTCCTGTCTTGTGCCTTTCTTCTCCATTTTCTTCCTACTTTCTTGATCATTGGATCTTTTCGCTTTAAGGTCGGCCTTCCAGGTTTCCTTTTGGTATCTCTCGGATACCAGTTTGTAACTCTGACTATCCATCTGTTGTCTCTCATTCTGGCGAGATGTCCTGCCCATCTTCTTTTGCTGTTGTAGATTGCTTTTATTACATCTGTGAGTCCAGACTTCTTCCTGATTTCTGTGTGTCTTACGTGGTCTATTTTGTTTATATTGCACATTCTTCTTTCTATTGCACGTTGAGTTGTTATTAAGCTTTGTTCTTTTAAAGTTGTGTTCCATATTTCACTGCGTAAGTTAATGCTGGTAAGATGTGACTATTGAAAAGATGGACTCTTATTTCTATATCTATGTTTTGGTTGGTAATTGTTGATTTTATTTTGTCCTTGACGAAAAAGAGCTCCTTGAAGGCTATTCAAGCAGCTCTTTTTCTCTTTGCTATTTCATCTGATATGTCATTATTTATTTTTATGGACTGACCGAGGTAGATGTAATCTTCAACTTTTTCAGTGGTATGGGATTCTACAGTGATTATATAATCTTTACAGTATTTGTTGTTCATCTATCTATCTATCTTTTATCCGTATGTATTTCCAATCCAATTTTTGACAGATTTGGCTTATGTCATTCAGCGTTGATTCTAAGAGTTTGGGTGCGTGAGATATTAATACCACATCATCGGCGAATAGTGGGATATTTAACATTTCACCATCAATGTTTATTCCACCTTTCATGTCAATTTTTCGAATGATGCTGTCCAGAGTAGATGTGAAGAGATTAGGTGATAAGATACTCCTCTAATTAAGTTAATTTTAATCGGGTGATTGAAAAGAGTGATATTTGTTGTGCCTTCTTTGTAGATATCTTTTATGAGTTGTATGTACGATTTTTCTATACATGGTTCTATTAAAGCTTGGAATACTGCGTTATGTTCGACAGTGTCAAATGCCTTTTTAAAATCTATAAAAAGAAGACAAAGTGGAATCTGGTATTCTCTGCATCTTTCTGTTAGCTGAGTAATTGTTTGAAGGTGGTCTATTGTCGAAAAGCCTTTTTTGAAACCGGCCTGTTCTTTGCAGCTATTTTCGTTGATGGAGGTTTGTATTCTGTTTAGGATGACTCTGCCGAATATTTTATATGTGTGTGCTAATAGACAGATGGGTCTATAGTTACTGATGTCTTCTGTATTACCTTTTTTTATGCAGAATTATGGTTTTTGATGTTTTCCATTCAGTAGGTACTTTCCTTAATTGTATATATCGGGTAAATCTTTTTGCTAGAGCTTTAAAGAGTATTTGTCCACCAATTTTAAATTCATCAGATTTTATACCGTCAATTCCTGGTGATCGGTCATTTTTTATATGGTGGATAGCCATTTTCGCTTCTTCAGGTAGGACAGATGGTATTTTCAAATTTTCAAAATTTTCGATAAACAAGTAATCATAGCTCCAGTTTCGGAACCGGAGCTGTGATTACTTGTTTAGATGAGTAAAGGTTCTCATAAAACGATTTTGCTATTTTTTCCATTTCATCTCTGTTTGTATGTCTGTTTCCTTGATTGTCTATGAAGACTGATGGTAGTAGTTGCTTTAGATTTATTTAATTTTCTACTTTTTTAAACTACTGCGGAGCCCAGCTGCTTCTGCTAATTTTGTCGTTCTATATATGTTATAGTCGTCTTTGATATTCTGCCTCAGTGTTTACAGATAATTTTATATTCTAAGTGGTCTTTTCCTGTATCTTTCAATATTCTTCTTTTTATACTATTTTATGCTATTAATCTTCAATAGTTCTATCGTTCTTGCTGATAGGCGTTCCCTGGTCTTAGGAGGAAGTTCACAGGAGGCTCTTTCTTTGCAGTTCATTAACTGATTATTAAAGTTTGTTAAATCTTCGTCGATGTCATTTTTTAATTTCCAGTCAGTTTCTTCCACATTTTTTCTAAATTCTTCTGGGTTTATCTGTTTTGAGCGTTTTTTATGTTTGAACTGTGCTCGTATGCGTTCTTCATTTTTTCTTTGTATTTTGAGGGTGGCTCTTATTGGACGGTGATCTGAATGAATGTCGCAGTAGGTTTTCCCAATGACTTCGACATTTTTTATTATTCTTTTGCAATCTGTTAGAATGAAATCAATCTAATTTCTTGTCTCTCCATTTGGAGATTGCCAAGTCCATCTTTTTCCAGTTCTCTTTTTTTTTTTTTTTAAAAAAAAAAATCATAATGTACAGCCTTTCTGCTTCTACAAATTCTGCTGGGAGTTCACCTCGTTCATTTCTTTCCCCTTTCCCCCACGGTCCAATGTTCTTCAATAAATCCTGTACCAATCTTTGCATTGAAATCCCCACACACTATAGTGTACGTTGTTTTTTTCTGTAATGTTTCTCGTAGGTGTTCATAGAAGTTTTCAGTTTCTTCTTGGGTCCATAGTCGCGTGAAATAAGTTAGTGTTTAAATGCAGAGTTTAATATAAAGCTGGCCAATTATAAATGTTTTTATTTATGGAGCTACTTTATACACAGTAAACCATTCTTATTCTTCTTCAACTCATCCATCCCTTAGGACGGGTAGAGTCCGCTGATTAGGGGTCACAGCGAATTAAAGAAGCTGGCACGCCACTCATTTGTTGCATCCCCTAAGAATAAGTATTTATGCCTGTAGATCTGTGGATTCACGGGGCCAGTTTGCTTGTTTTGAGGGACCAAAACCCCGAGTTTCTGTGCGAAAACAGTTTACATCTGTATGAGACGCTAACTCACCCTTTGACTGAAAAGATCTGATAAAAGTTCACGTCATAGACGGGAAGCGAACCGGCGTCCTTCAAACTAAAGGTTCGTCTATAACGGGGCAACTTTTTTGGATTGAAGAGTCATTTTTAAAATTATATCTGTTAAAAAAAAATTTAGGGAGCCGCACGCAGTGATGAGCAACCAGTGGTCCGCGGGTTGCATGCGGCCCTCTCCGGTTTTTTGTGTGGTCCACGGTGTTCGTTTTGTACGGCAGAATTAGTATATTTTAATTAAAAATCTATTTTATGAATGTTGATTTTTACATGTGGATTTATTTGTGCAGGTTAAAAAATTAAAATATAGCTAAATAATGGAAAATAAATTAATACTTTCTTATCAAAGAAAAAGAAAATATTCTTTATGCGGATTGAACCGAGTATTTGATTTACTATTTAATTACCCATCACTGCTTCAAATTTAGGAACTACATTGAAAAATATTATAATTAAATTATTTATTCAGCTTTTTTTTTTATAGTAACACGTTATCATACTTTTAAAACACAGGAGTGGCATGTCACACGAAATTATATGATATTTTTAAATATTAAATAATAAGACAAAGATTTGCTCCTCTTTACAAAAACATATATATAAAATCCAATAACATATTTTTTTAATTTTTTTAAATTTAAAATATCTTCTTAGTACGACTTTTGCTGTTGAACTTCTTGGGAGTTTCTCAATATGCGGCGAATACGCCGTAATTTTCATTTTCAAACATGACGAAAGACTCACGTTGTTTAGTAGGTTTCTCAACTTACTTTAATAAAATTCATATTAGAAAATATTTGCTCACAGAAATATGTCAATCCGAAAATCGATAGAAGGCCAAATGCGTATGTTTGAAATCACCGAATGTAAGTGTCCGGTAAACAATTCCACGTGTCAAATACAATCTGATCTTGCTTTTTAAGATTTTCTATTTCAGACCATTTTTTTGTATTGCAAGAGTAGATTTTTGTCTTTCCAACTCCTCCAGGTCAGCTTTAAGATTTCTAAATTTTGAATTCCACAAATCCTTGGTTTTCAGGTCCTCTAACTGAAGTTGAAATGCGGCCTCATCAATTCCAGCAAAAGGTGAAAAATTTAATGCGGCAGGATTAATTTCAAGTGGTCGCAATAAAAATGACATAGTTGCCTTGTTCTTTCTAAATTCCTCAAATCTCCCATTAAATGGAGATCGCATATTTGCCACAATTTCTTTGAAAAAGGTTAAATTTATGGAATTATTATCAGCTTGTTATTGTTGATATTTCTTCAACGTAGAAAAATGTAATAATGTGCCTTTCTCTAAGTCTGTCGCAAATAAATATAATTTTTGTTCAAACGAAATCACTTCTAAAAGCAAAACTGCTGTATTTGCAGTTTTGTGCGTTTAAACGGGAAGTCATATCCACCATAAAGTAGAATTTTTGTAAAATGTAAATAGAATGTAAAGAAGGATTATCGCGTATGATTTCAAAGAGTTCAAACATGAAAGTATTACATTTTTCAGCATCGCATGTACTATTTTCAATTGTAAAATATCCTTGACTTAATGTAAAATGTCCTTAATTTATTGCAAATGCTAAATTTAGGTTTTTTAGTTTCTAATTTAATAAATAACATTCATTTTGCATTATTCAAAAATAGATTGTTTAATAACGAAGAGTCGCAATTATTCATTCAAAGAGCCGCATGCGGCTCCGGAGCCACAGGTTGCCGATCCCTGGTCTATAACAACCGTTCTTAAACTGTGGGTCAGTCGCAACAAACATTAACAAACGCGAGCAAATTGAATACTTATTACAAAATGGTTGAAATGATTATGCATTATAACCTTTCATTCTCGTATATTTGTTTAGTTTACTATTATACCGTCTGCGGTATAATAATAAACTAAACACGGTATAATAATAATAATAAACTAAACTAACAATTTCGAATAGCCAACAATTTCGTCTTATGAAAAGGGGTCGCGGATAAAAAAGTTTAAGAACCTATGGTCTGTACCAGTTGAGCTACTGAGGCTCGCCAGTAAAGCATTATGTGCCTTTTATCAGGAACAAATCCCAAGTTGTAAGTTCAGGTGTTACATATCACTACTTATACAACAGTCGTCCTGACTGTCTTAACTCCTTCTAGGCCCTACTTATCATATTCGAATTCATTGATGCGTTGGCTTTGCGAATACTTTCTTTCGATTCATTTCTTGCTCTTGATAATGGTGAAATGTAAATTGTTGCCGTCATCTCAGACATTAAGAAGATCGCGAAGTCCAAGGATTTGGCCTTTTTCCTTCGAATTGCACCTTCTATCGAGGAATATGCTTATTGCCCAACTCATGGATGCTCAACTTCCAGCCGCAGCATCAGTCTACGATTGGAACATTATCTCATATGGTGAGAAAAAAAAAGAGAGGAGTATGCAGAAAGCAGCAGCAGGTGGCTGCAACTCAAATATGGCTACTTTATTGACATTATTTTCAGTAATTAATAGCATTGTTTCGCTTCTGTTCTTATACTTCTCTCGAATTTCATGGAAGAGTTTACATTTGCAAATTAAAACAATAATATCAGCCAAGTAGCCCTACCCGTAGCCAGCTTCCGTTTACTTAACAGTTTGTCTCAAATTTTACATATGAGATGTTTTTATGAGATATAATTTAATTTTAGGTGAAGCAAATAACTAATAATTGGTTGGAATCGGTTGAAAAATGCGACCAGTATTGTCTATAGCATTTTGTTTCGTCCTTGGCCATCCATTTCGATCTTGCTGTGTGAAAAGGTTGTGGATCATAAGAGACATAAAAAAAACAACCATATGCTACCTTTAGTTCGGTTATGTGAATTTCTGAAGAGGTTTTATGCATGTCGGAAACAGCCATATTCTAAATTTAGTGGAAAT